>NC_092765.1:18608334-18931772 GCF_047496795.1 Chiloscyllium punctatum
TAGTGAAAAACCCACATCCCCGCCTATAGTTAAATTAAACCTGTCCACTCCAAACTTGAGTATCCGCTTAAGTTTTAATGATTTTCTTTAGCTCTCATCGCGTACAGAACCACAAGTATGCCCCACTTAGTTCTAACATGTAATGCCAGGTACTTACCGTAGGTTAATCAATGACAGAAGCCCAAACTATCTCCTTCAGTGGACAGTTCCGATCGCTAAAGGTAAAGAGAGGGCAAAAGGTTATAAGGGGAGAAGAACTTAAGTTTCAAAAAGATAAACTGTTATCACCTGTAAACGAGTGGGGAAGAGTTGGGATTACCTGCAGTGTCAGGAGAGAGCCGCTTGATGCAGGATTATTGCCGGGATCTTGTTGCTGACCTTCCAATGCAATCTGTAAATCAAAAATATAATCGATAACGTGCTGGAGGATTTCCATTTTGCTAACTTTCTTGTTTTGGGGAATGCTAGGGACCAGCTCCTTCAGTTTACAGTAGCAGTCGTTCATGTCGTACATCAAGCTGATAGACTCCTCCAAAGGGTTCTTGCTCCGTGAGATCGCCAAACTCTGATCAGACAAACAGCACACCGCCTCGTAACAGCTTCTGACAGATCGGATGGGGCTAATGGCTTTCATCTCCCTCTCAAATTTCCTCTTGGGGTGGGTGGGTAGAAAAATGAAACCTCCTTGTTCAGTGACTGCTTGCAGGAGGATTTCGGAGATGACACTCTTATTTCTCCCTGTGTGTAGCTCTCTGCACAGCTGCAGTACTGTAACCAGCCGTATCACTAAAAACAGAAATGCTATGTTTTGGACTTTCCCCTATTTATCTCGCCCCAGTTGCCAGCCACGCCCCCACATTTTGCGAAGTAAAGCAACGCCACCTCACCTCCCCCTGTGGCCCAGTGAAAAGCCATCTTTGGGAAGAAGCGTGGGGATGATTTAGGAACACTCCATTCGATTGGATAGTGTCTAACGAATTAGCAGCGCCACCAAAAGGAATAAGGAACAAGAGTCGGGGCCAGCTGGGAAAGAGAGAAATAGTGGTAGACGCTGATTAGTGTGAATTCCTTTACAATTGAGTTTTGAATGCACATGCATCAGAATGGAAAAGTTAACTATCAAGCAATGCCTTGAACCCATGTCAGCCTCTCTGTTTCAACAAGAGAGAATTCATGTTCGGGAAAGTTCCAATCAGTTCGCTTTTCACGAACCGAAAGAGCTGACAGTTGTCAGCAGTTAAAAGTGCAAAAAAAACCCCTTCTGATTCATAACTGAACTGAGCTGAATTTAGTTGCCCTGACATTTTTTTTTTGATTTTGGAAAGCTACACGCTTCCCTCTCCCCGCGCTTCTTCAAATTTTTAATCTTCGTTTTCAATGTGACCCCAGTTAGCCCTGAAGTTGACCATTACTGCTACTTTTTCAGAAATGCAAAAAAACTTAACGACTTGTTTTTTGCAAAGGTTCTCGATGTGACTAATGCAGGCGGCGGTTTCACGCAGCTGTGCAAAGCGACAGTTTTTAAGCGCAGTTTTTGCATCATTCCAAACGGTTCAAATCTGCAAAACTGCCGGCACTTACCAAACGTGACAATAAGTTTGCATCCGTTACTGGTCCGTTTAACAAGCACACTGTCAACCCATGACTTAGTAATCCTGCAACTTTCAGAAAACGTAAATTTGTTTCTCTGGCTGACATGCCTAATCGTTCTCCCAAATATTAGAAAGCCTGTTTTTTCTCTCGTGTTAAGAGCTTATTGGAGTTTCATTGATAGCTTAGATAAATAAATGAGGTTGCTTTTTATTTGTAGTACATGTAAAGTTGGAACTTTTTTGGCAAAGTTTGTTTTCAAGTTTCTGCAAAAGTTTTGAACGATTCAAAAGTTTCAACTTTTGCACACTTTGTCATAACTTTTTTAAAAATCTGATCTTTGCACATCTGGCTGTCCCTGCCAGCTGTGTTGATCTAGGTAGATTCGTTTTCTCAAGGCAAACAGGGCTAGTTTTGACAGGTGATGAATTGGCAGGAACAAGAAGCAATCAGCAGACTCAACTCCAGACTCCCTGGCGCCAGCCTCGTGACGTCACCCATTCATGAGAGCCAGCGCTGGCGCCGCCACGGCGGTTTCCTTGGCGACTGTAACCAGGCGCTTGGACCTTGGCTGTCAATCAAGCGCCGGCCCGTCAGCGCGGTGCCCAATCAACAGCGGCCGGAGGCCGAACCACGAGGCCGGCGCCCGCTGTCAATCAAAGCCCGGGTTGGGTGTTGGTTTGCAGTGATCAGCTTGTGCTCTGGGATTACTCCAAAACTGTTTGTTAGAGGTGTCAGATCAGTCAGGAAATGTGTTTGTCTCCCCGCCCCCCCCCATCTCAAATGGGGATGATTTTACTACGAGGCCACCTGCATATTTGCATCTTTTCTCTTTTAAAGAAGCGACAAGTCTTATGCGACTGAGCAAGTTGTAAAAGTCATGAGATCCTGGGTCTCCCCAACAATAAAGCTTACTTTTGGTGCTTTGCAATCACAGGGCAATCTGATGATCGTTTTGATTCATTCGTGTACTAGGTCCGCCTTCTTCAAACAGTTTTTAGAGAGAACACTGATATAAAAGCAAAATTTCTGCTGACTTTGGTAATGCCTGGTGCTTGTTCAGGTTTGGATTATGGGTAACAGTCCATGTTGATTGCGACTCTTCTGCAAACATTAACTGGTTTCCAGCATCTGCAGTCATTGTTTTTACCTTGCAAACATTAACTTGTGACTGACACAGTGGCCAACATGTGAAAATAAAGTTATAAGTTCTGCCCCATCTCTCGCTCACTCAGGATGTCCCCAAAACCTTTACGCCAATGAAGTATTTTCTAAAGCATCGTCACTATTGTAGGAAACACAGGACCCAAGTTGTGCAGCAAATTTCTACCAACAGCAATATGATAATAATTTGTTTTAGTAGTTGTTTGATGGGAGACTATTGTCCAAGTCACCAGAAAACACCTCCCCTCTGCCCCTTGCTGTCTTCAAAATAGTTCTATAGCTTCCATGTATGCCCCTGCCCGAGAGAGCAGACAGGACCATCATTTAAAATCTCATCTGAAAGATAGCACTTAAAATTGTGTAGCATTCTCTTAGTACTGCAGTCCACCCTGGTTTTGTACGTGCATGCCTTAAATAGGACAATAAATCTACCATTTTCTGAGAACTCCCCATTTAACCACAGCTGCTATAAACTAGCCCTTTCAGCAAAACCTGTTCTAGCCCACAGGCCTGTGCTGTTGCTTTTTAGTTACGGATTGATCTGCTGTGCAATTCCAACTCTGCCATCTATTTATGCTGGACTGGCCAACCTCCTATATTCTACTCTCTGTAAGTTTGAGTTCCGTTAAGACTTTGGTAACCAGAGCCAGATTCTACCAAAATGCATCAGATGGCATCAGCATGTTTGGTCTTGATAACAACATGTACATAGTAACAACATCTCGCTTGGAGAGTCCACAGTTTTTGGAGATAGGGGAATTCGAGAGAAGTACCAAAATATGCCTAACTTTTGGATGTCTGTCACACAGGCTGCTATCGGTTGTGTAATAAATGAGCACTGACTCGTTTTGGTGTTTGACGAGAGCAACTGCACTGCAGGTCAAAACACTGGATGTGACGTCATTGGTTACCAGGCAATGACCAGATTTGCTATAAACCAGATTGCCTGATACAAAAATGGCCGTCTGGCCGTCCTAAGTGCTGCTCATAATCTAACTTGTTCTGTTCACATGGCCTAACCCCTCCCTATCTCTGAAATTCCTCCAGTCCCATAATCTAAGATATCTGCATTCTTCCAAATCCAGCTTCTTCTGCATCTCTTTATTGAACCATTGGCAGCTGTAGCTTAAGTCGACTAGGCCCAAAGCCAGAGCTTCCCAAACTGTGGGTCACAGCTCCCTATTGGGGGTGGGGTGGGGGAGGGGGAGTGCATTACCAGCCAGAAATTTAAGGTTAAATACTCTGATATAACAAAGACAGCTGTGGAGCTCCAAGTCTAACAGCTGCAAGGCTTCTTTAACTCTCACAATTATTGCTCATCATGAACGTGGCCTAACTACCAGATCATATAGGCCTGAATCCTACCCTGAACAATCTCAAAAGAAGGATGGTGCTTTTCACTCAAAATCCATGAAGATTAAACAGCATTCCCTTCCCTCTCTCACGCTGCTGTCACAGGTCTCTCAATCCTTCGCCTACCATTGCTCCCTCTTGCTGTTACAGGCAATCATTTCCACCCCTCAATCATAAATATCTCCTCCCCCTGCCCATTTTTCACAATGGAAACAGTTTTGGAAACATTGCCCTAAGCCTTAGAATTCCCATCCCAAATTTCTTTGCCACTCCAATTATCGCTCCTCATTTAAGACATTGATTCTCAATCTGTGGCGTTGGATGACAGAGAATCCATGCACACTGACCAGGGATCCAAAACGTGATGTGAAAGGGTGAACTGAGCAGGGTTTAACTGAAGGCTGTGTAACTGCCCATGGAACCACGGACAAGGTGAAATACGTGAACAGTTTGTTTACGAGCTGGAGAGTTGTGAGCAGAATGCAGCTTCCCCGAGCTCTGTCATGGCAAGCGGTTACCAGGAGGGCAGAGGATACACTTACTGTCCCCAGTGACTTCTGACAATCTTTAGTCATGGCTGCCCAAGCTGGAGAAGAATCATTCATGAAGATGCCAAACACTTTGAATACTGCATTCAATTCTGGTCTCCCTGCTGTTGGAAGGATGTTGTTAAATTTGAACGGGTTCAGAAAAGATTTACAAGGATGTTGCCAGGGTTGAAGAGTTAGAGCTATAGGGAGAGGCTGAATAGGCTGGGGCTGTTTTCCCTGGAGCATCAGAGGCTGCAGGGTGACATTATAGAGGTTTATAAAACCATAAAGTGCATAGTTAGGGTTAATAATCAAGGTCTTTTCTCCAGGCTGGGGGAATCAAAAACTAAAGCACATAGGTTTAAAGTGAGAGGAAAAAGATTTAAAAGAGATCTAAGTGGCAACCTTTTTACTCAGAGGGCGGTGCGTATAGGGAACAAGCTACCAGAGGAAATGTTGGAGATTGGTATAATCTCAACATTGAACAGGCATCTGGATGGGTATATGTTTAGGAAGGGTTTAGAGGGATATGGCCCAAATGCTGGCACATGGGATTGGATTAATTTAGGGGATCTAGTTGGCATGGACGAGGTGGAACGAAGGGTCTGTTTCCATGCTGTACATCTCTATGACTCTATGATAGGCCCAGATGGAGGTCAGGTATAAACAACATACAAAAGGAATGTGTAAATGCCTGAGCATCCCAGTCACCTTCCTGCTGAGTACGTTATTGATTACTTATTGAGTAAAGGAGTTAGGATGTCATGCTACAGTTCTACAGACTTTAATACAGCCACTTTTGGAGTATTGCGTACAATTCTGGACATCCTGCTACATGAAAGATGTTATTAAACTGGAAAGGTTGCAAAAAAGATTTACAAGGATGTTACTGAGGCTGAAAGGTTTGAGTTATAAGGAGAAATTGGATAGTTTTGGACTTATTTCCCTAGAGCATAGGAAACTGAGGGGTGACCTTATAAAGGTTTGTAAAATTATGAGGGTTCTGATAAGGTGAGTAGCCAAGGTTCTGAAGAAGGGTCACTGGACCTGACACATTAACTCTGGTTTCTCTCCAGAGATGCAGCCAGACCAACTGAGTTTTTCCAGCAATTTCTGTTTTTGAATAGCCAAGGTCTTTTCCCCAAGGTTCCAAAACTAGAGGGCATAGGTGAGAGGGGAAAGATTTAAAAGGGACCTGAGGAGCAACTTTTTCACACAGAAGATGTTGTGTGTATGGAATGACCTGCTAGAGGAAGTGTTAGAGCTGGCTCCAATTACAACATTTATAAGACATTTTGGGGAGGTACATGGATAAGAAAGGCTTACAGGAATATGGACCAAACAGAAGCAAATGGGGCGAGTTCAGCTCAGGAAACCTGGTCGGCATGGATGAATTGCACCAGAGGGCCTGTTTCCATGATGTATGACTCTATGCCTTTACAAATACTACTGTAGCTGTGTGCACAGTTTCAGCACTGGACTGTTTAATCACATCAGGACCCACAACCCCAGAGTGGCAGAAAGTCATGCTCAATCCCAAGAGAATTAAATTTGGAGTTGTATAAGAATCAGATATACCTGAGGATTGTGATGTTGGAGAATATTGCAGAATTAGGGAGGGGATAGAATGTGAAGGGAATTCAGTGGATGAAACGTTTAAAATCATGATACAATTATTAGAATTAACGCTATTGAGCATTATTAGAATACTCTTTATATGCACCATTTTTATATTATCTACATCATATAGCATTATAGTTTCGGTCACTGAGGTGCTGGGAGTCATTCTCCATGATTACTAAGTTGAAAATATACTTTTCAAACAAAAGGTCTTTTGGAAGCACAGTTTATAGATGTCCCTACCAATCCAACACTTTGTCTAAGCTCTTAATCTCCTGTCCTAACGTTTCCTTTATACACTCAATGTTGACTTTCCTCATATGAAGCACCTTTGGACATTATGGTGCTGTATAAATGGAAGTGGTTGTTCTTTATACGTGATTCTTTGCTTGTGTTCTTGGCTTTCGGAGGAATGTTGGCTAGGACAGTAGGAAAGCTTCCTGCACCTTTCCAAATACAGCCATGGAAACATATGAAGAATGACTCACGTAGCAATCCAACACCCTCTCCGGACGGAAACTTGAAATTGAAAGTGAAAGCCACCACAATGTGTGGGTGCTCAGCACCTAAGTTGTTTGTAATTAATTAATATATGTCAGATTTTTATATGAACAAGTTTTCTTTTTAATTGTTTATTTGTGAAATGACAAGGTGCTTAAACAGGGAGAATACAGTATTTTCATGATCAATAATCACTGAATGCATTGAGCACTGGAATAGCGTAAGTTAGAAAGGAAGTGTCATAAAGTTCATTCCATAACTCTAGGATGTCCTAAAGTATTTCAAGCCAGTTGAATATTTTTGCGGTTTAGTTACTGTTGTAATGTAGGAAGCACATTGCCAGCTCGAGAGGAATTACTGGGGATTAGAAGAAGAATCATATTGGACTCAAAACATTAACTCTGGACTGAATCTTATGTTTTTTGGGACCTCTCCATCTCCATCAACGATGAAAAATGTTAATCTGTTATAAAGAATGTAATAGCGGAACACTTAGAAATACAAAATCTAATCAAGCAGAATCACCATGGTTTCACGAAGGAGAAATTTATGCCTGACAAATTCTTTAGAATTCTTTGAGGAGATAACAAGGACTGTAGTTAAAAGGGAACGAGTAAATGTAATCTGTTTGGATTTCCAAAAGGTGTTTGACAAGGCGCCACACTTAAGGCTACTTAATAAATAAGAGCCATTGGAGTTTAGGTTAGTATATTAACATCGATAGGAGAGAGAATTTTGGGATAAGGGGGCACATTTTCAGGATTGTAGCCTGTAACAAATTGAGTGCCTATATATTGGATGAGGGAACTGAATGCACTATTGCCAAGTTTGTGAATGACACACAACCAGATGGTCATGCCAAACAAATGTCTAAGTGTGACAGAGCGAGCAGAGGGATATAGACATGTTCAGTGAGTGGGGAAGAAATTGGTATATGCAATAAAGTGTGGGTAAATGTGACACATGCACTTTGGTAGGAGGAACAAAGGAGCTGAATATTATTTAGATGAAAGACTGCAGAAAGTGGTGGGCAAGTTGTTGGAGGGAATCCTGAGGAACAGGAATGTACTTGTATTTGGAAAGGCAAGGACTGAATAGGGATAGTCAACATGGCTTTGTGCTTGGGAAATTATGTCCCTCAAACTTGATTGAGTTTTTTGAAGACGTAACAAAGAGGATTGATGAGGCAAGAGTCATAGATGTGATCCATATGGACTTCAGTAAGGTTTTCCATAGGAGATTGGTTAGCAAGGTTAGATCTCATGGAATTCAGGGAGAACTAGCCATTTGGATGCTGAACTGGCTCAAAGGTAGAAGACAGAGGGTGGTGGTGGAGGGTTGTTTTTCTGACTGGAGGCCTGTGACCAGTGGAGTGCCACAAGGTTTGGTGCTGGGTTCACTTCTTTTCGTCATTTATATAAATGATTTGGATGTGAGCATAAGAAGTAGAGTTAGTAAGTTTGCAGATGACACCAAAATTGGAGGTGTAGTGGACAGTGAAGGAGGGTATCTCAGATTACAACAGGATCTGGACCAGATGGGCCAGTGGGCTGAGAAGTGGCAGATGGTGTTTAATTTACATAAATGTGAGGTGCTATTCATATACCCATCCAAATGCCTCTTAAGTGTTGCAATTTACCAGCCTCCACCACATACTCTGGCAGCTCATTCCATACACGGTCCAGATCCTGTTGTAATCTGAGCTAACCCTCTTCGCTGTACACTACACCTCCAATTTTGGTGTCATCTGCAAACTTATTAACTGTACCTCTTATGCTCGCATCCAAATCATTTATGTAAATGACAAAAAGCAGAGGGCACAGCACCAATCCTTGTGGCACTCCACTGGTCACAGGCTCCAGTCTGAAAAACAACCCTCCACCACCACCCTCTGTCTTCTACCTTTGAGCCAGTTCTATATCCAAATGGCTAGTTCTCCCTGTATTCCATGAGATCTAACCTTGCTAATCAGTCTCCCATGGGGAACCTTGTCGAACACCTTACTGAAGTCCATTTGATCACATCTACTGCTCTGCCCTCATTAATCTTCTTTGTTACTTCTTCAAAAAACTCAATCAAGTTTGTGAGACATGATTTCCCATGCACAAAGCCATGTTGACTATCCCTAATCAGACCTTGTCTTTCCAAATACATGTACATCCTGTCCCTCAGGATTCCCTCCACCAACTGACCCACCACTGAGGTTTGACTCACGGGTCTATAGTTCCCTGGCTTGTCTTTACCGCCCTTCTTAAACAGTGGCACCACGTTTGCCAACCTCCAGTCTTCCGGCACCTCACCTGTGACTATTGATGATACAAATATCTCAGCAAGAGGCCCAGCTATCACTTCTCTAGCTTCCCACAGAGTTCTCGGATACACCTGATCAGGTCCTAGGGATTTATCCACCTTTAACCATTTCAAGACATCCAGCACTTCCTCCTCTGTAATCTGGACTTTTGCAAGATGTCACCATCTATTTCCCTAAAGTCTATATCTTCCATATCCTTTTCCACAGTAAATACTGATGCAAAATACTCATTTAGTATCTCCCCTATTTTCTGTGGCTCCACACAAAGGCCGCCTTGCTGATCTTTGAGGGGCCATATTCTCTCCTTAGTTACCCTTTTGTCCTTAATATATTTGTAAAAACCCTTTGGATTCTCCTTAATTTTATTTGCCAAAGCTATCTCATGTCCCCGTTGCAGATAGATAGGATAGTGAAGAAGGTGTTTGGTATGCTTTCCTTTATTGGTCAGCATATTGAATACAGAATGTTGGTAGATCATGTTGCGGCTGTACAGGATGTTGGTTAGGCCACTGTCGAAATATTGCATGCAATTCTGGTCTCCTTCCTATCGGAAGGAAGTTCTGAAATTTGAAAGGGTTCAGAAGAGATTTACAAGGATTATGCTAGAGTTGGAGGATTTGAGCTATAGGAAGAGGCTGAACAGGCTGGGGCTATTCTCCTGGAGGTTTGGAGGCTGAGGGGTGACCTTAACAGAGTATATAAAATCATGAGGGGCATGGATAGGGTAAATAGATAAGGTCTTTTATCTGAGTTGGGGGAGTCCGGAACTAAAGGACATAGGTTTAGGGTGAAAGGGGAAAGATTTAAAAGGGATCAAAGGGGCAACATTTTTGCACAGAGGTTGTACGTGTATGGAATGAACTGCCAGAGGAAGTGGTGGAGGCTGGTACAATTGCAACATTTAAAAGGCATCTGGATGGGTATATGAATAGGAAGGGTTTGGAGGGATATGGGCCAGGTGCTGGCAGGTGGGACTAGATTGGGTTGGGATATCTGGTCGGCATGGACGAGTTGGACCGAAGGGTCTCTTTCCGTACTGTACATCTCTATGACTATAAACAACTCAACACTGACATTTTCTACAAACCCACCAACTCCCACAGCTATCTGGATTACACCTCTTCCCAACCTACCTCCAGCAGAAATGCAATCCCTTATTCCCAATTCATCCGCCTCTGCCGCATCTGCTCCCAGGAGGACCAGTTCCACCACAGAACACACCAGATGGCCTCCTTCTTTAAAGACTGCAATTTCCCCGCCCAGGTGGTTGATGATGCCTCCAGCGTATCTCATCCACGTCCCACACCTCCGCCCTTGAACCCCACTCCTCCAACTGCAACGAGGACAGAACCCACCTGGTCCTCACCTTCCACCCCACCAACCTCCATTTACATTGCATCATGCTCCGCCATTTCTGCCACCTACAAATGAACTCAACCACCAGAGAGAAATTTCTCTCCACACCCATATCCGCTTCCCGTAAAGACCATTCCCTCCGTGACTACCAAGTAAGGTCCACGCTCCCCACCAATCCAACTTCCCCGCCCAGCACCTTCCCCTGCAACCGCAAGAATTGCAAAATCTTCATCCATACCTCCCCCCTCACCTCCGTCTAAGGCCCCAAAGGAGCCTTCCAATATCCTTCAAAGTTTCACCTGCACTTCCACACATGTTGTGGGCGGCACGGTGGCACAGTGGTTAGCACTGCTGCCTCACAGCGCCAGAGATCCGGGTTCAATTCCCACCTCAGGCGACTGACTATGTGGAGTTTGCATGTTCTCCCCGTGTCTGCGTGGGTTTCCTCCGGGTGCTCCGGTTTCCTCCCAGAGTCCAAAGATGTGCAGGTCAGGTGAATTGGCCATGCTAAATTGCCCGTAGTGTTAGGTAAGGGGTAAATGTAGGGGTATGGGTGGGTTGCGCTTTGGCGGGGCGGTGTGGACTTGTCGGGCTGAAGGGCCTGTTTCCACACTGTAATGCAATGTAATGTAATCTAATCTAATCATGTCATTTACTGTATCCATTGCTCCCGATGTGGTCTCCTCTACATTGGGGAGACTGGACACCTACTCACAGATCGCTTCAGAGAACATCTCCGGGACACTCACACCAATCAATCCCACCGCCCCATGGCCGAACATTTCAACTCCCCCTCCCACTCTGCTGAGGACACGCAGGTCCTGGGCCTCCTCTACTGCCACTCCCTCACCACCCGACGCCTGGAGGAAGAACACCTCAACTTCCGCCTCGGGACCCTCCAACCCCATGACATCAATGTGGACTTCACCAGTTTCCTCATTTCCCCTCTCCCCCACTTTACCCCAGTTCCAACCTTCCAACTCAGCACCATCCTCATGACGTGACCATCTTCCTTCCCACCTACCTGCTCCACCCTCCTCTCTGACCTATCACCTTCACCCCCACCTCAATCCACCTATTGCATTCTCAGCTATCTTCTCCCCAGCCCCACCCCCCTCCCATTTACCTCTCCACCCCCGAAGCTCCCAGCCTCATGCCTGGTGAAGGGCGTTTGCCTGAAACGTCGATTTTCCTGCTCCTTGGATGCTGCCTGACCTGCTGTGCTTTTTCAGCACCACTCTAATCTTGACTCTTATGTTTTTTGGCTGAGTCTGAATTGTGTCGAAGATTTTTGGAAGGTTTCTTGCTGCAAAGCAACCAGGTTTTCTCATCTTATCTTTCTGAAACTTGACTTATTAATTGCCTACCCCACCCCAATGTTATCTGTCACATCTGATTTCCTGGAACAACACATTGTGGATAGTCTCCAATATCCCCTGTGCCTGTGCCACCTTGAAAAACATGTTGGGCACCGGAGGATAACTGTTAGTCCAGAGTTGCCCTGCATGGTAGCTGACATTTGCCCCAGATATGCGTTCCCCACCCTCCCCACCCTACCCCTATCCCACTCCCCCATCCCCCACTTTGTGGACAGGGACCAGGTGGTGGACAGAGTGGTGCCAATGCAGGATGTCCTCTTCCCCAACAGCACGAGACCATGCCAGCCTCGTCCCAGGTTTCAGCTTGGCTTAATATAGTCTGAGCCACCTGGAAGAGTGCCCAGCACTGTTAATGACCTTCTCTATTCTGCCATGATAACAGCCACTACTTTTTCTCTGATACCTAGCAGCTTAATGTGAGGACTCAGGGACTATACTTGTTAGAGTTTAGAAGGATGAGGTGGGGGGAATCTGATTGAAACTTACAGAATACTGATGGCATGTATACAGTGAACATTTGGAAGATGTTTACATTGGCAGGAGAGATGAGGACCCAGGGAGTTAAGAATTTATTGCCATGGAGGATCAGAGTGCTGCTGAAAAAGCACAGCAGGTCAGGCAGCATCCGAGGAGCAGGAAAATCGACATTTCAGGCAAACGCCCTTCATCAGGCATGAGACTGGGAGCTTCGGGGGGTGGAGAGGTAAATGGGAGCAGGGTGGGGCTGGGGAGAAGATAGCTGTGAATGCAATAGGTGGATTGAGGTGGGGGTGAAGGTGATAGGTCAGAGAGGATTGTGGAGGGTAGGTCATTGAGTATATTTAAAACAGAGATAGATAATACCTTGATTACTAAGGGGATCAAAGATTATGGGGAGAAAGCAGGAAAATAACGTTGAAAAATGTGTCAGCCATGATCGAAAGCAGGGGAAGACTTGATGGGCCGAATGGCCTAATTTCTACTCCTCTGATCTTGTGTTCTTATTCAGTGTATCTCTGCTCCTGTATCATACTCCCACAAAGGCTCAGACTATACCACTCTCATCTGCCTGCAACATCTGCCCCACTTGCTGTGACCCATCCCAACTTCCTACACTATTAAATTCGCATGGCCTCCATGCTGCCTATTCACTTGCTCAGCACACCTCCCCACTTACACCAAAAGCAAGAGCTGTGCCATCCAATTTCACCTTGTTAATACCCATTTCTCTTTCATTCCAGGATCAAAACAGGCCACAATAGTGAAGAAAGAGTCATGATAAGTCATGGGCTGCCTGACATTCAGATCCTTAACCTTTATATAGAGAGCATTCTGACTCTGACTGACCTCAACAGGCCCTAGACAGTTAATCAGAGGCCACTCTTGACCTACTATGTTGGGGAGTCTCAAGCAAAGGCTATCCCTCTTGACTTCGTTCAGGACTGCTGACACTATGACAAGCTTCCTGGTTTTGTATCTGTGCTAAACAGCAAGGCAGGACAGCAATGATGTGT
Source organism: Chiloscyllium punctatum (assembly GCF_047496795.1). NCBI lineage: Eukaryota > Metazoa > Chordata > Chondrichthyes > Orectolobiformes > Hemiscylliidae > Chiloscyllium > Chiloscyllium punctatum. The sequence goes on from NC_092765.1 coordinate 18,621,632, forward strand.
GCCATGAATTCTGGCTGGGTGGGTAAAACTGAAAAAGGCAAGGCAAGGAAATGCAAGGCAGAAATGCTATAATATCCAGGTAGGTTCAGAATGAGTGAGTGCTGTAAAAACCAGCAAACAGCCCAGCGATGCAGCCTGGTCCATGAGCTAAATGTATGTCCCTGAGCGCACAGTGCCTCTGCTGCAGCATTGAAATACAGAAGCATCCTGGAAGTGGATTAGAGATGTTCCATGAAGGTTTAGAGAAGTTGGCACATGTTGGATACCAATAACAGTGGACATAAGGCAACCTTGGTCATGGAGTGAGACACCAGATGGTGGTGCCCAGTTTCCAACAATGGAGATCATTTGGACCAAGTGGCCAGGTACTCACTCCTTGACAGTTTTTCCCAATGTTAAGCTTGTTTGGCGAATTTGCTAAAATGGGCGGCTGAATATTTCTGACACAAGTTATGCCAATTACAAGATGTTTACTAAGCATTAATCCCTGTCAATTGGCATCTCGCCATTTGCCTCCTAAGAATCTCACAAATGTTGCTTGTGAAAAGCATATAACATGGAGAGAAATGACGTCAACATCAAGATGAGTCTTGCTGGACCTGTCACCCATTCTGCCACATCTTGCCATGTTCCACATTGCTCAAAACCCCACAACATTCTATCCACAGTTTTGCTCTCCATAGATACTGCCAGACCTCCTGAATTTCTCCGGCACCTTCTATTTTTATTATCAGCAGGTGACTTCGGACATGTATCTCCACATGGATTGCAAGGTGACGAGAAAGGATTTATAGGGGTGATTGACACAAGGGGCTAGTGAACATTACATAGACAGCGAGGTGAGACCATTAAGTGATTTGAAAACAAGGATAAGAATTATAAATCAAGATGTTGTTGGGCTTGTACCTAATATACATCAGTAACTGCATTTTGATAGCAACATATTTTCTAATTTCATTTTGCTACTGTGAAGCCTATTTTTTTTAAGTGCATGGACCCTTTATGATTTTATGTCTGGTTTTATGTGAATTAAGTTCAAAGGTCCATCATGTGATCAGCCTCTGTGGAACCTTCTAGGTAGGTGATTGGCTGCAAGACCTCATGACTTAGGTGGAACATTGGTGATGGTTAACTAGGATTTGTGATTTAGGATACAGCCAGACATCTGGATCTCTGGACTTCCTAAACTTTGGAAACATCCTTCCAGCATTTACCCAGTCTAGTCATAGAGTCATAGGGATGTATAGCACAGAAACAGACAGCTCAGTCCAACTTGTCTATGCTGACCAGATATCTTGTAGTCCTGTTAGAATTTTATAGGTTTCTATGGACTCTTCCCTCATTCTTCTAAACTGTGGTGAATATAAACCTAACCAATTCAGGCTCTCTTCCCAATTGATCCAGCCATCCCATGAATCTATGTGATAAATCTTAATTGCTTTCTCTCTGTAACCAGAGTGTCCATCCTGAGATAAGGAGACACAAACTGCACACAATATTCCAGATGCGATCTCTCCTAGACCCTGTACAATTATAACAAGACATCCCTCTTGTACTTGAAGCCTTTCGCTATGAAGGCCAATATGCCATTTGCCTTCTTCATGGCCTGTTGCACTCACTTATTTATTTTCAATGACTGGTGGAAAAAGGATCCAAAGTCCTGATCAGTACGTCTAGTTCATGGGTGTGCTCTTTGGTCGGATCAGCTGGTAGTTACCTGTAGTGTTCCTGGTTGTTCAGTTGTTGGTACACTTCCTTGCAGTAATATGTTCTATTCTGAATGACGGTGGCTCCTCCTTTATCACACACACACACATTCACACACACACACACTCTCTCTCTCACAGACACTCACAACCCACACCCCCCACACACATACGCACACACACATGCACACATATACATATATGTTTATGGGGTGAATTTGTACCTGCAGAGTTACATTGTACTTTGCTCAAAAACTGCATGAATCCATGTAAGATTCTGTTAATTCATTTTTTAGATTAGAATCAGTCTAAACATTATGGCACAGAGAGCAGCACACAGGGGACTAACACCTTCAACACATTATTTGGCTGACACCAATCGTTAAAGTTCACCTGAGAGTGTAATTTTTAAAAAACGTTTTGTGATTTACATATGAAAGAAGTGAAACCAACATGGTCATTCTAACAGATGAGAGACTTAACGACCAATCAAGGTTTTTTTCAATGTATAATTTCAGTTATATCACACTGTAAATTTTTGCTATAAATTCTGTGTCTTACAATTGTGTACTCCACAACCATCTGATGAAGGAGAAGAGCTCCGAAAGCTAGTGCTTCCAATTAAACCTGTTGGACTATAACCTGGTGTTGTGTGATTTTTAACTTTGTACACCCCAGTCCAAAACCGGCACCTCCAAATCATGTATTTGAACACTCACTCAACTTATCCAAATTACACTGAAGCATCTCTGCAACATCCTCACAGTTCACCCACCCAACCAGCTTATAATTATAATTAGTAACTATTATAATTAGTTGCCACCTATATATCATTTTAGGCAATTCTTGAGTCTGTTCACAAGTTGACTTGAATGCAAGTTGGAACACAACATAGGACAATGTAAAGGAGCTGTTCATAAATACAGCAAATATTGTTACATTGGATCTTAAAATCACACCCCTGTATGAGATCACATTCATAAGTCTGAGTACTTGCAGGTCAGGCATTCATGAACTGGGGATCCCTGTAATACATATAGAGAAGCACTGATCCTTGCAGTACCCCACTAGTACTACCTGGCACTCAGAAAAAAGACACATTTATTCCTACTCTTTGTTTCTTGTCTGCCAACCAGTTCTCTATCCATGTCAATACACAACCTCCAACCCCATGTGCTTCATTTTTACATGTTTATGTCTTATGTTAGACTTTATCTGAAATTGCAAGGAAACCACATCCACTGGATTCCCCTTATCAACTCGACCAGTTACATCCTCTAAAAAAGTCCAGTAGATTTGAAAGGCATGATTTCCCTTTCATAAATCCATGTTCACTCTGTCTCCTCCTGACATTGTTTTCCAAGTTCTCTGCTTTTAAATCTTTACAGTGGGTTCCCCATGACTGTTATTAGGCTAACCGATCTAAACTTCCCTGTTTTCTCTCTACCACCGTTTTAAATAGCAAGGTTACATTAGCAAATGTCAAAACCATAGGAACTGATCCGGAGTCTAGAAATCTTGAAAGTTGGCGACCAATGCATCCACTATTTCGCAGACCACTTTGTTAACTACTGCAGGATGTAGATTATCAGTCCCAAGGACTTTATCGGCCCGAATCTCATCAATTTCCCCCAACACTGTTTCCCTGCTAATTCTGATTTCCTTCAGTTCCTCCATGGTTTCTGTTGTTTTGTTTTCCGATGATATTCCTAGTGGATAGCATACAGATGGGGAGTAAGGATAGACCCTTGGAGGATTCCAGAGAAAATGGTGCAGGGTGAGAAGAAATTGATTGCAGGAGATTTTTGTGTGTGATATGATGGAATAGTTGACGGTGAGGAAGAGAAATTGACTCATCTCAGGATGATCCTGGAACATTGAGTAGTTGAAACAGAGAAGAGAAGTACCCAATAGTGTTTTGATATGGTCCAATCAGATCTAATGATGAATGGGTAAAGAGGTTGTATCTTCCGATCAATTGAAGTCTATGCCCTTGGTTTCAATAAAGCTGGATCCTGTCTTTGCTGGGAATTGCTGCTGCATCACTGTTAAGATGAATAGGCTGGAGCTGTTTTCTCTGTTCTGCCAGAGGCTGAGGGGTGACCTTACAGAGGTTTACAAAATCATGAGGGGCATGGATAAGATAAATAGACAGTTTTCTTTTCCCTGGGATAGGTGAGTCCAGATCTACAGGGCATAAGTTTAGGGTGAGAGGGGAAAGATATAAAAGGGACCTAAGGGGCAACCTTTACATGTAGAGGGTAGTGCGTGTGTGGAATGAGCTGCCAGAGGAAGTGGTGGATGCTGGTACAATTACAAAATTTAAAAGGCATGTGGATGGATATATGAATAGGAAGGGTTTAGGGGATATGGGCCAAATGCTGGCAAATGGGATTAGATTAGTTTAGGTAACTGGTCGGCATGAATGAGTTGGACCGAAGGGTCTGTTTCCATGCTGTCCAGCTCTATGATTCTATGGCTCCAAGCAATGACCATCTTCAACAAGTCAGAAGCAAACCACCTAACTTTGACATTTCATAACAACTCCACTACCCAATTTTCCACCATCAGTATCCTGAAGGGTTTCCATTGACTGGAAACAAAACAGTATCAGCCCTGTGAATTACATGGCTCCGAAAACAGGCGAAAAGCTGGATATCCTGTAGAACATGGCTCACACTCTTGACTTGACACTACTCCACTACTTGGAAGGCAAAAATCAGGAATTCGAGGCAATGCAGCATTTGCTTGTATGGTGAGCCAAGAGTACTCCATCCAGGAGAAAGCAGTCTGCTTTTTGGACCTTAAACATTCAGTCCTTCCACTACAGTTGCACAGCAGTAATAGTGTGAACCATGTACAAGTTACACTGCAGTTACTCTCACATTATCTTTGACGGCACCTTGCAAACCTAACTGTACGCTAACTGTAAGAATAACAGTAACATGTGCATGGATGCACTATCACCTCTACGCTTGGCTCTAAATCACAAACAAAGAACTTGGAGCTATCTTGTCAATCTTTTATTGTCACTGGTCAGAAACCTAGAACTCCCTCTTAGTAGCTCTGTGGGTGCACCAACACCACACAGACTGCAGCAGCTCAAGGTGAAGGCTCATCACCATCTTCACAAGGGTAACCAGGGGGATGGCAAGGAAATGACAATTTGGCTGCAATGCCCTCATCCTGAGAACAAATTAAGAAACAATAGGATCTTACTGGAGTACACGGACAACAGCGGCTCCAAAAGGCAGCTCAGCACCATCTTCTCAAGGGCAGCCAGAGATGGGCAATAAATGCTGACCCAGTCAGCAATATGCAGGTCTGAATCCTAACCCTAACCTTGTCACACCTGTGAACAGGGGAAAAATAACCAGAGTGGGAGAGATTAAGAGTCTTTTTGAGGAAAGGGCTTCAAGGTCATGGCTGAGGAGATCAATAACTGCAGAAATATCATGGAAAAGAGTTGACCAAATGCTAGACAGCTGGGAGTTTAGGATAGAATTATTTTCCAATGGGAAATACAAACAAAAGGGGGTTTGAAGATGGGGACTATAAGGAAGTGGCCAGAGATGGCCAAATCTGTGAGAATAGAGTGTAAGGTGATTGGTGATTGGTCCAGCGAGTGGCCTTGATCATAGCTGGGAAAGTTATAATGTTGCTAATCATCAGAAACCATAGTCATTACTGGCTTTTTTTTTTACCATCTCTACCTCTGCTTAAGGACCTCAGATGTGGTGGTGCCAGTGTTGGACTGGGGTGGACAAAGTCAAAAATCACATGCGCCAGGTTATAGCCCAACAAGTTTATTTGAAATCCTGACACTCCAAAAGGTTATGATTTCAAACAAACCTGTTGGACCATAACCTGATGTTGTGCGATTTTTAACTCAGGACCTCAGGATCTCAACACCCTCCACCCATCCCACAGTTAATACTTAGTTGAGAACAGTTAAACCATCATAGACCACAAGGATATGCCTGGGATCTCCCTATTCCCATGTCAGGCAATGCAATTATTCACCGAGCTACATAGAGAGCTTCGAACTGGGGTCCTTGCGTTGAAACAAAAATGAACCCTTTCTACTTGCAGTTGCAGTGATTTTAATCTGTAAACAGTGCAGCTCCTATAACTTTCAATAGCTTTCAGATTCCATTACTTCCCACACAGTTACAGATCAGGTGGTAGGGACAAGGGCAGGGAAACAATGCTAGAGTTGCTGTAGCCTGGGTGGGAGAATTGAAGGCCCGGCGTCAGTTAGTCTGCAGTTCTTTTCTTTCCCCTGTTGTTCAGGCTTTGTGCAGCTGCACTCAAGACAATCAGCTATCAACAAGCACCGTTTATAATTTGCAAGCGGCTCCCCCTTCTTTTTTCCACAGCGCCTTCATTCAAATGCCCTGTTGCACAATGGGTCCCTTTTCTCCCTCGCCAGATGAAAGTTGCACAATGAAGAAAAGAGTGGCGCCTAGACCCAAAAAAACATATATACCCTACCGTCACGAGGGGATCTTTTGAGTGCAGTGTGTGGGAAAGATCTTGGAATGTGCATAATAGCTGCAGTGCTGAGAATCCTGCAATCACAAAAGAGAAATAGTCTTCAAAATCCTCCCTAGTTTAAGAAATTATCATTCACACCCACCGCCAAAGTACAGTTCAACGTAATCATCCTGTCTTAAAAACTCCAGCACAATACTTTCCTGGAAGAAATAAAACAAGCCTCTTACTCAATTCAAACTGCATAAATTAAATTCCAATGTGCATAGGCTTGCATAATTGCAGATGCTGGATTCCTTCCAGTGATTCCTGAGTTGACATTCCCAGTTACTTGCATGTTTTCAGGCTGAAGCAGGAAAACTGAGGCATGTTGCGCATACAGTCAGTTCTCCTCTCTGCTGCACGCACATGCTTGTCGCATGGCACTCTGTCTCAACAATAAGTTGATGGGTGGCATGATCGCACATGGGAGGGGGTTTCCTGTTGGGCCATTGTGGGTGATATCAAAAAGCCTGATTGTGCACACCCATTCCCATATTCTCAGTGCCACGGTGAAGGAGTGCTGCACTGTTGGAAGCGCCAGCTTTCAGATGAAGTGCCAAATCATGTCCTTGCAGGTGGATGGGAAAGATCCCATGGCCACAATTTTAAAAAAAAACAGCATGGACAAATTGGTTCCTACATTTTTCATGTTTCAAAAACACCCATGCTTCAAAAATACTTCAATGGCTTTAAGCAAATGGTCAAAGGAGCTTTGAAAATACACATTCTTTCATTTTTCTTTATGATTCCATCCAAGCCAGCACTAAGGGAAAGTTAATCTCAGTTTATAAGATGTAGAAGACAAAGGTGGTCCAATATTTATGCTTCTTACCATTATTTGGTTGTGAATCAAAGTGTCTTATAACATGTACGCCAACCAAAACAGTGGGACCCATGCAATACCAACGTTTAATGAAGCAAGTCCATTCCCCAGCTTGATGCTGAGCTCCTTGCTGGCTCAACTGTGTCTGCACTGCCTGGTGTGATGCTGAGTTATGCGTATACCAGGTAAGTCTTCTAATATAAGAAATTCAACTAGACTTGCCATATAAATGCAATGGCTACAAGAACAAGTCAGAGACTAGGAATACTGCAGTGAGTAACTCATCTCCCCAACGTTTGTCTACAAAACACAAGTCAGGAGTGTGATGAAGTACTCTTTGTTTGCCTGGATGGGTGCAGCTCCAACAACACTTAAAAAACTTGTCACCATCCAGGACAAGGTGACCCACTTGATCACCACAAAATCCACAAGCATCCCTGGCTGATGTTCAATAGCTGCAGAGTATATTATTCACAAGATGCAGAAATTCACCAAAGATCTTTTGACAGCACCTTCCAAACTCACAACCATTTCCATCTAGAAGGACAAGGACATGGGAACACCACCACCTGCATGTTTCTCCCCAAGCCACTCATCTTGACTTGGAAGTAACTCATCATTCCTTCACTGTCACTGGGTCAAAATCTTGGAATTCCCTCCCAAAGGGAATTGTGGGTCACCTACAGCATGTAGACTGCAGCAGTTCGTGAAGGCAGCTCACCAACATTTCAAGAGGAGCTTGAGATGCTGGGACACCTGGCAATGCCCACCAGTGAATATAAAAACAATCTGCAACTTGTGCCAGCTTTATAATCCTCTCTAATTCTGTGCTCTAATTCTGGCCTCTTGGGCACGTCCACTCTCTACCTCTCCACCATTGGCGGCCGATGCCTTTGTCCTAAGCTCTGGAATTTTGCCTTAAGCCTCTCACGCTACATTGCTCCCCTTCTTTAATATGCTCCTCAAAGCGTATAATCACTAATCCTGACATCTCCCTCTTTGGCTTGATGCAACACGGGGATTAGAACACTCCTATTAAAAATCTTGGTGTATTTCACTGCCTAAAAAATGCTGTGTAAATGCTGGTTGTAGTTGTCTGTTGATTACTGGGCCCGAGATGATGTGGTGATTATCAGATGGGGTGGAAATATCTAATGGCTCCAACCTGGCACTTCCCCCACCTCTCAATCTCAGTCTGCCTGCAGTCATTCTGAGGGTCACCTCTTTAGCAAGACAACAAGATCACACAGAATCCATAAAACTGCTCCATGAGAATAAAGGGAAGAAACCTTACATTTCTTTATGCCTTTCATGACCTCAGGTCATGAGGCCAGGAGTAGACCATTTCGTTCCTTTGGCCTGTTTCAGCATTCAGTGAGATTAGATTAGATTACTTACAGTGTGGAAACAGGCCCTTCGGCCCAACAAGTCCACACCGCCCCGCCGAAGCGCAACCCACCCATACCCCTACATTTACCCCTTACCTAACACTACGGGCAATTTAGCATGGCCAATTCACCTGACCTGCACATCTTTGGACTGTGGGAGGAAACCTGAGCACCCGGAGGAAACCCACGCAGACATGGGGAGAACGTGCAAACTCCACACAGTTAGTCGCCTGAGGCGGGAATTGAACCCGGATCTCTGGCGCTGTGAGGCAACAGTGCTAACCACTGTGCCACCATGCCGCCCATCTGTGATCTGTGATTGGCTGATCTGTGTCCTAAACAACTCATATTCACCTCTGCCCTATATCCCTTAATGCTGTCATTTTAAAAAAAAACATCAATATCAGTTCCAAAATTACAATTGGTTTAGTAGCAATTGCTAGTTGAGGAAAAGAATCCTATCTCTTATCATCTTTTGCATTGATAAGGGTTTTCAAATTTTGCTTCTGAAAGGTTCAGCTCTAATTTTGACAGAATGCTCCTTATTTTTTGTTTCTCCAACCAGATGTCTCAGCCAAATGAAGTACTTTGCAAACAGTGAAATCATTATGAAATTCTACACTAGATAGGTCACCACACTTCAGATGTTTTCTACTTAATAGGCACTTCCTGAAGTTGTGAACTTTGTTATATAATTGCAAGGCATCATTTGAAGTGCAGTAACACTGCAATGTAGGAAACACAACACACAGCAAGCTCCCACAAACCGAACTGTGATAAAGGTCAGACAATTGGTGAAGGGATAAATATCAGCCAGGACATTAGGGGGAGTTGCTTTTCTTAAATATTGCCATTCCTGTCCACCTGAGATGGTCAGCAGAATTTCAGTTTAAGGTTTCATCAGAATGATAGCAGCCAGCATTCCCACAGCTCTCCAATTGGTGAGTTCCCCAATATTACATGCCCTATGGGACTTAAACCCACAGTTATGGATCAGGTTCTACCCATCTCCAGCAAAGTACTGCATTGCAAATTGAGAAAACTGTGCTTTGTAGGAAAAGAAAGGGATCCTGCCTGTTTAAGGTACTGTCCAGAATTAATTCCTGCTCAAGCACCTGGATGATGACAGGGGAATATCCTTTTCCACTGCAGAGCATATGTTGATGATGGACGCGATAATCTTCCCAGCGCCAGCAAGAAGCTCCCACAACCCAGTTTTCAGCCGTTAAGTCATACAGGAAGGGAAATCTGACTGTGTGCTGTGTGCTCCTCCTGGGGGAGGTTAGGATGTCCCAACCCGCTGCTCCGATCATCCCCCTCTCCACCCTTCCCGTCGCTCTCCCCCACCATCCAGATCTGTAATGCGAGTTAATAGTATTCAGATTGTCTCCAAGACCAGCATGAACTAGCATCTGCAGCTGCTGTGATATTCTACTAGGACATGTTGTCACTGGCTCAGCGCCTTATGTACAATGTTGTGCAGTCAGCTACGCCTTTAAAATTAATTCTACTGGTGGCCAGAAACGTTTGGCACACGGAAGTTTTCCAATGGGCCGTCAAGAGGTGTAACTTGAATCTGTTCCATCATTCTCCTAAGATTCCTGAAGCGCTCCTAAAATTCGGGCCTCTAGTACATCCCAATATCCTTCACTTCAATATTGACAGCTGTACCATCAGCCAACCAAGGCCTACGTTCTAGAGGTTTCACCTGAAATCACAATCACCTCCTTTAAGACTTACCTTAAAAACTCCACTTTTTGACTACCATATCTCCTCATGTGCCTTGGTGTCAAATATTGTTTGATTATGCTCCTGCAAAGCGTTTAGAGACCATTTATTAAGTCAAAGGAGCCTCTTGAAGTTACCATTGTAGATTATGGCTGATCTGCATCTTACTCCACAGTCCGTCTTAACTTTCTTTATCTTGATAACATCACTTATCAGAATCCATCGACTTAGGTCATGGAAGTTCCAATTGACCTACAGCAGCCACAACATTTTGGGGCGATTTCCACTGTCTTTTGTTGGGACAACGATTCCTGACATAATTCCCCAAGTAGTCGAGCTCTGATTTTCAGAGTTATTCCCCCATGATATGACCTCCTCCAATAGGGCCGTTAGTTTCTATTTCATGAATCAAATGCCTTTACCTTTTTAAAGATTTTGATCAAGATCATGTCTCAAAGTTCTGAACTCAATGGTATCCCTAACTCAACATGGACAAGTCTCTCCCAGCTCTGTAGGAGTTAGTGCCAGAAAAATGGCTGTCGGTTCAATATGAAACCAATGAGTAGCAGTCTTAATCCCAACTTTAAAAATTGTTGGAAACTTCAAGGTTATGAACTTGTATGCTGAAGGGTGAAATTTTAAAAGCGCTAAGGGTCAACACCAGTCTCTCCTACATTAATTTTAACTTCAGTATGGTTTTGCCCCATTTGAGAAAGTGCAGCTCAAACTCCATTGGAGTAAATGAGAAGGAGAGTCCATTACTCTTGCCGTAGCCCCTCTGAAAGAGACAATCAGTATGGGGGTCACTTATCACAATGGTACATACACACATGACTGGGACAGATCTCATAAAGAGAAGCTGCCAGTCCAGAGGTGAGTATAATGCAAATGATCAGGATTGGCAAACACCAAATGCCATCTGTTGGAGGACTAAGTCCCTGTGGGCTTCAGGACAGACATTTACAGAAATAGCTGGCTCACACTTATGAAATGTTTGTCTCATTTAGAAATAACATCCAAAGAAACAACCATGTAGTGGAGCTTGCAAGGGACCACAACTGAGACACTGGTTAAGGGCCTGTGGTCCACATTTCCCATTTTGTGTTTCTTCATGACTCATGAGGCTATACATCACGTAAGTACTTCTCCTGACCGCTCCTGCTTGTAGTAGACTTTTGGTAAATTGATTTCAGCTGCCTCATCAACAGAAATAATACCTTACATTTATATTCCATCCTTACCATTGCAAAACATCCCAAACAGTTTCACAGGGTTTTTATTAGATCAAGTTTGACACTAAGCTTCATAAGGAGAGAGTACATTTGATCCAGGTCATAAAGGAAGGCCACTAAGACAGATGTGTTAGTCCGTGAGGAGCATCTACAAGAGGCAATTGAGATAGAGATGCAGAGATGTTTAGGGTGAGAATCCAGAGCAAATGGTTTAAGTAGCTGAAGCCACAGCCACTAATCATTCAGTGATTAACACTGAGGTTGCACTAACTGGCCAGAATTGCAGGAGTGCAGAGATCTTGTTAGGTTGTAGAGCTGGAGGCAATTGCACTGATAGAGAGGGATTTGAGAAAAGACAGGAATTCTAATGTCAGCAGTGAGCACGGGGATTGAGCAAATGGGAGTTGGTGCAAGTTAGGCAGCCAGCATCATTTTGGATGAACTCAAGATTAGAGAAGGCAGTAGATGGGAGACAATAGAGAAAAACATTGGAGTAGTCAAATTAAGAGATAATATTTAGCATAGGTGATGATTCCAACAGATGAGCTGAGGCAGGGAGAGAGATGGGAAATGTTAAGGGAGGCAAAATTGGTGATTGACAGGCAGGAAGCTCAGCTCAAGTTGAAATAGAACTCTATGGATAGCGGTTAGATTTGGAGATTATAAACTTCCATCCCTTCTCTTGGATTGATTCAGGCTTGGTAAGTGTGGGAAAAGATTTGCTAACCCACAATAGGCCCACAAAAGCAAATTTGCCAAATTGTACCAGGACACCCAGAATGCCCGGGCAGCTCACGAACAGGGTCAGACGGCACGCAGACAATGGAATACACTTTAAGCTCCCCTGGACATGACAGAGGTCTCAAAGCCCTAAGGGCAGTTTCACAACCCAGCAACACCAAAGCCACACAAAGAGCAGGACAGACAGACAGGTACCACAGGACAATGGAAGCACCTCACCACTTCAGAAAAGACTTAACACCTACCTGTGAAGATGACTGGAACCATGATACTGACAGGAGGTTGCATTGTGTGAAGGAACAGGACATTCATCTGCTAAACTCTTTTCCCATTAACATCCTTGCAACTAAATGACTCCATATCCAGAAATATTGTAGTTTCCCATTTCTTAATCAGTGTCATTGTGCAGCATTGGTCTCATCCTTAGCTCTGGGAGGAGAAATCAAATTCTCTGTGCAGACTGTCAGTTCTGTGTCAGCTGGTCTGTTTTCTCCTCCAGCGATATCGCTTGCAATAAACCGTTTGTCAATTTCGCTGTGTTTTGTGATCTCTAACCTACTGGGCAAATTTCTCCGACAGATATAAAGTCCATTTTAGTGCTTCATTTAGAGAGCTAAATTTATCTGAATCCACCAGAGGCATTGGACGTCATGGTAATAAGGAGGCCACTCAGCCTCAAGTCTATTATAGACAAGCCAGAGGCTGGAGAACCACAGCAAGCCCGGCAGCATCAGGAGGTGGAGAAGTCAACGTTTTGGGTGTAACTTTTCTTCAGGTCTGGGGTGGGTGTAAGGGGAGCTGCAGATAAAGGGGCTGGGGAGCAGGGTGAAGGGGTGGAGGTGAGGTGAACACACGTACAGGGTAAGACCTGGTTGGTCGATGGAACGAATGAATCCAGTGAGTGGCTGGAAGGAAGGGTCAATGAGAGGAATAGAAGTGCGGGGTGGGGCAACTGGGAAGGGTGTCGGGAGATGGGAAGGGAGCTTATTTGAAATTGGAGAACTCAATATTGAGTCCTCCGTGCTGTAGGCTGCCCAGGCAGAAAATGAGGTGTTGTTCCTCCAATTTGCAGTCTGATTCGTTGTGGCAAAAGAGCACGCCAAGGATGGTCATGTCAGAAAGGGAGTGTGAAGGGGAATTAAAATGGGTGGCGAATTAAAATTGGAGGTCAGGTTGGCCCTCCCACATTGTCAAGTCTGTTATGCCAATCAGTTAGATCATGGCTTTTTTGAAATTTAACTCCATTGGTCCATTTTGGGTCTCTACTCACTAACAACATTGTCTAAGAAAAAAAACTACCAATCTCATTTTTGAAATCATCAGTTAATCCCTTTCTCACCAGTATTTTTGGAGAAGGAATTCCAGATTGCCATTAGCCATTGTGAAAGCTCTGTTTACCAACCTCAGGTCTGAATTGGCATCGCTCGAACTTTAAGAATACTCCTGTTTTCCTGAATTTGCCCACTAGAGGAATTGATCTCTCTTCATTTAACCCAAGATTCCTGGTTTCCAATGGCTCATACCAAGGGTCAATCATTTCTTTCTGAAGACATTTGGTGCGTCTGTTGCATCTCATTCATTTATAGCCCTATCACAGAACTCAGGGCTCCTACAAGCACATATGGTGGACGTTCACTGCTGCATGTGTTCGATCTAAATTTTATTTCAATTCTCACTCGAAACATAAACAAAGAATGATGACCAAGATATGTCTGAGGCTTCCATAATGGGCTCAGTTTGCAAAGATTTCATCTCCTGGGTATAACCATCCTGAATTCTTTTCCCTAGAGCGGGGGAGTTCAAAACTAGGGGACACATTTTTAAGGTGAGAGGAGAAAGATTTAAAACTGACTTTTTCACAAAGAGGGTGGTGCGTATGTGGAATAAGCTGCCAGAGGAAGTGGTAGATGCAGGTACAGTTACAACATTTAAAAGTCATTTTGATAGGCACATGAATAGGAAAGGTTTCGAGGGATATAGGCCAAATGCAGGAAAGTGGGAAACTTGGCTGGCATGGACAAGTTGAACTACAGGGTCTGTTTCCGTGCTGCATGACGCTATGACTCCATAACTAGGCACAACAGAATACAGAAGTTCTCAATTCACCTTCCAGTATGGCTAAAGCCAATGTTTTTAATGGTGCAATTGGGCAAGGTAGAGAAAGTTAATGAGCATTCAAAGATCTTGCCGGAAAATGAGTTTAAGTGTGTGAGTCCGTGAGCGTGTGTATGTTTGTGTAGATTTAAGAAGTTGCCCATGTTAAACATCTGGAAATCTGAAATTTGTGGATCTGAAACCCAGTCAGGGAGTTACAGGGATAATGTTTATGAAAGCTGTACTCCTGAAATGTATGTGGTTCAAAACAAACACAATGGAATGTTGCAACGCATGTGAAAAGCCCTGTACTAACATTCTGATTAAGAGAATCCTGGAATATATTTAAAGGCACAGTTTAATAGGCCAGGAAACACAATGCTGTTTATGAAGGGTCACTATTACTCAAGTGTCTCAAATGAGTTTAAGTGCTGCCTGTAATGTGACCACGTCCTGCCTAGCTGTTTCCCACTTCAGCAGCTGTGGTCAGTCAGCATACATCACCAAAGTCCCGCTTCTGCTCTGGGAAGAGTCAAAGTCACCAGACAGTGACTGTCAGTGTAAAGAGTGGCCTGTCTCACTTCCTACAACTCAGCAGCTGCTGCCTAGAGTTTCACATGAGGAGAGCTGGTATCACGTTGAACACGTCCAACATGAATGGTCAATGCCAGGCTATGCTCATAGAGTGTTCAATTGCTGATTCATCAGTTGTGCTTTGTATCTTCAGGAACATAGCAGGGTCGTCGTCTCATTGTCATTAAAAACAGATTTGCATTTCAATGGTGTCTTTCACAACTTCGGCATGTCCTAAAGTACTTTATCAGCCAATGAAATATTTTTAAATGTCATCGCAGTTGTAATGTAAGAAACAAGGCAGCCAATTTGGACACAGCAAGTTCCCATGAGCAACAATGTGGCAATGATCAGAGATTCTGTGTTGTGTGATGTTGATTGAGGGATATAAAATTATCAAGAACACCAGGAATAATTCCACTGCTCATTTCAAAAGTGCCACAGGGTTTCTTTTTTACCTAAAAATGTACTTTATTCATTAAAAAATTACCATATGGATGCATAATCACTAGAGCACTTTGATTCTGTATCGTTTTTATATATGGGGAACAAACAAATCCAAGATATTTCTTACTTGTACAAGGTTATATTTACATACATTTGAGGCACCAGGAGGATCTAATAACTGAACAAACCCCATTTAACTTTGGCAGAAAGTCCTTGGTTGGTGGTTTTTCCCCACCTCGCCTTGGCAGCAACTGACCCACGCTTTACTGCATCCCTCAGCACGTAGTCCTCAACCTGGAAAGGTGTCAGTCTGCAACACTCAGTCAAGGTCAACTGCTTACTCTGGGAGACCAACAAGTTCCGGGCAGACCAAAGACCTTCTTTCACTGAGTTGCTAGTCCTCCAGGCGCAGTTGATGTTTGTATCGGGTTAGTTAGCTTGGATGACTTGTTTGCAAAGTAGAGTGAGACCAAATGCGCAACATGGTGGCTCAGTGGTTTGCACTGTTGCCTCACAGTGTCATGGATCTAGGTCTGATTCCACTCTCTGGCGACTGTGTGAAATTTGCACATTTTTCCTGCATCTGTGTGGGTTTCCTGTAGGTGCTCCAGTTTCCTCCCACAGCCCTAAAATGTGCAGATCAGATGGATTGGCATGATAAATTGTCCATAGTGTCCAGGGATGTTTAGCTGGATTAGCCATGGAAAATTTGGGTCACAGGGATGGAGTAGGGGGCTGAATCCAGGTGGGATGCTCTTAGAAGGGTCGGTATGGACTCAATGGGCTTAATGGCCTGCTTTCACACTGTAGGGTTTCTATGACTGTATGAATTGTATGGGTTCAATTCCTGCACTGAGAAGGTGGGACTGTCACAGTAACCTCAATCATACCATCGTGACCCTCAGGTTAAACTCGCCACCAGTCATCTCACCGTAATGAGGGAGCAGCCCTGTTGTCTGCAGGGGCCAGGGCAGCTTTACTTACTTAGGTTAGCTTTGGTTTTCATTATCATCATCAAGACAGCTTGTTCCATCTTCAGCTTGAAGGGGTTTGGATGTTGTTTAAAATAATTAACAGTATATAGTGGATTTCTGTTAATCCTATTGCCTGTATTTGTGCTTTAGAGCTTCTTCCATTGTTTGAGGACTGAAACTTATAACCAACAAGTTCTGGATCAATGCTGTATTTAAGCCTATCAAGCATCTTGGCTGTGATCAGTTTTACTGTATTCCAGAAACAATTGGCAAAGAATCTAATTGGACACATTTTTTAAAACACTTATTTACACAGTTCCAAATACAACCAAGCACCTTCTAACCCAACAATTGCAAGGTTCGTCAGTGACTGTTTACAATGGCACAAAGTGAATCCCTATTTATTGCACAGCACTTGCCTACAATTAATAGGTTTGCTTGGTCTGATTCAACAACACATCACCAGTATTTTGCTGAACAGACATAGCTTTAAGAAATGCCTCAGAATCGCTCTGTCAAAATATAAAATGTTGATTCCCAATGTATTTTCTATTCCTCCAAAGAAACTTCCTGTCTAGTGTCTGTGAAAATGTGCCCATCTTTTTTTAGTGCCATTTCCTCTTTCCAGAAATCATTATTAGTGTGGCTTTGCTGAGGGTCATCATGTCCCAGGATGCAATGCTCGCTTGGGAACCCATTGTACATCAACAAGCTGTGTCACAAAGTGACGCAATGCAGCTTGGCATTTGTACTTCTTCTCAGCTCAGCCTCATGCTTTCAGTCATGTTGCTCTGGAGATTTGTTGAGTGGCCCTTTCATTATAAACTACAGGCAGTGAAATGAACATTCCATAGTTGTCCTAATATTGGGGAACAGAAAAGAGATACATTAAGCCTCAGTTGAATCAACGCCCAGTGGACACCCATTCCAGTTCAATAGGTGAAACTGGAAGAGAAAGAAAATATTTAAGTTGCCCGTGTATAGCCCCTTTCACGGCATTTGAACATTCCAACATGCTTCACAGCCAATGCCGTAATGTGGGAAATCTTTTATCATGTGGTTTGATGCCACACCAAATGATAGAATTTTATAGGGGTCTGAGTGACATGGGCTACAGCACGATTTGTGGCAGAATCAGATGAGACACCTGGCAAGTCCAATGGCAAGTACCTGACTCCAATCTTTTATGTTTTTTATCATTGGCAAGGCAAGTTTCTTGCTAGGCAGTGGAGAGCTGCCAGTTTAGGTGGATTATATCTTTGATAATGTCTTATTAACTCCACGTGGAAAGGGAAATTGCGGGACGAGATGCGTTGGAGGACATTCTTCTTTAGAGACCGCAATTTCCCTTCCCACGTGGTGAAAGATGCCCTCCAACGCATCTCGTCCACATCCTGCACCTCCGCCCTCAGACCCCACCCCTCCAACCGTAACAAGGACAGAACACCCCTGGTGCTCACCTTCCACCCTACCAACCTTCGCATAAACCAAATCGTCCATTTCCGCCACCTCCAAACAGACCCCACCACCAGGGATATATTTCCCTCCCTACCCCTTTCCACCTTCCGCAAAGACCGTTCCCTCCGTGAGTACCTGGTCAGGTCCACGCCCCCCTACAACCCACCGTCCCATCCTGGCACTTTCCCCTGCCACCGCAGGAACTGTAAAATCTGCCCCCACACCTCCTCCCTCACCTCTATCCAAGGCCCTAAGGGAGCCTTCCACATCCATCAAAGTTTTACTTGCACATCCATTAATATCATTTATTGTATCCGTTGCTCCCGATGGGGTCTCCTCTACATTGGGGAAACTGGGCGCCTCCTAGCAGAGCGCTTTAGGGAACATCTCTGGGACACCCGCACCAATCAACCACACCGCCCCATGGCCCAACATTTCAACTCCCCCTCCCACTCTGCCAAGGACATGGAGGCCCTGGGCCTCCTTCACTGCCGCTTCCTCACCACCAGACGCCTGGAGGAAGAACGCCTCATCTTCCGCCTCGGAACACTTCAACCCCAGGGCATCAATGTGGACTTCAACAGTTTCCTCATTTCCCCTTCCCCCACCTCACCCTAGTTCTAAACTTCCAGCTCAGCACTGTCCCCATGACTTGTCCGGACTTGTCCTACCTGCCTATCTCCTTTCTACCTATCCACTCCATCCTATCCTCCCTGACCTATCACCTTCATCCCCTCCCCCACTCACCCATTGTACTCTATGCTACTTTCTCCCCACCCCCACCCTCCTCTAGCTTATTTCTCCACGCTTCAGACTCACTGCCTTTATTCCTGATGAAGGGCTTTTGCCCAAAACGTCGATTTCGAAGCTCCTTGGATGTTACCTGAACTGCTGTGCTCTTCCAGCACCACTAATCCAGAATCTGGTTTCCAGCATCTGCAGTCATTGTTTTTACCTCGCTGAAGCTGGAATGGAACATGGGTGAGGCAGCAGTGCAAACCACTGAGTCACCATGCTGCAATAGGGCCGCTGAAGGTGCAGTTCCACAGCTTGGAGCATTTTGAAGGGAACATTCAATACAGTTTGGACATAGCACCACCCTGACAAATTGTTTGTGGTCCAATTGGAACAGGCAACAAGGCGATATGGGAAATGTTGAAGAGCTAGAAGAATGAGAGAAGTTGTCCAAGAACAAGGATGAGGACATTGAGCTGGAGAAAACTCTCCACAGGGATGATAGAGCTCTGACGTGTCGGGTGCTACTGGGCTGAGAGGATCTGATTGACATCTGTTTCAGTTGGTGACAGTATCATGGATGGTCAATATTTGGTTCACATTCTGGGTGGGAACTGCAGTCTGTATTTGTTTCCTTTTGTGTTCTCTTTTGCTATCTGTAATTAAAGGCTTTTGTTGGTCTGAATGTTTGTCTACTATGTGAAGTTCCCCTGCTGCACAGTAACAAGATGCAAGTGGCCCAGGGCATTGGGAAACAGTTGCAGATGCTTAGAGAAGATGTTTAGACAGGATGTATCTCAAGACAGACAAAGCATGTGACATGTTGGTCAAACGATGACTAGGGTGAGAGAATGGGCTGCATGTGAGGGAGTGTCAGCCATGCTGGTCTTGTGTCATAGGCAGTATGGCTGTATGACTGCTGTGCCATTATTCTGCCAATGTACAGTGGCCTTCTAAAGTTGGCACACTGCAAGGAATGCTGGTCTTTAGATGGATACTCAGTGAGTGAAGTATTGTCCAGAAACACTGTGGTAAGATGGTACTAAAATCAGATGTGAGGGATGCCATGGGGCAAGTAGGTAGTTTGGTAATTACCACATGGTGTCTCATTGTGAGGATCCCTCCAAAAACTCAACACAACTCTTACTTAGCCAAGAACATAAGGTTCAGCCGATGTGTCTGGATTCCTTAGACTGATTAAGGAAAAAGCAGTCAAGAACTGTCTTCATGCTTAAACTTCAAACCAACCCTACTATGTATTAATACAAAATACTGTGATATACAGTACTCTTTGATATACTCTGATCTTATAGTTGCTTCAGGTAAAAACTAGCCTTTTTCATTCATAGAGTCAGAGAGTCATAGAGATGTACAGCCAAGAAACAGACCCTTCTGTCAAACTTGTCCATGCCAACCAAGTATCCTAATCTAATCTAGTCCCATTTGCCAGCATTTGGCCCATATCCCTCTGACCCCTTCCTATTCATAAACCCATCCAGATGCCTCTTAAATGTTGTAATTCTACCTACCTCCACCACTTCCTCTGGCAGCTCATTCCATACACACACCACCCTCTGTGAGAAAAAATTGTCCCTTAGGTCGTGTTTATATCTTTCCCCCTCACCCTCAAACTATGCCCTCTCGTCCTGGACTCCCCCACCCCAGGGAAAAGATCTTGTCTATTGACTCTATCCACGCTCCTTTTAATTTTATAACCCTCTATAAGATCACTCCTCAGCCTCCGACGCTCAAGGGAAAACAGCCCCAGCCTATTTAGCCTTTCCCTATAGCTCAAATCCTCCAACCCTGGCAACATCCTTGTAAATCTTTTCTGAACATTTTCAAGCTTTACAACATCTTTCCAATAGGAAGGAGGCCAGAATTGCATGCAATATTCCAACAGTGGTCTAACCAATGTCCTGTACAGCTGCAACATGACCTCCCAACTCCTGTTCTCATTACTCTGACCAATAAAGGAAAGCATACCAAATGCCTTCTTCACTATCCTATCTACCTGTGACTCCACTTTCAAGGAGCTATGAACCTGCACTCCAAGGTCTCTTGTGTTCATTTCCACATGCTCTTTGTGCTTCTTCCAGAAAGCCTCACTCTATTGTGTCTTCCAGTATATTCGTTTGTGCCCAACTCCACCCACACCGTGATATTTATCCTCGGCAATGGACACCTCCGTGACACAACCACAAGATTGCTCCAGCATCTTTAAGGCCTTACATAACAATGTTAAGATAGTAAGGCCACTTTTGGAATATTGCGTGCAATTCTGGTCTCCTTCCTATTGGAAGGATGTTGTGAAACTTCAAAGGGTTCAGAAAAGACTTATTGTTGTCAGGATTGGAGGAATTGAGCTATAGGGAGAGGTTGAATAGGCTGGGGCTGTTTTCCCTGGAGCATCAGAGGCTGAGGGGTGACCTTATAGAGGTTTATAAAATCATGAGGGGATTGGATGGGATAAATAGACAAGGTCCCACAAACAGTAACAAGATAATTGTCAGAGAATCCATTTGGACTAAGAGCCAAATCTGGTCCAGGATAGTGGGGAATCTCCTGCTTATTCAACACTGACATGGGGGGGGTCTTTCATATCCACCTGAGAGGTGTCAATTTTTTGCCTCATCCAAAAGACTGGGCCTCTGACAGTGTAGCTGCAGTGCTGCACTGGAAGTGTCAGTTTGGGTTAGTTACTTAAACCTCTGGCACTGGGCTTGAGCCTACACCGGTCTCAGAGATGAGCGGGACTCACTGAGGCACTGTGGACACTCTGAGTGAAATAAAGGTTGTAGGTTGGGGATGGAGTGGGGTGGAGGTTGGTGGTGACTATTAATAACTGATTAAAGTATTAGTGTCCCTTTAACAGACAGACAAGCTGCATTGTCAAGCAAGGAGAAGTAAGGGAGCTTTTTCAAAAGTGTATAAGCGGAGAATCAATGCAGTCAGTCGCTCTCAAACTTGCTTCATCATCTTGCTGACAGCTGCATCCTTTTAGCCTGTTATCTCACTAGCTCACCTTGGAGTGCTAGGCAGGAGAGTCATGCACTGTCCTCTGATAATCGGCTTCCTGTGGCATGAGCTCTCTTTGCCTCTTTCTCTCACGATCTGCTGGCTATCTCTATTCCTCCTGTGGCTTACAAGCAGCTGACATGGGCTCGATTTAATGAACATGTTTACGCTGGTGATTGACCAGTGAAGCATTCGTCCTCTCTAATTTCTCTGAGCGCAGTTCTAATCAGGAACTGACACGTGTCCAGTTTATCCTGTGTGTACTGACAGCCCTGTCATCTTTACTTTAAATTTCCTTTTGAAATTTGAGGGAGAAAAAAAAATCCTTGGCATTGCATCAGAGGGATTTACACTATTAATATCACCGCCAGCCTATTACCATGTAAACTGAGAATCAAGCTACAGAGATATTGAATAGGACGAATGTATGAGTATCGTAAGCCTGGACAAGGCAGTCACACACTGTGTGATGATCCCTGAAGAAGACAATGTGTAGATATGACCTTCTCCCAGGTCAGTAAAACTGCTGTGTAAAATATCTTGAATTCCCTCTGAAATCTCTCTGCACCTCAAATCTCTCTCTTCCTCCATTTTAAGACATTTCTCAAAATTTAACCCTTTGACCAAGTTTCTGTCTGGATATCTCCAAAGTGGCTCAATGTCACCCTTTATCCAGCAATCTTCCTGTGAGAGACCTTCAGACATTTTACTATTAATTTCACATTGGTGTCATGAGAAGATAGCAGTCTTGAACTGGAACTCTCATCAATGTGTTGTGAGTTTTCTACAGAGTTTTTTTGTTTTGAAAAGGAAAGTGTTTGGCTATGAATTTGCCAAGTTGAACAAGAGCCTCCATATTCTTTTATTGCAGGACATGGTGACATTTTACTCAGAGCTGGTGTTTTTGTTTGCAGCATTTGTCCATTCCAGAGCTCCACAGGCTTTAACCAACTCTCTGGATGGTCTGGGTGTTCTGGAAGCTAATGAATGATGCCTGCTGTAATATCAGCAATGCATTCAGAAATGTTGCTCATTCTGAAACTCATAGTGGTCTTGGAGGAGATACAGGTGTCAGATGAACTTGTTTCGTCATTTTGTAGATCTGAATGGGATAATTCTCCTTTGTTGACCTATGTCATTTTTTTGCCCACTTTGCTAAAGAGAAAACCAAGCCACTTGCATTTTTGTAGCCCCTTTCATGATCATCGGACGTCTCAATTTGCTTTCCGGTTAAATGAAGTCACTGTCTTAACACAAGAAATGAAGCAGTGATCTTTCACAATGATCTCTCACAAACCGCATTGTGGGAAAGAGCAGTTCATCCGTTTTAAAGTTTGTTGAGGGATAAGTATTCACAAGATCACTCAGAAAAGTTCTGCTGTTTCTCCAAATGGTGCCATAGGATCATTTTATATCCACTTGAGAAAACAGACATTTCCTCAGTTTAATGTGTCATCAACAGATGGTACCTCAGACCCTACAACACTCCCTCAGTACTGCATTGAAGGTCAGCCTTGATTTTGTGCTCAAGTCCTCAAGTGGAACTTCACTCTATAATCTTCTAATTCAGAGCCAATTAAAGTGCTATAGCTAAGCCAGGACACTTCAGCGCTTCATTGGTGTCTTTCCTTGGAAACCGCTTTCTTACTCTCGGGCATTATCAAACACAACTTCAGACATATGGATTTTACAGTATCATTCAAAGGGACAAATTATTATTTTGATTAGTCTTACAATTCAAGAAAATGAAAAGGACAAACAGCCTTGGGTTGACCAGAAATTCTAAGCTATGGTGTGTGAGTGCTGGTTAATTGGTGTGAGTTTATCAATAACTTGTTATTCCCTGTACAATCAGATGCCCAAGTAATGACATTTGTATTGTAAAACTGAAGCCGTTCTATACCTGGTTCCTGTCATAGAATCATAGTGCAGAAACATGCCAGTTGGCCCAAAAAGTCCACACCAACCCTCTGAAGAGTATTCCACCCAGACCCATTCCGCTACCCTTATTGCTTTTCCATATTTCCCTCACTAATGTACCTAACCCACACATCCCTGAACACTGTGGGCAATTTAGAATGGCCAATTCACCTAACCTGCACAACTTTGGATTGTGGGAGGAAACCGGAGCACCCAAAGGAAACCCACGCAGACACAGGGAGAATGTGCAAACTTCACACAGACAGTCACCCAAGGTTGGAATTGGACTCAGGTCGCTGGCACTATGAGATAGCAGTGCTAAACACTTACCCTGTTGAAACAAGTGAATTAAGACAAATTCTATCAAAAGAAAACAAAACTATGGAAATTTCAACTGGCAGTGCACGTTCGAGTAGTCATCAATGTGTGTACCAGATCCTAAAGTTCTCCAAAAAACTGAAATAACTGTGATGCTGTAAATCAGAAACAAAAGCAGAACCTGCTGGAAAAACTCAGCAGGTCAGGCAGCATCCGAGGAGCAGGAAAATCAACGCTTCGGGCAAAAGCCCTTCATCAGAAATGAAGAAATCTTGACTCTAATCTCCAGCATCTGCAGTACCCACTTTCGCCTCTGTGTAGAGAAAGCAGAGTTAACGTTTCGGGCTGAGTGACCCTTCTTAGGAATTCTTCAGTTCTATTTCCCCAATTTTTACAAAGCTCTCAGTTTCATTCTCCAATCATTTCAAATTCCACCCACTCTTCTCCTCTTCCACCTGCTTCCAGTGTTTTGCCAGATTGTGATATCATACTCAGGATGTCATCTTTCAATGCCTGGACTTGGCATTGTAACTAAGAGGGTACTGAAAGGATTGAGAAGTGTGAATTCTTGATACCACTGGCCCCTCCCCCACTCCCACAATCCCAACATCTTCTTTTCTCTGTATCTCTGGAATACTGAGGCCAATTGTAACACTGCAGGTGTTGCTACAGATAACATCAGCTCATTGAAGAGAGATCATTTCCAGCCTGTTTAATGCCGAGCAAAGAACTTGTTTGTGTTATTGATTGACAGTGAGCCTAGCAATGGAGGGTCAGGTGAAATACAATAACTAACTGTGTAATATGAGGTTCCCTCTAAGTCTCTGCTACTTCAAACCATGACATAGGTGTGGTGGACAATGAACTAAAGTGTCAGCTCTGTATCATTGGGTAGCATTAGGAGATTGTGTGTTTGAGCCCCACTGCAGACTGGAGCATATAATCGAGGCTAACACTCACAGTACAGTACTGACGGACTGCTGCTCAGTTGGATCTGTTATCGTTTCGATGGGATATGTGGGCAGCTGCTGCATTTTGAGTATAATAAAAGAGTTATTGCATTGAGGAAACCTTTTGATGAATACAGGGAAATGCAAGGCGCACAATCGCTATTTGCTGGTATTATTTCTAGACTTAGCAAGAAACTAATAGGGCAATCTGACATTGTTAGAGGCATATAATTGTTAGGCTGCATTTATATAACTAACTTAAATGCACAGAGTCCTGCGAAGCTTGACCTAGAATTGTTAAGTGCTCAGCTTAGCGCTATGAGTTTAAGATGAACCGTTGACCTAGACTGTACATTTTCCTCAAGGCATAGGCTAGTCTTTATGAACACGTTAATAATGAGCAGTCAATGCTATGTCCAGGTGTTATGTTAATGTTATACAGCTGTCTAAACAAAGGTCAAGTGACAATTGTGGTTTCTTCTTACAGTTTAATTCTATTCTGTTCAAAGCTAAGTATGATATGCAAAATGTGAAGTTGGATTTTTGCAGAGACACCTATGCATTGATTGCACAGTGAAATGAGGACAGATCCCCGGCCACCCCCATCACGTGACCCAGATGGAGAAAACTGGATGTGAACCTGCAGCTACACCAGATTGAGCCTGGTTTCTATGGAAATTAACAGGTCTAGAAGGAGTAAAAACAGAAGCTGCTGGAGAAACTCAGCAGGTCTGGCAGCATCTGCAGAGAGTGAAACAGAGTTAACATTTCGAGTCCAATATGAGTCTTCTTCAGAACCCTTTGAAACAGGTCCCAGGAGGAAGTTGAGCAGCTGAGACATTTTGCACTGGGGGAGGGGGCCCGGGATGAAAATAGGCCAGTCATACATTATTGCTGTCGGGGAAGAGGTCCATTTGAAAAGTATGTATGGGGCAGGGTTGGACGCAGAGGTCTACTTGAGCCTGGTACTCATTGAACTGTTGCTGCAGCCAGAGAAGGGGGCAGAGGTAGGGAGACGGTGGGAAGATGGAAAGGGGTAGGGGGGGCGTGCTATATGCAAAATGCCCTGATTTGACTTTCTTTGTCCTAACTCTCCCACTCTGTCTTAATGTATCCCGTGGGTACTGCAGCTGAAGTGGAGGGAGCCTGCTTTATAGGGTGGCAGGTTCTGAGCTTTGATGGGAGCTGGGTGCAGTAACAGAGATAAGAGTGAGTGTGAAGTACAGCAAGAAGACTGCGGCACTTACTCTGACAAAGCAGAGAAGGTTATTGACCTTTTTGTAGCTCTGCTGGCTGTTCCTCTGCACTGTGAAAATGCCACTGATCCGGGTGGCAACATTTTGCCCGAAACATCAATTTTCCTACTCCTCAGATGCTGCCTGACCTGCTGTGCTTTTCCAGCACTACAGTCTTGACATTGGACCAGCTGCCAGTGTCTGACCTCCTCTGCCAATCCTCCAAAAAGAGGATTCCTGTCCTTTGCATCACAGCTTTGTCAAGGCCCTCTGGTTCCCTGCTAGACTGTCATGGTGCCATCTACCCCCGGCTCCAACATCTTCAGGTTTTGTCCATCAATGAGCAGGGTAGCTTCGGAATGCCGTGCTCATCCAGGTGCACAGTGCCCCTTTAAAGATAATGCAGGCACAAGGGATTCTGATCTTTCAGCAGGTACTATTAATTGGTGAGTTGTTCTGGGAATGACCCATGTTAAATGGAACCAGATCCAGATGTGATGGACACCATTGGGCAGGATTCATAGCTAATGAAGCAAGTTTGTTACAATACAGCAAGAAAACTTGCTGGGCCCTGTGGCAGAAATCCCTGGTCAGCTATCTGAAAGAAGGATGGACTGACCATCTGATCTCGTCTGTTTCTCAGGGTAAGTAAGCAACTGCAATGCAGAGAGGGCATTCCCTGGTGTGAATATTGTTGAACTGTTCGATAAACACAAATCAAATAACAAAGTGACATTGTTTTGGGTAAAGTCCTTGAGTCTTGGGTCATGGAGGTCCTGAGGAACCTTTGCAAACCCAACTGATCAGCAAGCCAGCCAGGAGAGCGAAGCTACAGAAATGTGACTCAGCATGCAGTCCAGAGATTATCCCTCATTAGATGTGAATTCAGATGATCTGATGGAGTAAGAATCCACTAGCTGAGGCAGATGGTGGATACAAGGATGTGGTCAACCTGGAAAATAAGCATAGAAAAAGCTTTCTGGCTGATAGCATATAAAAAAAACCCAAGTTAGAGACAAAAATACTGCAAATGCTGGAATCTAAAGGAGACGCACAGGAGGCTGGAAGAACACAGTAAGCCAGGCAGCATCAGGAGGAGGAAAAGTCAACATTTTGGGTGTAACCCTCCTTAAGTCCGACTTGGAGTCATGGAGATGTACAGCATGAAAACAGACTCTTTGGGACTTCTCCACCTCCTGATGCTGCCAGGCTTACTGTGTTCTTCCAGCCTTCTGCCTATTAAAAAACCCAAGCCACACACTTGGTAAGGAACAACTGAAACAGAAATTAGAAGAAAAGAAACCAATGTCAGTAGGCTAAAGATTGACCTTGAGGAAGAATGGCAGGGACAAAAAGATGGGGTAGAATAGAAAAAGTGGTGTAGTCGATTACAATTCATGGAAAGCCGTGTGGGAATCATCAAAGGCAGGTGTGATTCAAGAGTAGGAGAGGGAAAAGCAAAGCATATTGGGTTCAGGAAGCTGAAAGGCTGTGTGCGAATCTGAAAACTGTCGACCAGTGTTTGTTGGGGGAATGATGCTGAACCTGGGAGGCACTAACGGATCAAAGAGATTTTAAGGCAAGATTGAAAAATTGAAAAAGAAGCTAAAGCTAAAATGGAGGTTTATAGTGTGCAGTGGAGGGAAGGAAAGCTAAGGAAGATACTGAAGAGGAATTGAAGATTGAAGACACCAGAAAGGAATGTTACCTGTGTTAGGGAATAATGCTTCATAAATGGATAAGGAAATGATATACCCTGGACCAATTACGGCTGAAAAGATCTCAAGATTGGAAACGGGAAAGGGTCTAAACAGCCTGTTTGTAGATTTAGACCAGCTGGCTGCATTACACAGGCTGGATAATAATGAAAGAACAAAATACTACTTACTCTGGAGTTTGTTTGCTGCCCTCCTATTGGGGCAAAGCAGGGTCAAGAACAATATGCCATTTTGCAGAATAATGTCGTAGTTGGGAACCACAAAGGGGAACTCCCAGAAATGCTTAGACGGTGTAATACTGGGAATCCCCTAACTCTGCATTGACCCGTCTGGGCCACTGTGATGTGTCACAGGGAGGGCAGGCATCAGATCTCCTAAATCAGGGACATCCACTGAATCATTGGCTAAAAGGCCAATTCTTTGCAGGAGGTACAGGCAGCATCTCAGGACTCTTGACTCCAAGGCTGCCAAATACACAATGGGATGGGATATTTTATATCCAGCTGAGAAGGTGGACCTCTGCACAGTTTAACATCAAAACCAAAGATGACTGCCTCAGTACTTCGCTGGGAGCCTCTGTCAGTATCAGATATTCAAATCTCTCAAACAGGACACTTTGAAGCTATAACCCTGTGACATAGAAATGAGAGCACCACCCACTTAGAAATAACTAACAATTCAACATAGGGAAAACAGACAGTACAAGCAAGGTGGGTAAATGGACCTAACGTTCATTTCCACCATGGTCTGATTAAATGGCAGAATGACTAACCCATGGTGCTATGTATGCATCTGATGAGTTGAATGATCTTTTCTTATTGCAGATTCTTTGAATAATGTCTTGTGCTGGCCACTTATGGACTACCTAAGCAAAGCTCTTTACTCGGCACAGAAAGTTAGAAGTATCTACCAAATGGTCTGCTCAAACTAAGTCTGTGTGGGATCTCGGACTGAAACTACATCCTTCCCTGCCAAAGCCTCGGGGCTTTTTAAAACCCAAATCTGGTGACATCAATCCCCCCAACCCCCTTTTGAGCTTACTTCTTTATTTATCTCTCCACCTCTCCTATTTTCCTCACCACTCATTAGCAAGTAGAGGGGAATGGCCTATTGGGTGTTGTAACTTTTACCTAACTCTGACAGTGAATCCCTTTAATTCTAAGACACTCTCATACCACCACTGATTTCTGCCCTATTCTTTATGAGTATTTTACTTGATAGAAGCCCACAAGAGTTGCGGGTTCTCCCAGTCGCCCACCATGATTTTATGGAGGATCTGGCATATTCCTGGAAAACTGCCCTCTTGAACATGATTAATTGTGATGATTCTTTACAGAAACTGCGTGAGGAATCACAAATGCACAGTATCTATTTATATCAGTGTCTGAATGGCTCAAGCTTATTTATTTGTTTTTCAGGTATGAAGGAAAACACTTGTCAGCTGTCATGTGACCTGTCAAGCTCAAAATGCTTCAGAGGCAATAGCAATGTTTACAGTATCCTCATCAATTTCTTGCATCCACCACTGTTCCAAGGAGGGGAATAACATAGATTTATCAAAAAAGAGAGAAAACTATATTTATCAGTCTTTGCTCAGTTCAGATGCCTCCTTTCTTCCTTCATGGAGCCCAGGCAGCAGGTGTTTGCCTCTCAGGGCTGTATATCCTGTTTTTCAGTTTGTTGCCTCAGGTTAGGTACAGGTGTGGACCTTTCAACAGCTACGTGCCAGGAGACAGCCTCAGTTTGAGATACTCCTAGCGCAAATGTAAACAGACTCACACATCTCACCTTCTCACAAAGAACTCTTTGATTTGCACTCCATCTCAATTAACTCTTTGATAAACCTTGATTTGGCAAGGTTCGAATTACCTCCAATTATTTCACTGAGTTATTCACTGTCACAGGATGCTTACAGATGTGGAAAGTTATTTTGCCCATTGTTCACCCATCTAAAATATCCTTAGACTTCCCAATTCCACCACCATTTAATTGCTATTCCGAATTGGTTTTTAATTGGATATATGGGTTCCATCTCCCCCCATCTGCTCAGAGTGTATTTTGATCATTTGATGTGTGAAGAACCACCTGGTATCAGCCACAGGAACAGCAGGTTATTCAACCCCTTGAATGTGTTCCATCATTTGGGTAGATCATGACTGACGTGTATCTTAGCTCTACATATTTGCCTTTGTTCTGTTTTCTTGTCTATCTGACAAAACAGGTTGCCTGCGCTGAAATTTACCAGAATCGGAAATGGTTGTAGTTGAATGTTATCACCGAGAGGTCACTGGACCGTTGCCCTTGTAAAGAACAGAAGAAAGCAGAGGTTAGGCAACACTAGATAGAAATATTAAACAAGCCTTGCAACACAAGGAAATTGTTGCAAGTCTGACGGTTGTGGGACCGCAACTATTCTAAAAAATAACAGACTTTTCTACATACTCTTCCCATCTTAACTAAGTTTGGCTTCAAGGCCTTGAGTTTTCAGAACTGTCATGAATGAGGTGGAAAGGATTGCACGTTGGAGGAAGATTTCTGTGAATAGAAGAACTATTTGGAAATACTGACACATCAGTTTTACAGATATAAAAGAGAAAGACTTGCCTTTATAAGGTGACTTCCATGACTTCAAGACATTACAAAGTACTTCACAAGCATTGAAGCACTTTCGAAATATTGCCGCTATTACAATGTAGAGAATGTGTCAGATAATTTGCACACAGCAAGCTCCCACAAATAGCAATGTGGTAATGAGCAGATAATGTATGTTCCTGATGTCTTCTGAGGGATTAAGAACTGAAAGAACTGTGGATGCTGTAAATCAGAGACAAAAATAGAATTTGTTGGACAGATCTCAACGGGTCTGGCAGCATCTCTGGAGAGAAATCAGAGTGAATGTCTTCGGTCAAGTGACTTTTCCCCAGAACTACTGAAGGATGATGGTTAGCTTGGTCACTGGGGATAACTCCCCTGTTTTTCTTCAAAATAGTGTCCCAGATTCTTTTACATGAATTTCATGCAGGGTCCTTGGTTCAAATTCACATTCAAAAGACATACAATTGCATGTTTTCCCAAAGCACTTTCCAGACAGTGGAGTACTTTTGATATCATTTGATTTAATGTAGGAACAGCAGCAGTCAAAATGTCTAGAGCAAGTCCCCACAAACAGTGATGTGATCTTGACGAGTCATCTGTTTTCTGACATTGTATGAAGTATTATCTGCAAAAGCACAATGGACAACACCCTCTAATTCATCAAAATGCATCATGGGGTCTTTTGCTTTCACTCTGAGAGAACAGACAAGACCTCAGTTGAAAATGTCATTGAAAGACAAAATCATTGACTGTGCTTACTGGATTATCAGCCCCAAGTCATAGAGTGTCACAGTGGCACAGTGGTTAGCACTGCTGCCTCACAGCACAAGGAATCCTTGGTTCAACTCCAGCCTTGGGTGACTGTCTGTGTGGAGTTTGCACATTCTCCCTAAGTTTGCATGGACTTCCTCCCATAGTCCAAAACTGTGCAAGTTAGATGGGTTGGCCATTCTAAATTGCCCATGGATGAACAGGCTAGGTGGACTAGTCATAGGGGAGTGGATCTGGGTAGAATGGTCTTTGGAGGGCCAATGTGGGCTGAATGGCCTGCTTCCACACTGGAGCAATTCTATGACGATATTTTTAAATCTGGACTGCAAGCTGACAATCTTCTTACTCAGAGCCGTATTAATTGTGAGAGGACTGCAGTCCACATAAGCTCAGAAATCTCGTTCATAAGGCCCATCCATCCTGGTTGATACGATAGAGTAGCCAATGCAGGGATAGTTTTCAGCTGAAAATGTGTTGCTGGAAAAGCGCAGCAGGTCAGGCAGCATCCAAGGAGCAGGAGAATCGACGTTTTGGGCATGAGCCTGCTCCTTGGATGCTGCCTGACCTGCTGCGCTTTTCCAGCAACACATTTTCAGCTCTGATCTCCAGCATCTGCAGTCCTCACTTTCTCCTCAGGGATAGTTTTCAGTAAAGACCTTTTACATGTCAAAGCTGATATTAGCCCTGGGAGCAAATGTAGCAATGGCTGTAAGTTATTCTGTTATGGAATTAAACATCGGAACAGCTGTCAACTGGGAAATCAATTGATTATCATCTGTTTAGCATTATAGCCAACAGGAATTCCCCACCCACCCTCCACCATCCTTAGTGGCTGAGAGTTAAAACTGAATCTGTCTTGGGGTGAAGCTGGAATCAGGGAGGTTCTCTTGTACTGTTTGTGCCCAAAGGACTCTGGTTTAAAAACAACCCCTCATAGGGATCTCTGGGTAGCCATCCAAATGCAGACACCCTGACTGTTACACCTTCTCTCTTCAATCCAGAGGGCATTTGCATGCTCGTTGTGGTAGGGTTGCCACTTCTGACTAGTTGTTTCCGGGAGGTTTATCACCTGACCTCCTTTCAGTTGCTGGATACAGTCACAGAGTCATAGAGGTCTACAGCACAGAAGAGTTCCCTTCAGCCCCTCAGGTCTGTTCCGGACAAAAAAAAACTATTCTAATCCCATTTTCCTTTACTTGGCAATCACCTTGATTGCTTTGGCATCGCAAGAACACATCTAAAATGTTAAACATCGTGAAGGTTTCTGCCTCTACCAGCCTTACAGGCAGTTCGTTCAAGATTCCCAACACCTCTGGGTGAAAGGTCTTCCTCACGTCCCCTGCCCCTCACCCTAAATCAATGTCACCTGGTCATTAATCCCTCCACCAAGGGGAAAAGCTGCTTCCTGTCTACTTGCCTATGCCCCTCAATTTTATACATTTCAATTGTGTCCCCTCACCATGGTTTTCTGTGCTCCAAGGAAAACAAACCCAGTCTATCCAATCTCTCTCCCTACACAAAAACTCTCCAGCACAGGCAACATTCTGGTAAATCTCCTCTGCACCATCTCCAGAGCAAACACATCACTCCTATAATGTCAATTCCAGAACTGCACACTATACTGTGGTTGTAGCCTAACCAGTGTTTTATACGGTTCCAACAACCTCCCTGCTCTTAAACGCTATGCTTCAGCTAAAAAAGGCAAGTGACCCATATGCCTTCTTAATTGTTTTATTTACCTGCCCCTGATAAAGGTTAAGAGATGATTTAACAGAGACACACAAGATGATTAGAGGAACTGGTATATATAAGTACCAAAGTCCCTCTGATCCTTGGTGCCTCCCTTGGTCCTACTGTATTCCTTTGTCTTGTTTGTCCTGCCCAAGTGCACTACTTCGCGCTTATCCAGATTGAATTTAATTTGTTACTGATCAGCCTCTCTGACCAGCCTGTCTATATCCTCCCGTAATCGAAGGCTATCCTCCTCATTATTGACCATCCTAACAACTCTTGTATTATCCACAAACTTACTGATCTACCTTTCTACATTCAAGTTTAAATAGTTTGTATTGACCACAAACAGCAAGGGCCCCAATATTGATCCTTGTCGAAACACACTTAGTAGCTCAAGTGTAAATCTAAATACTTCTTTGTCATTGGTCACTCTACATAGAACATAGAACATTACAGCACAGTACAGGCCCTCAATGTTGCGCTGACCTCAATGTTGGAACCAATCTGAAGCCCATCTAACCTACATTGTTCCATTATCATCCATATATTTATCCAATGACCATTTAAATGCCCTTAAAGTTGGCGAGTCTACTACTGTTGCAAGCAGGGCATTCCACGCCCTTACTACTCTCTGAGTAAAGAACCTATCTCTGACATCTGTCCTTTATCTATTACCCCTCAGTTTAAAACTATGTCTCCTTGTGCTAGCCATCATCATTTGAAGAAAAAAGCTCCCACTGTCCACCCTATCCAATCCTCTGATCATCTTGTATGTCTCTGTTAAATCACCTCTTAATGTTCCCTCTAACAAAAACAG
The DNA here is from genome assembly GCF_047496795.1 of Chiloscyllium punctatum. NCBI lineage: Eukaryota > Metazoa > Chordata > Chondrichthyes > Orectolobiformes > Hemiscylliidae > Chiloscyllium > Chiloscyllium punctatum. The sequence goes on from NC_092765.1 coordinate 18,655,143, forward strand.
CCTCAAGTCCCTCAGCATTTCCTTATAAGACCTTCCCTCCATACCAGGCAACATCCTGGTAAATATCCTCTGCTTTCCGATGCTTCCACATCCTTCCTATCATGCGATAACCAGAACTGTGTGCAATATTCCAAGTACAGCCACACCAGAGTTTTGTACAGCTGCAACTAACAGACCGTGCGCCTTATTAACAACCCTATCAACCTGGGTGACAACTTTCAGGGATCTATGCACATGGACACTGAAATCTCTCTGTTCATCCACATTACCAAGAATCTTACCATTAGCCCAGTATTCCGAATTCCTGTTCCTCCTTCCAAAGTAAATCGCCTCACACTTTTCTGCATTATACACCATTTGCCACCTCTCAGCCCAGCTCTGCATCTTATCTATGTCCCTCTCTAATCCGCAACATCTTTTCGCACTGTCCACCAACCCCAACCTTAGTGTCATCTGCAAATTTACTAACCCATCCTTTTATGCCTTCATCCACATCACTTATGAAAATGACAAACAGCAGTATCCCCAAAACAGATCCTTGCGGTACACCATTAGTAAGTGAACTCCAGGATGAACATTTCCAATCAACGCCACCCTCTATCTTCTTTCAGCCAGCCAATTTCTGATCCAAACTGCTAAATCACCCTCAATCCCATGTCTCCGTATTTTGTGCAATAGCCTACCGTGGGGAACCTTATCAAACACTTTACTGAAATCCATATACACCAAATCAACTGCTTTACTCTCATCCCCCTGTTTGATCACAATCTCAAAGAACTCAATAAGGTTTGTGAGGCATGACCGACCCTTCACAAAAACATGTCCAACCCCAAAAACTATTCATTACTCAGTTGCTTTGGTGACAGTTAAACAGCTTTTAGTTTCCCCATTCTCACTAAAATGAAATTTTGTTTAATGCCCAATTACTTTTTGTCCTGGGTTTTTGCTTGGAGCAGTCCACAAGAGATTTATCTTTGAAACCTGGAATTCCAGGGAAGTCTGAGAGGAAGAGAAACTCTGGGAGGTATCCTTTCCTCCACATCCTAGCCATGTGACCAAGTTATTGTGAAAAGCTTCCTTTGAAATAAGGGCATACGCATATGCACACACTGGCTAATTTTGGACAGTGTGAATGAAGGAGAACGCAGAGTACAGTACCAGAATGAAAGAGACTATTTGGAACTCGAGATCCTGTCTGTTTGACGCATCATATTACATGATATGTCTGCAGCACATTTACTGTTACACACAGTTCCCAGAGCTTACACGGCTTGGCTCCCGAATGCTACATTATAATGACAATGAGGTATAATTGGTCCCTAATTAGCATAACTCCATCCCATAATAATGCAGAGCTCCACAGCTCATTAAGGAAATTAGAAACAATTACCATTTCTCATGTTGGGATAAGGTGCAGCCTGGGAGATAAGATTGCGATTATCCTGGATGGTTGAGTGGGCAGTAATACTGTACTCTGATTACGGGGAATTTAAATGGATGCTTTCTAGCGAACACTTTATTCTCATGCAGCTGTACTTAATTAGTATTTATTACAAATTTACAAAGGTATCTTTTAGACTGACTAAATTGAATCATAGTATGGTCACAACCACAAAAAAAGACCATTCAGTCCATCATGCCTGTGTCAGCTTCCTGCAAGAGGACATTTCTCTCATCTCCCTTGTCTTTTTGTCACAGGCTTGCAAATTTTCTTTATGTCAAACGTTTATGGAATTCCCTTTTGAAAACTACAAATAAATCTGCCTGTTGCTCCTCATGCCATTCACTTGAAATCAATGTCCGCTGGGGCTTCTTACCCCAATGGCAACAGCTTCTCCTTATCCTGTCTAGATTTTGTACTTTTCCACTAAATCCACTCAAACTTTCTTCTCAGAAGAACAGCTCTCTATTGCTCCAATCTATCCTCCTATCTGAAGACTTCCGTCCATGACGCCATCCTTATGACTCTCTCCAATGGCTTCACATGCTTCTTTAAAGTGTGACCCAGAATTGGACACAATACTCCAGCTGAGGCCAAACCAGTGTTCTATCAAGGTTCGTGAGAACATTCTTCTCTTGAACTCTATGTCTCATTTAAAAAATCAAGGATCCCACAGCATTTTTAACCACTTTCTCAACCTGACCTGGTATATGTAATAATTTGTGCATATATAGTGCTTGGTCTGTCTGTTCAATTACTTGAAAGGCTGCTGCTTAATCTTTGCATGTCAGTCCCACATTCCTGAGCGCTGGCCACTAGGTGCAAGGGGCAGACAGGATAGAGGACCAGCCCCTGAGTCTGTTCCTGGGCTTGAACAATGTGACCATTCACAGGTCCAATCAGCAGGTCATGGAGGGGATGGCTAGACACAAGTATTTATTTCCCCTTCTCCCACAGGTACATCCATGGCCAGGTAACCAGGGAGAGGGAGCATGTGGTGTCCATTGGTATGTTTAAATCTTTCTGTGGCTTGTGAGATCTGCAGGGGCTAGAAAGCCAAATTTAATTTAGTTTTGTAAGTTTCCTTTAAAGTATTTTTTTTCAACAGTGGTGGTGTCTGCTTGTGCAGCTGAATAGAGCTCAAAAATAAAGGACAACCAATGAAGAAACCAAAACAGAAAAGAAACAAATATTTTCACTCAATGAAAAAAAGGGGAGAAAATAAAGACAAAGAAAACCCTTCTCCACAGTTCCAGCACAGAGTCAGTGCCCTAAACTCTGGTAACTCTAAATTTTCTGGTTATATATTTCTTTTTCCTTTTTTTCCTAACCTCAACACTACTGCTTAACTGCAGTAGTGCTTACTAAAGTATGTTTTGGATATGGTGTCCCTTTAAGGAGCTATTAACTAATTAATGAAATAATTTGGCTACTACTTCTTCACTGATTATTCAAAATTGCAAGTCCCAGGTCTCTATGTTTCCTCACCTTCCGTCGAACTGCAGTCTTTAGAGTCGACTATATTGTCTCTCAGTTTTTCACTAAATGTATAATTTCATGCATTCCTGTTGCATATTTCTGTTTTCCCCAGCTTCTTTGCTCTTGGTACTTTTCACAGTCCACAATAGTTTCATGTTTTGTGTCATTGCAAATTTAAAAATAGTTCCTAATGCACCAAAGTCTGATGCATTGATTAGGGTGCTCAGATTTTCAAAAGTCAAGAAACTGGAGTACATTGACTAACTCCCAGTGATATTGAGTTTCACAAGGAGAGAAATATGAGCATCTTGTTCCACTCCAGTTTGCTATTGAGCCGTGTCTCAATAGCCCCTCCACTGAACCATTTTACCTGGAGCTTCCCTACCTGCCATTCATCGTCCCCAGTCAGCGGAGAGATGCTATGACACCATACACAGGAGATTGGTTCAAACAAATCTCACAAAACCCCTAGAGTGCAAACCTGCCTGCCTCCCTGTGATAATCATCATAGGGTATCCCTCCAGCCCGGTTATATATTTTCAATTTATATTCTGATTGTGCCAGTACTTTTTTATTGCCTTGTACCCAAGGATTGAGATGTTGTGGACAATGAGGGCTTGAGGGCCTACAGTTTCGAAATCAGCTGGGACAATGTCACAAAGAACTGAATCAGGCCTTCTAATTCATCTGCCTCAGCACTTGGCCATCCCATTATGGCCTACAATCTGAATGTGGTGTTGGTGGATGATTCTTGTCTTTCAAGGAGATGCAGACAACAGCTTTGAAGATGCTTTGACTATTTGTTGCAATACATTCATGGAATGCTGTTTGATATTCAGTCAAGGGATGGTACCTCTAACTTACAACATTTCCTCAATACTACGACAATAAAGTATTGAATATGACCATTTACATCCATCAGAGAGGACCAACTGTCAGCTTGTCGACATGACTTTCAGCTCATCTACAGTGTCTCTGACAGTGCCACACCTTCTGAGTATAACACTTTCTGCTATGGCCCTAGACTTGAACCAACAACCATCTGACTGTGAGACAAGCAAATGTGCTACCCATTGAGTCAGGGTTGGATGGCATACTATTAGACTTATACCTTTAGACTGGAATCAGTTGTGCTTCCGTCCAGTAGATTACAGCAATACTTCAACATGTGAATTCCTTTCTGACAGTGACTACCATTGTCATTCAGTGAATTCCCGAGACAGCCCAAGCGAGCATTTAGTGGGGTTTCTGCAGCCTATTAGACGGTATTCATCGTATGGACACTTATACATCCAAATGCTTGCTGCAGTGCCCAGCATTGTATTACCACCCAACAAACAAACAGAATCCAAGTCTCTGTCACATCTGATGAGACTCATAGAATCATAGAGATGTACAGCAAGGAAACAGACCCTTCAGTCTGACTCATCCATGCTGACCAGATATCCTAAGCTAACCTAGTCCCATTTGCCAGTACTTGGCTCATAGCCCTCTAAATCCTTCCTATTCATTTACCCATCCAGATGTCTTTTAAATGCTGTAATTGTACCAGCCTCCACCACTTCCCTTGGTAGCTCATTCCATACACGCACCACCCTCTGCATGAAAAGTTGCCCCTCAGGTCTCGTTTATATCTTTCCCCTCTCACCCTAAACGTATGCCCTCTAGTTCTGGACTCCCCCACCCCAGGGAAAAGACCTTGTCTATTTATCCTATCTATACCCCTCATGGTTTTATAAACCTCCATAAGATCACCCTCAACCACTGACACTGAAGGGAAAACAGCCCCAGCCTATTCAGCCCCTCCCTATAGCTCAAATCCGCCAACCCTGGCAACATCCTTGCAAATCTTTCCTGAACCCTTTCAAGTTTCATATCATAATTCCAATAGGAAGGAGACCAGAATGGCATGCAATATTCCAAAAGTGGCCTAATCAATGTCGTGTACAGCCACAACATGACCTCCCAACTCCTATAACTCAATGACCAATTCTGACCAATATCTACCTGCAACTCTACTTTCAAGGAACTATGAACCTGCACTGCAAGGTCTCTTTGTTCAGCAACACTCCCTAGAACCTTAACCATTAAGTGTATACGTCCTGCCCTGTTTTGCTTTTCCAAAATGCAGCATCTCACATTTATCTAAATTAAACTCCATCTGCCACGTCTCAGCCCATTGGCCCATCTGATTAAGATCATGTTGTAATCAGAGCTAACCTTCTTCGCTGTCCACTACACCTCCAATTTTGGTGTCATCTTCAAACTTACTAACTCTGCCTCCTATGTTCACATCCAAATAATTTATATAAATGACAAAAAGCAGTGGACCCAGCACCAAACCTGGTGGCAATCCACTGGTCACAGGCCTGTAGACTTAAAAGCAAACCTCCACCACCACCCTCTGTCTTCTACCTTTGAGCCAGTTCTGTATTCAAATGGCTAGTTCTCCCTGTATTCATTGAGATCTAACCTTGCTAACCAGTCTCCCATGAGGAACCTTGTCGAACACCTTACTGAAGTCCATATCCATCACGTCTACCGCTCTGCCCTCATCAATTCTCTTTGTTACTTCTTCAAAAAACTCAAACAAGTTCATGAGACATGATTTCCCATTCACAAAGCGATGTTGACTATCCCTAATCAGTCTTTGCCTTTCCAAATACATGTAAATCCTATCCCTCAGGATTCCCTACAACAACTTGCCCACTACTGGTGTCAGACTCACCGGGATATAGTTCTCTGGCTTTTTGTTACTACTTTTCTTCAATAGTGGCACCACGGTGGACAACCTCCAGCCTTCTGGCACCTCACCTGTGACTATCGATGATACAAGTATCTCAGCAAGGGCCCCAGCAAGCACTTCCCTAGCTTCCCACAGAGTTCTTGGGTACACCTGATCAGGTTCTGACAGTCCTGCCATTGTTCTAAGTTCCATGTCTTTAATCAGCTTCATATGTCCATATTAATCTACTGTTGTTTGCTGCTTTGTAATCTCTCTCAGAAACAATGCAAACACACAGCTCTGCTCATGGCTTATACATTTAAAAATATCCCAGCTATCCATAAATAGTTTTGTGTTTTCCTCTGTCCACCCACTTAATGTAAAGTGCCAGTTATGTGGATGAAGTGTGTTCCCAAGCTTTCCCCGTTGTGTCCTAGCTTACTTCTCATTTTCAGTCCATGCTACTGGCCAGTAAAGAAAGAGAATCAAAGGTGTAAATCTGTCCTTCACAGCACATAGCCTCTCCATGGTCTACTGTACTTTCTTGTGGCAACACTTAGAAACTGGCTCCCATCCAGAACTCAGAGCAGGTTTGTGTTGCATGAAGGGTGCCAAAAGTCTGATAAGGTTAATGCCAAGGATATCATAAGTTCCATTCACTACGATGATGTTGTGTTTGCTCGGTGAGAGAACAGCTTAAAATCTCGAAGGAGTTAGACCTATTTTCAGTACCTCCCCCATAGTCTCTATAACAATGTTTATCATAGCAGTGTAGCTTGGCCATAGCTGCTCTCATGCTATAAACTGTACCTTGGTTAACACAAAAGTCTCTTCCCTTTAGACTATTTGGTCATCTTCCTTGACCACATTAGTTCAAGCAGGCCCTGCAGATCCCTACATTGAAAGAGGATGGTGGTAACTTATAATGAGCAATAAGGTCAATTTTCCATAGTCTTACCAGACAATAGGGCAGTTCTTTGATTAAAGAGAGAGGGAAATGAGTGCTGGTGGTTTAACCTGAGAGTCACCACACCTCAGGCAAGAGTCATAGAGTCATACGGTTCAGAAACAAACCCTTCTGTCCAACTAGTCCATACTGACCATACTCCCGAACTAAACCTGTCCCATCTGCCTGCGCATATCCCTCCAATGCCTTTCGCATTCATGTACGCATCCAAATGTCTTCCAAATGTTGTAACTGCACCCATATCCACCACTTCCTCTGGAAGCTCATTCCACATACAAACCACCCTCCATGTGAAATAATCTCCCCACATGTCTTTACTGATTCTTTTACCTCTCACCTTAAAAATATGCCAGGTGAAAGTGAGGACTGCAGATGCTGGAGATTAGAGTCAAGATTAGAGTGGTGCTGGAAATGCACAACAGGTCAGGCAGCATCCGAGGAGCAGGAAAATCAATGTTTCAGGCAGGAGCCCTTCATCACCCCTTGTCTTGAAATTGCCGCACTTTAGGTAAAAGACACCTGCCATTCACCTTATCTATTTTCACCCTCACAATTTTATAAACTTGTATAAGGTCACACCTCAACATTCAATGCTCCAATTCTCCAGTGAAAAAGTCCCAGTTTATCCAGCCTATCCTTTTAACTCAAACACTCCATTCCCAACACCATCCTGGAAAATCTCCGCTGAACCCTCTACAGCCCAAAAATATACGAGGAGTGGCTGAAAAGGAGAGCCCTTCATGGTAACCTGAGCTGGTGTGGAAATTGAACCCACTATGTTGGCAAACCAGTCATCCAACCAACTGAGCTAACCAACCCCCATTATAATGAGCAAAGAACAGAACTTGTACAGCATGAGCAATGCTATGGATGCCTCATACAATATGGAGGCGAGAAATGCGGATTCCCATTTTGCTGCCTCCTACGACATGAGCAAAGGTGCAAGACTGAAGATTTCTTCAGACGTGGCTTTCAGAAGGTTGCTTGAACAGACAATCCCAAAACAAAAAGTCCTGAATATCCACAAACACAGAGAGAACCTTGCGGCATGATTCAACAAGGTAAAATCTACAGTCAATAGTTCCTGTTCCTCAGGTGTTACCTGACCTACTGTGCTTTTCCAGAGTTACACTTTTTGACTTAAAGTGTTTCAGACCCAGGAGGAGCAGGGCTGCAGTGGAATGTTCAGTGTGTTCAGGAATCCCTGAGATATTAATCACTCCAAGGCAGCTGCAAAGTGTATCAGGTGCTGTGGATCTGTGGAGCGGCCTTGAGCCAAGGTTTAGCTGGAGATCATTGAAGTATCTGTGAGTATTAAAGTTAAAATCTCTGGAGAGTAATACTTTAGAGATGGCACAGATTTACAAGTTGGGAAAGCAAACCATGAGAGAAATACTTACAGCTCATATTGACTGTGGCCACCATACTAATCAGGGACCATGAGGCATGGCTACAGTAAAGGAAATCAAAGGCCACAGAAGCAAATTAAAATGGGGTTGCAAACCTGGGTGTGTTGCAAAGGCAGAATTAAAGGGATAAAGGAGCATTTTAGAAGCTTAAGTAGACAAGGTCTGATGGAAAAAGAAAGTTAGGAGACTGTAGAGACCACAGAAAACGGAACTTAGTTATGAAAACACTTTAAAGTCAGGATGCATTTATTCGAATTACAGTGAGTGGGAATCATTGAGAAAAACACAGTTAAAGGAGCAAGATTTATCTAATAAAGCAATGAATAGCAAGAGCCATTGACTTGAAATGTGATTAGAATGGGAATTATAAGCCACAGGCAAGAAAATTCATTCAGTAGAGCCACTAAGGAAATGGGAATAATTTAATAAGCAAGGTTCTTCCAGAGATGCCCTGATAAAGGTACAAATCCTCCATTTGAGTCAGAAAAGGTGTGAATTGTTCATTTCACTTGCAGAAAGTGACAATCTTTCTTTTTGGCCTCAGAAATACGGGAAAACCAGCCATTATTGCATAATTCATTAGCAGTATTACTATACTGCAAAATCAAAAGCCTTTAAACTAGTGAAAATAAATGATCACATTAGCAAGCCATTGCATCAGAAATGATATTGCCAGGAAGGTGAAATTTCAAAGATTTGCCAAGTAGAACACAGAAGTAGACATCTTGGAGAAAAATCAATTCTTAAGTCTTCCGACTAGATACTAAATCAGAAGTGGAACAAGTTCATACACTCCTATACAGTATACAACTGGGAGAACAGCTGATGACATTGTGGTTCTCTAAGGTATAAAGGACACAATACATTTTGGCTCAGTACTGAAAATCTTATAAATTAATTTCAGAATAAATAAAATTCTTGATTCAGCATGATTTAAGCATCAGGCAGAGGAGGCCCATTGAAAACCATGTAGCTGCCCTTGCTACTTTCTCACCTCTGTCCTCATCCACCACATAACCCCATCCCCTTCCTGCCATCCATCATCACTTGTACATGGGTATGTTTGTAATCTGGGGCCTTGGGTGTGTGTCATACCAGCAGCAACCAGTGCCTTCCCATTGGTACTGCTGAGTAGCGAAGATCTGGTGTTCTTTGATTGGCTGACAACTCACAGTGGATTGGACTTGTGACACACTTCCGCCACCCTGCACTCACCCACCGCTCCCTCTAAACCCCTCCACAAACAAGCTTGTGGCACCTTGTGCCCTGCCAGGTAAATGTAAAAGCTCCTGCAAAATCAATCAAAAAAGTAGCTGGAGAGGTTTCGTCATGTGGCTTGCCTTGCACAAATGTTGCTCTGTTTGGCAACAACATTTAGTGACTCCCTTAGTAAATAATAGTCTGTGAAGCACTCGGTCATGTGACAAAAGCTACCTCAGTGGAAATACTTTGATTCTTCTTCCCTTGCTAACACGGGCATCTCTACAGATTTGGATCTCATCAATATGCTGCCCCCAGTGATATCAGGCACAAAAATGTGATTATGTTCTATATATTCACTGATAGCAACAAGACTTAACTCTCCCTCACCTCTCTCCACTTTATAAACGTACACGCGATTGCCTGTCTGACATAAGGTTCTGTGTGAGTCACAACTTCCTTAACCTTATCATTAGGAAGACCATAACCATCATATCAGCCCTCACCACAAACTCTGTTCCCTTGACACTGAGATAGCCTCTCAGTCAGGCTGAACCAGACAGTGGAAAACTTTGATGCATTGTTCAACCTTGAGCTATGTTTCATGTAGCACTTCCTGTTCAATATTAAGATCATTTACTATCTCCTCTGCCTGCTACTGGCTCTAACTTTGGCTCCTCTACATTAAATCCTTGTTTGAACTTTGCAACCTCTGGACTGTATCATTATAATATCAGATTTACCATGATGTTGCCATGTGTCGAAGGTGTCAGTTATAAAGAAATGCTGGATAGGCTGGGACTTTTTTTCACTGGAGCGTAGGAGGTTGAGCAGTGATCTGATAGAAGTTTATAAAATAATGAAATGTGCAGAAAGCTAATGGTAGTTGTCTTTTCCCTAGGAAAGGGGATTTCAAGGCTAGGGTACATCTTAAATTAATTGATTTATTGTCATATGTACTGAATTACAGCAGTGGTGTTTATCGAGGTTCGTCCCGAGCAACTCTGTGACGTGGGACTCTGTGCTCTACGGTCTGTTCCCCAGGACGCACACTGAGACGAACATCAGCTGTACCTGGAGGATCATGAACTCGGTGAAAGATGCTCATTGGTCTGTCCGAAACCTGTTGATCTTCCAGCTGAAGGAGTTGACCCCGACTGAATGTTGTAGACTGGCACATTCAAAGGTCCAGGACTACGTGTTGAGGGACGCGCTGAAGCTTGGGGCAGCTGCCACCAAGGCACGGTGGGGAAAGACTACTGTGTAACGTCTGCCCACCAAAGAAGAACAGGGAGCCCACTCAGTAAGTGGGCTCCGCTGAAGCCTCAGCTAAATATATGGATGGTAAATGTACAGACCTATATATACAAATGATTAATTCCAATCTCTGTATGTAAAGAAATGCAAGGTGCGCCTATGAATGGCATCACCAATTGTACAAATCATCAAAATATGTTATGAATAAAGTACATTTTTGAAATGAAAAAAAGTACAGTGAAAAGCTTTGTTTATGAGCAGTAAAAGCAGATCATAGCAAACAAGGGTGTACAGATCAAAAAGACTTAGACAGAGGCAGACAGGATACATTGCACAGGGCGTGCACTTGGTGAGGTCAGCATTAGCAAGATCAGCATTATTTGAGGCTGGAGAGTCCATTCATCAGTCTAATAACAGCCAGGAAGAAGCTGTTCCTGAACCTGCTGGTGCGTGTGTTCAGGCTTCTGTATCTTCTGCCTGACAGAAGAGGTTGTAGGAGATCATTTTCTGGGTGCAATGGGTTGTTGATGATGTTGGCAGCCTTTCCATGGCAGTGAGCTGTGTAAGCGGAGTCCATGGATGGAAGGTTGGCTTCTGTAATGGCCTAGGCTATGCACACCACCTTCTGTAGTTTCTTACAGTACTGGGCAGAGCAGTTGCCATACCAGGTCATTATGCACCTCGACAGTATGTTTTCAATGCAACATCTGTAGAAGTTGGTGAGGGTCCTTATGGACATGGCAACGTTTCTGAACCACCTGAGAAAGAAGAGGTGTTATTGGGCCTTCTTGATTGTTGGATCTATGTGGGAAGTCTGGGACAGGTTGTCGGTTATTGTCACTCTGAGAAACTTGACACTCTCCACCTTTTTGTCACTGAGGAACTTGACACTCTCCACCTTCTCAACCTCATTCCTTTGATGTAGGTGGAGGCATATTCTCCACCTTTCCTTCTGAAGTCAACGATCAATTCTTTAGTTTTCCGATGCTGAGAGAGAGGTTGTTCTCATTGCACCATGTCACCAAACTCTCTATTTCCCTTCTGTGTTTTGACTCATCATTGTTAAATATTTGGCTTACAATGTTGGTGTCATCAGTGAACTTGTGGATTGTATTCAATTAGAATATGGCAACACAGTCATGGATGTATAAGGAGTACAGTAGGGGGCTGAGAACACATCCTTAGAGAGCTCCAGTGTTGAGTGTTATCATGGAGGTGGTGCAGTTGTCTATGTTCACTGATTGCGATATGTGGGTTAGGAAGTTGAGGATCCTGTTGCAGAGGGCAGAGCATAGACCAAGGTCTCAGAGTTTTGAGATCAGTCTGGAGGGGATAATGGTGTTGAAGGCGGAGCTGTAGTCAATGACCAAGAGTCTGACATCGATGTTCTTGTTGTACAGATATTCCAGGGATGGATATAAGGCTAGGGAAATGGACCTGTCTTGTCTGTAGGCAAATAGTAAGGGATTGAGGCAGGCTGGGAGACTGGAGTTGATGTGGGCCATGACCAGCCTCTTGAAGCATTTCATGATTATTGAGGTCAGAGCCACTAGGCGTTAGTCATTAAGGCACATTGCATGTGTTTTCTTAGGTACAGGGTTAATAGTGGTCTCCTTGAAGCAAGTGAGGACTTTGGCTTGTAGGAGGGAGAGGTTGAAGATGTCGATGAATACCTCTGCCAGCTGGTCTGCACAAGATCTGAGTGCTCGGCTGGGGACATCATCCAGGTCTGTCGCTTTCCTTGGGTTGACTCTCAGGAAGACCAATCTGAGGTCTGCAGTGGTGACCAATAGAACAGGTATACCTGGGACTGTTAGGGCAGGTATCATCATGTTGCTGTCATTCTGCTCAAACCAAGCACAAAAAGCATTAAGCGCGTCAGCGAGGGATGTGTCTGTGTCTGCTGTCTTGCTTGGCTTCATTTTGTATCCTGTAATTTCCGGCCTTGCCACAAGCCGCGGGAGACTGTTTGGTTGCTTTGGACCGGTACTGCCACTTGGCATTCCTGATGGCTTTGCCGAGGTCATATCCGGTTTTCCTGTATTGGTCTGGGTCATCCGACCTGAATGCTGCCCATTTAGTCTCCAGGAGGGAGTGGATTTCCTGGATCATCCAAGGTTTACAGGTGGGGAGCTCTTGGATCGACTTCTTTGGTGCACAGTCCTTCATGTATTTGCTAATGAAGTCCATGATGGTGGTAGCGTACTCATCTGGGTTTTCCACTTGAACACGGTCCAGTCCATTGATTCCAGGCATTTCTAATTATGGTCTTCCACAGCCTCAGGCCAACATTGTACTTCCTTTCATAATGGGTCCTCCCATTTCAGCTTCTGCTTGTAAACTGGGAGGAGGTGTTGTGGGGGAGGGTGGTGAGAGGAGAGAGATTTAAAAAAAGACATAAGAGGCAAATTCTTTACACAGAAGGTGGTTTGCGTGTGAAATGAACTTCCTGAGAAAGTGATAGATGTGGGGTACAGTTACAATATTTAAAAGGCATTTGTTAGATACATGAATAGGAAAGGTTTGGAGGGATATGGGCCAGGAACAGGCAGGTGGGACTAGTTTAGATTGGGATTATGTTCAGCATGGACTAGTTGAACCAAAAAGTCTGTTTCCATGCTGTATGACTGAATGACTCTAAGTTGGTTTTCCATGTTTTACTATCAATAAACTCCCATTTGACTAAAATACAGGGACATAAATAGTGCTTGTGGAATACATATCCTGTAACGTTCAGCTCTGAGAAAGACTGCACTCAAGTAACATTCAGTGCTAAAGGAACCTCTATATACCAATTCAGCATTCAATGTTACTCATGTGGTGAGGAATCCTGTAACCAATAAATGACACAGCAATTCAATGGTGAAATCAGGACACACACAATGCATGGAGAAACGTGAAGCTCGCTCCCCAAATGACTCTGGATGTTGCAGGGACATGAAAGGAGCAAACAATGGTTGCTAAAATACTGATGAGACAAAGATACATAGAAAGTTAAGTTGTGAAGAGAATAGGAAGCCTGCAAAGGAATATAAGTAAGTGAGTATGCAAATATTTGGCAGATGGAGTATAATGTGGGTAAATTTGAATATGTTTACTTTGGTAGGATAAAGAGAAAAGCAGTATACTATTTAACTGGACTGACATTGCAGAACTTGGAGGTATGGAGAGTTCTGGGTGAACTGGTCCATATGAAAGTATTGCAAATGAATGGGAAGGCAAATGGAATGATGCCATTTATTATAAAGGGAATCAAATATAAAAGTAGGCAATTTCACTACAGTTATATCGTGTTGGGGAGGCATCATCAGCGTTTACAGTTGTGTATGGTTTTGGTCTCATTATTTAAAAAAGGATGCAATTGGGCTAGATGCAGTTCAGAAATGATCACTTGACTGATACCTAGAGGATAGTGTAGTGATTGTAACGAGATCAACCAGCCAGACATCTTGGAATATGAGTTTCCTGATTGACTGGACCAGATGAACAGCCCCAAAGAGCTGACAGATAAAAAAGAGAACTGTCAGAGACTCTGAAAGTCTGATAGCTGAGTCTGAAGAGACAATACTGAAGTCAAAGACTGTTCATGTGTAAAGAGAGGGTGACTCGGGGCCAGTATACTGGCCTCTGTGGAGTTATTTCAGAAAGGTTGGACAAACAGGATCTGTATCCATTGGAACTTAGAAGAATGAATGGTGACCTTACTGAAACATTGAAAATTCTGGTGGGGCTTGGCAGGGTGGATTCTGGAAGGATGTTTCCCCTTGTTAGAAAGACTAGAACTAGGATACACTACTTAAAAGGAAGAGACTACCTACTTAAGACAGAGAAGGAGAATTTTTTTTTCTCTCGGAGAGAATCGTGAGTCTTTAGAATAGAAATTAATTGATTCTTGACTAACAAGGGAGTTAAAAGGTTATAGAAAGGTTGGCGGGAATGTCTTGAGGTCAATGAATGATTGAATCAATTAGATGACCCATTATCATTTTGAATGTCAGAACAGGCTAGACGGGCTTAATGGCCTATTCTTGCTTCTAATTTGTTTGTTCATACGTCAAATGGAGCTTTCAATATAGACATCTTTGTATTTTTATTATTGAAGGTGTTGAAAAATATGGAGAAAAAGTAAATAAATGGAATGGAGGCACAGGTAAGTCCTGATCTAATTGAATAAAAATATGCTTTTCCTTTTTTCTTCAATAAATATGCCTTTTTTGTCTGCATTGACTTCTCTGGCTGCATGATTAACACATGTACACACTGTTCCTGATAAGTTTGGCATGCAACCTTGTAGGATTTGCCACTGTCAGTGGAGGAGGAGATCAGCTCTGCTTCCGATCAGTATGAATTCCAGGTAAAATGGCTTTGATATACAATCATTCTATCGCATTAGAAGAAAAAACAACTGGGCTAAACATGCCTGAGCATCAGATTTGCACTTGCAGTGAGAAAGAGAGAGACAGACACACACACAAGTGATCACAAGTGATTCACTGGTTGATTGGTGCGGGGGATTTAATGTGGGACTTGATTTGCCCAGCTAGCTGAGGTTGAGATTATAAAATGTCAAAGATGGGAGGCCAGTGAAGGGACAATATAGAGAAGGCGCTTCACTGATTTTCATTTCCGTTGCCCTTAACCTCATTGAAATGGAAAAGACTTGCATCTTTAACAGCCTCAACATAGCCCAAAACACTTCACAGCTAAATGATGTACCATTGAAGTGTAGTCATTATCTTAAACTGTGGTGCAATTGATCTCCGAATTCTAAATTCCCATGCACAGGAATATTATAACTTGCAGATAGTCTACTTTGCAGTGACTGTTGGTTGAGGGATTCAGGGATTAATATCAGTCAAGAGTCTGAGGAGAACTTCCTTGGCCTTCTTCACATAACGCCAGTGGAATGCTCTGTCTTAACATTATGTGGAGATGCCAGTGTTGGACCAAGGTGAACAAAGTTAAAAGTCACACAACACCAGGTTATAGTCCAACAGGTTTATTTGAAAGTACTAGCCTTCGGAGCGCTGCTCCTTCATCAGGTAACTAGTGGAGCAGGATCAAAAGACACAGAATTTATAGCAAAAGATCACAGTGTCATGCAATTAAAACAATATATTGAACAAACCTTGGTTACTGTTAAGTCTTTCATCTTTTAGAATGTGTTGCAGGTTTTGGTTCATTAATCTGTAAATCACAGAACTTCTTTTAAGTCACATTCACAAGATAATTTTAGGTTTTATAAAAAAGGTGACATCTCAGCTCAACCAATGTACTAAAGGTGTAAGGTTAGAGTCTATCTTTATCCCAATCTTGAGTCAGACTGGTTCTATTCCTAGAGTAGGAATTTATAAAATGTTATATGGATTTAATGCCTATACGTTGTGTCTTATGATCCTGCCCCACTAGTTACCTGATGAATGAGTAGTGCTTTGAAAGCTAGTACTTCCAAATAAACCTGTTGGACTATAACCTAGTGTTGAGTGATTCTTAACTTTGTCTTTACATTGTTCAGACTGTTAGTTTGACCTCTAGTGCTGAATGAACAGAAATGTCCTCCAATCAAATGTTGTAAAGCACACAATCATTTTTTTAGTCCCAGCACAGCATTCACTGTTGTCTATTCCCTACTGACTCAGTCCATCTCTCTTTAACTGTCTGAGGCGGAGCCAGTCTATGTGCATCTTAGTGTCCTAATTGACCCCAAGTTAAAACTCTGACCATATAAATGTAACACTGCCTACTTCCCTGCTGTAACATTATCTGCTTCCACCCAGTCTGCTGCTCAAAGTTTCATCCATACTTTTGTTACCTGTAGACTTGACTCTTCAATGCACTTCTGTCTGGTTTCATGCTCTGTATAATCTTGAGGTGGTCCTGTGTGCTAAGGTACGGTGAATCCCCTTCAATCCTGACTAGCTTCTATTGGATTCCCACTAAGCAATGCCTCCATTTTAAAATTCATCCTCATTTTTCATTCCTGCATGGCCTTCCCCCTCATTATCTCTGTAATCTTCTCCAGATCCACAACCCATTGAGGTATCTGAATTTGTTTAACACTGGCACCTTCAGCATCCCCAAGGCCCACGCCTTCCTCTGCCAAGGCTCTACGCTTTGGAATTTGTTCCCTAATGCACTCCACATCTCAACATTTTATGAACCACCTCAATTTAATGCTGCATGTGAAAAACACCATCTCAGTCAGTGCAGCGCTCCATCAACACTACACTGGGTTGTCTGCCTGAAGTTTGTAGAATGGGCCTGTAATTTCCAGCCTTTTGACTCAGAAGTGAAAGGGTGTCCCACTGAGCTACAGCTGGCAGATGTGCAGAAAATATTTCCCCTTTGGAATGGCTGAGGTTAGGCAATGCTGGGCAATGTTAAAAATGGGATCATCTTGGCAATGAGCAAAATGTAGGTTTGGAAGCTTAATTCTCAGTCAGATGAGGTTTCAGTTAGTGCTGCTGCCCTGGCAGACCAATGGGAATAGAGTGTGAAAACGAAGTCCTCAGGTCTTCCCAGCACACTGTTGATGGGAACTGTGACTCTGCCATGACTTGATGTCTTAAAGGAGATTAAACAAATTCTGTTAAGGCATTCAATATCCTTGTGTCATAACATAAACTGTGGAGTAAACAGCAGTTAACTTATTCTAATGCTGGTGGCATGGACTACCTCATGGCTGGCAGGTAGCCATTGTCCATTAGATGTTATCTTTGTGCCATTACCAAGTGATACTCCGACAATAGAATTGGTTCACACATAAAGTAACCTGCTGTATTTGTATAAATGGGTTTGCATTTGGCTCAACATTTATCTCAACATTTCGTTCCCTTAAGAGCTCAGATTAGGATATGGTTCCGATCCCGTTTACTCTCCAGAATCTTTACTCAGCCTCAGTTCTTCCGAAGTAGAGGAGCAGGAGAGGACAATACAGCTAGTCAGCTATCTTGCCTGCACTGCCACCTTCTTACTTTACAGCATAGCAACAACATTTGAGAACAATGGATATTACTTACTGATTCCTGACCAACTGGAATGAGTTCAACTGTGCGACATCAATCAAGCTCAAGTTAACGTAGCCAGGAGCAAGGATCTTTGTCTGTCTGTCTCAGCCCCACTTGACACAATGGCCTAGAAATGGGATGGTCCTGGATCCATTTTTATGTGCAAAAGCATCCAATATTATGATGGGCTGTAGGTGGGCTCACAACTCCCTGGTAATGAGGCACCCACTATATTGGTAAAGATAAAAAAATTGCCATCCACAGTTTCTGCCTTAAACAAACAATATGCTCTTTGGATATTCAAGTAATGAGCAGTTTCAGGCATTGTAGCCAAATTGGTCTGCCCTGTCTACTTCTGGCCATGCCTAGAAGTGAATTTACAAGGAGGAATCAATGGCAACACCATGTCCCACTGTGAAATTGATATTGTTTATATCTCTTTCATGTCTAAAATCAGGTGCATTGCCAATCAATTTTTAACCTAGTATTGTTTTCTATCAACAAAGACAACCTATTTTTGGTAGAAGCTGCCTTCAGTACTAAGCATTGGTAAATTCTGTCCTTGTGCTCATTTCAGGCCCTCAATCACACATGTGTTACCTCTAAAATCGATGAATCCAATGTTTGCCTGGCTAGCCTCCCATCTTCCACTCCCTATTTTTGTAAGCTAATTCATACCTTGTCCCATTCATCCAACACCTCTGGGAAACCAGTGACATACACTAGTCCCCAGTTCAGCAGTGCCTTCATTTGAAACATTCATCTTAGTTTACAAATTCGTCCGTGGACTCATCCTGCCTCCATCTCTGTGTCATGTCCCCCTATATTCTGAATTTCAAACAAAGGGCTGCAAAAAGAAGGATCACCTAACTTCTGTGTGAATTGAACACAGTTCTGAATTGGGATGGAACAAAAGAAAACAAAATGCCAATTCTTCAAACTAATTTGAAGTTACAAAAGTAATGGTTGCCTCAAATTCTCACGGTGTGAAAGTCACAACCCAGGAAGTTTAATTAACTTAGCCACCTACCTAAGTCTGAAAAGGACTTGGGGTCAAAGTACCTCACACAGGAGACAGAGTTTCATGAGGAATATAAGAACGTACGGACATTTGAGCACACAAAATCAGAGCACAAGTAAACAATTCAGACTCTTGAACTACTCTCAATAAGTTCATGGCTGATTTGTTTGTGTTTCAAATTCCTCTATCACCAATAGCATTTGATTCCCTTGCCGAAGAAGGACCTATCTATTTCTGCCTGAAAAGTACTCAATGAGCCCCCTTGCACTGTCACCTGAGGCTGAGACTTCCAAAGGTCTCAGCTCTCAGAGAAAGACTTTCATCCCCACCTTGACCCTAAAATGGTGACTTTTCATTTTAAAAGTGTCACCTAGTTCTGGACTCATCCACAAGATAAAACATCCTTTCCACATCCACCTTGGTAAGATATTTCAGGATTGCATGCAATTCAGACTAGCCACCCCCCATACTGCTAAACTCCAGCCGAAACAAGCCCAGTCTGTCCAACCTTTCCTCATCAGCCAAGCACCTCATTGCAGGGATCAATCGAGTAAATGTCCTCTGAATGGCCTCCAACACATTGTTGGGAGTGCATTTAACTAACCAGGCCCCGGGCCCTGGAATACCTTCCATATGCCTCTTTGTCTCTCACTACCACCCTTCCCTCCTTTAATACATTCCTTAAAAAGTAACATTTCAATCAACCTCTTTGTCATCTGACCTAATGGACATGAGTTCTGGAGACACTGAGGCTTTCTCCTGTTAGATAAAAAGCTGATGAGTGGTCTATAGTACCTCCTCTGGATAGGCCTGTAGTATTAAGTGCCACTTAGGCACGACAGTGACTATTGCCAGGATCAAGGAGTGCAGGATAGAAATCCCGACGAGAGAACAGCATGCTAGAAGGAAAGTCATGGCTGCTGCCAGAATAACACCTACCAGAGACCGGGGCCAAACAGTGATGGAGGCCACAGGCAATTCTGGCATGAGGTGTTTCACAAAGTAGGGTATGGGGAAAGGAACTGGTAGAAAGTGCAGAGGATGTTGTTTCCTCGATCAGGTACTGAGTATCTTTGAAGGTGCTCCCCCCCCCTCTCCCCCACCAATATCCTGGGAGATGATAAATAGGCTGTACTGTTTTACCGGGAAATGCCCATCAGGTCTGGTAGCATCTGTGGAGAGAAATCAGCCTAAATATTACAGGTAAGGTGACTCAGGACTGTTCAAAACATACCATAAGAAAGGCCATAAAATCAACTCAATGTCTCCTTCTGTGGCTTGTTGTCATTCTTTGTTTCATAATAACCCTGTGAAATGTCCTGAGGTATTTCATTAGCCGTAGGTGCCACATAGATATAGGTTGTTTTTGCTGAGATTTCTGCATTTCTCTAAATCTGTCTTTGAGTGTGTACACCACCATTGACGGCTATGCCCATATACCATCGTTAATGGCTATGCCCTTATACCATCGTTAATGGCTCTGCCCATATACCATCATTGACAGCTATGCCTTTACACCACTGTTGACAGCTATGCTTTTACACCACCGTTGATGGCTATGCCTTTTGCTGTCTAGGTCCTAAACTCTTTAACTTCCCTTCCTCAACCTCTCCGATTCTGTTTCTCTCTCCTTCACTAAGACTTTATTTCGGCCAAGCTTTTTTTATGCAACCTGTCTTACTGTAACTTAGTGTCAAATTCTGTCCAGCAATTGCTCTTGTGAAGCAACATAATTATGATGTTTGACCATATATTGAAGGGGCTATACAAAAGCATGATTTTGTTGTCGTACAAAAGAAACTCTGACTGTGCAAATGGAAGAAGCAAAATGCTGAGCAAATCTCAGTGTTTTGCCTGTTGCTACTGGTAACAGTGACCTTAATGTGTTGACCTCTAGATGTATGAGCCAATTCCAGTGAATGTCTTCATCAAAGGTAATTAGTTGTGTTGTGAAACAGAAATTGGGAATTGTATAATTATATTCATGAAGTGGGGCCTGTTTGATGAGGACTTACTAGGTTACAGTAAGATTCAAATCAAGCACAATCAGGAAACAGAACCCAATTAGAGGAGAATGTCTTCAAACACAATGTTTGTAGTGACCGTAGTAGCTCTTGGCATCTCTCACCTCACTTGGTGGCACGAAACCGGCTCAAATTAGTACTTGATAGGGTTCGAATTAGTTTCATTTGCTACTGAACAATGTGGTTTCTAATATAAAACTGAAAAAGCCAGAAATAGTTGCCTGCATCTGGAAAGAGAAAGGGCAGCTTTTTCTTTAGTGTCAATAGCTGTGCAAAAATTCCAAGCAGACACTCCAGCACAGTGCTGAAGGAGTGCTGTACAGTCTGAAACGCTGTCTTGTAGATGAGATGATAACCTGAGGCCCTGTCACGGGTAGACGTGAAAGAAAATCACAGTATGATTAGAAGAAAAGCAGAGAATCCACCTCAATGTCCTGGCAAATATACATCACACAGTACTTACACACAGATTACTTGTTCATTTATCTTACTGGGGAAGTATGCAGTGTGGTAAATCTGATGCCATGATCCCTCTATTATGATAGCGAAGACACTTCAGAAATACTTCTCATTAACCGTTATGGTTTTAACGTGAACTGCAGTTGTGAAAGGCGCTATTGCAATAGAAGTTCTGTGTTTCCATCACAAAACCTTACATAGATATCTCATGAGCATCTGTCCATTCTGTATCCAGATACTGACCTGTTTTGTGCTTTTGTCTGGAAATAAATCTGCTGAATTTGCTAAAACTGGCAATGTGTCCGAAATCAAATTCTTTGCATCTGGTGTTTGCGAATTTTACAAATTTATTTCATAGTTGGAGCATGAGATCCAACAACAACATCTTCAATTTATTTAACACCTTCAAAGCCATAAAATATTAGAACATAGGAGCAGGAATAATTTAACTCTGGAACACATGAAGAGATATTTGTCCAAATATTCTGAGTAGGGTTGGAAATTTCTAACCCTGGCCAGGTTAATCATTAAACACATACCTTTGCATATTTTGTGCATTTGATATTCCTGGACAGGAGCCTTCTGTTACAAACCTGTCCATGTATCCACAAAGCAAACAGAGAAGAAAATCTTTATAGATACCACGTACCCTTTTGCAGCAGCGAGTGTGCTGTGTTCTGTGATTTAAATGTCGGGCCGCACAACCAGGCACTTTGACAGCTCCTGTGAAGGATATGTAAAGTAAATCTAGGTTTAGAGTGCCAGGTACATCAGTGGGTTAGTGTGCCAAGTTGGTGAGGTTTGTAGGGTACCAGATGGATTTGGTGAGTTTGGTGTCAGATTGGTAGGGTGTCAAGTGGATAGAAGCCCAGGCTGCCAAATGAGTGGATATGTATACCAATAAATCAGAACTACGGGACATTGGATCTGACAGGGTGAGGGATTGTCAGGAATGGGGGCCATCAGAGTGGTGGGCGAAGGAGAGGATGTCATTCTCGGGTGGGAGGTGAGTCTGGTTTCGAGGCCCCATGCAAGGGCATTGTCAGCTCTGTCTCTGGGTTCTGGCTGGTAGTAGACAGTCACAGTCAGTGGCGCCAGGCCAGCTGGCAGATGGCAGTGCTGGTTTGGACTGGAGGTTGTTGGGTCGATATGGGGAGGGGGTGTTGGTTCAGGGTCCAGTTGAGATTGAGGGGTGCGAGGTCAGCGGGAGTGGACAACGTTTTTGGGTATGTGTGTCAAGTATGGGCAGAATTGAGCCAATGTTGTTGGAACCAGGTCAGAACCAGGCTTTGCAGTGGGGTTGTGGGTGGTGGTTGTCAGGAATAATGGGGTCAATGGGGGCATAGTTAAGGTTGTGATCAGGGATCAGTGATCAGGACAAGTGTCAGTTTAATGTTTACAATGGAGATAGAGTAGGTTTATAATCCTCTAACATTTCCTGAGTTACTATTAACCTTAAGTGAGTTGAACTTTGAATTCTTCAACTTTAAAGGACTCTTTCTCTGTAGCTGTAAGACTATATTTTGCATTCTGTTCTATGACCCTGATGTACTTATATAAGGTATGGTTTGTCTGGTTCGCACACAAAATAATACTTATCACTGTTTCACAATATAAATCAAATAATAATAAATAAATACAATAAATCAAATCAAAGCAAATCTTTGAGAGTGTAGATATCCAGGGAAACAGCCCACTGAAAAATTCAGTGTTCCAAAGATTTCCCATTGGGATAACCAGGTCAGAGGTTCCACATGGTCCCAACATGCTACCCCGTCTACAATGCTCCAATCACTCTGCCCATCAGAATATCTGGGTGTATAAAACTTGGTCAACGAGGTCGATTTTAAGAAGTAACACAAGGGAAGAGAGAGAGAGATAGAGGAGTTTAGGGATGGAGTTTTGTAGCAAAGTTAACTGAAAGAAGTTGGGGATGTGCAGTAGGCCTGAATTGGAGGAGTGAAGAGATTTCAGAGAGTTGGTGAGGACCTGTAGCATTGTATGTTGATGGCTTCAATGCTGGTAGCCTAGTGATCAGACTCTGGTATTCGGATGACAATTCATAAGGTCCGAGTCTAAGTCTCAACTTTGCAAATTGAGAGGCTCTTTTTTTCAGGTTACTGAATTCACTTACCATGAAAACTGCTGATTGATGTTGTGAAACTTGAAAGGGTTCAGATATTGCCAAGGTTGGAGCATTTGACCTACAGGGAGAGGCTGAATAGGCAAGGGTTATTTTCCTTAGGGTGTCGGAGACTAAGGGGTGACCTTATAGAGGTTTATAAAATCATGAGGGCCATGGATAGGATAAATAGACAAGGTATTTTTCCTGGATGGGCAAGTCTACAACTAAGGGGCATAGGTTTAAGGTGAGAGGGAAAAGATTTAAAAGGGACCCAAGGGGCAACTTCTTCACTCAGTGGTGCATGAATGGAATGAGCTGCCAGAGGAAGTAGTGGAGGCTGGTACAATTACAACATTTAAAAGGCATTTGGATGGGTACATGAATAGGCTTGAGAGGTATATGGGTCATGTGCTGGCAAATGGGATTAGATTGGGTTGGGATATCTAGTCGGCCTGAATGAGTTGGACCTAAGGGTCTGCTTCTTGCTGTACATTTCTATAACTTTATGACTATATAACCCAAGTCATCTACTAAATTCTGTTAAGAATTTGCAACTCCAACCTGGTCTGACCAACATGTAACACCAGTTCTACTCAATATGGTTGACTCTTGTGGCTTTGCCTGTGTGGTTCATATCCTAAGAATGAACAAAAAAGGGCCCACCGATTCAACCCATATAAAAGTAACTATAAAATCCATTAATACAAGAACACAAGACTTAGCAACAGGAGGAGGTCATTCAGCAGTCCTGCTGTTAAGACCAACTCTGTTCTTTTCTGTCTGCCCTGGTGCTATTGGCAGAAAGCTTCAGTTTGGTTGTGGAGAGAATGGGCTCCAGTCCTGATCCAGTTTTTCTGAGGGGAGATCTAGAAGGAGTTAACCACAGTCTGTAATCTATTCTCACTCAACAGTATGATTAGAACAGCAGTATAAATGAGAGCGAACATTGTTAACATTATAAACGGTGACCCTTGGACAATGAGCAGCCAGTGACTAAATACTTTGGATTAAATAGTTAGATTTTCTAAAGAGGTGCAAATTGTTCAACAAACACAGGCTGTCATGTTCTGATAGTCTGTGAGAAGGAAACATTGTGCCAGCCAATGACAGTGTGACCTTGTAATGAATTCCATAGGGATGAGTGACAGCATGTTTCAATGAGCTGTACAAGAAGCTTCACTGAAGTTTGTACAATATACTTGTTAGTGTGATTTCCCTCTCCTCAATGGTGGCAAGAGTTGGTAATAAGGGCATCTTATAGCGAAAGATAACACTTGACAGAGACTCAACCCTCTCTCACCAGTTCATGAACTCAGTGCTGGGTGGAAATATCCATTGGGGACTCGGAAGGGTTACACCCAAAATCATAGAATCCCTACAGTGTGGAAACAGGCCCTTCGGCCCAACAAATCCATACTAACCCTCCAAAGAGTAACCCACCCAGACCCATTCCCCCTAACTAATGCACCTAACCTATACATCTCTGAACACTGTGGGCAATTCACCTAACCTGCACATCCTTGGATTATGGGAGGAAACCCATGCAGAAACAGGGAGAATGTGCAAACTCCACACAGTCACCAAGGCTGGATGAAGGGCTTTTGCCCGAAACGTCGATTTCGCTGCTCCTTGGATGCTGCCTGAACTGCTGTGCTCTTCCAGCACCACTAATCCAGTATTTGGTTTTCAGCATCTGCAGTCATTGTTTTTACCAAGGCTGGAATCAAACCTGGATCACTGGTGCTATGAGGCAGCAGTGCTAACCACTGAGCCACTGTGTCAACTTCACCTCCTACTGCTACCTGGCCTGCTGTGCTCTTCCAGCCTCCTGCCTGTCTTTTATTTCCTTTTTTTCTTTAGATTAGATTAGATTAGATTACTTACAGTGTGGAAACAGGCCCTTCGGCCCAACAAGTCCACACCGCCCCGCCGAAGCGCAACCCACCCATACCCCTACATTTACCCCTTACCTAACACTATGGGCAATTTAGCATGGCCAATTCACCTGACCTGCACATCTTTGGATTGTGGGAGGAAACCAGAGTACCCGGAGGAAACCCACGCAGACACGGGGAGGATGTGCAAACTCCACACAGTTAGTCGCCTGACTGTGACAAGCAATGCCCTTCACAACAAAGGGAATCTCCTGTTTATTTT
The DNA here is from genome assembly GCF_047496795.1 of Chiloscyllium punctatum. Classification (NCBI taxonomy): domain Eukaryota; kingdom Metazoa; phylum Chordata; class Chondrichthyes; order Orectolobiformes; family Hemiscylliidae; genus Chiloscyllium; species Chiloscyllium punctatum. The sequence continues at coordinate 18,680,414 of NC_092765.1, forward strand.
TTTTTATTTTCAGTTATTTTTTAAAATTTTTTTTTTCTTTGTTCTCTTTCTTTTATATTTCACCCCACCTAGTGCTTATTTTTCCCCCAGCACCCATGGTGTGTGTGTGCAGGTGTGAAACACAGTGAGAGACACAAGGGGCACAAATCTTTATTTAATTTCCGCCACCAGGAAGATTGAAAAACACCCAAATGCCCAGTGACAAGCAGTGCCCTTCACAAAAAAGGCAATGCTGTGTGATCAAACAGTGAAGGGGAGGGCAGGGATTAAATCAAAATAGAGTTGGAGGGGGAAATAATGCACTCCACTCCCTGCAGGGCCCACCTGTCCCTGAACAACTCCAGGGTGTTGGTGGACACTGCGTGCTCCTTCTCCAAGGACACCCGGGCCCTAATGTAACCGCGGAAGAGGGGCAGGCAGTCGGCCCTAACGACCCCCTCCACGGCCCGCTGCCTCGACCTGTTGATGGTCAGGCCCAGGAGCAGACCCACGAGGAGGTCTTCGGACCTGCCCTCCCTCCTCTGTACCGGGTGCCCGAAGATCAGGAGCGTGGGACTGAAGTGCAACCAAAAGCAGAGGAGAAGGTTTTTCAGAAAATCAAAAAGGGAGTGCAAACGCCCACACCCAATATATACATGGTCCACAGACTCCACAGCGCCACAGAACAAGCAGTTGGGCTGGGAGTCCGTGAACCACCGCAATCTGTGGTTGCAGTGGACTGCTGCATGCAGCACCCTCCACCCCAGATCCCCGAGGGAAAGGGGGAGGACTCCCACGTAGAGAGCCTTCCACTGGGGATCCCCACCGCCCGGTGGCAAATGGGCATGCCAAGGTGTGTCCGGACGGTGGATGAGGGAGAAGAGGTGGATGGTGTGCAGCAGCAGTCGATACAGGGCCCGCCTTTTTACTATCTGGAAGGAAACAAAATTAAAATTCCGGAGGCGGCTCAGGTTGTGGGGCACAGGCTCCCGCAGGAAGTACAGGACCTTGGGGCCAATGTGAAATTCCGTCCGGGCCGGGGTGAGCGCGGACGGGATCCCGCCGCACACCTGAGTGTCCTCCAACTGGTGCACTACGTCGGGTCCGAGCACCGCTGTTTTAAGGCGTCGGATGGCGGTGGCCACGTACTGGACGTCTACCGCTGCCCTGCTCGCTATGTCCTGCGGCAGCGTCCAGCCCAGGCCCCCGGCACCCAGCACGTCCCCGACCCTGGTCGCCCTCGCTGCCACGGCCCTCCCCTCCGACAGCCACTCGAACCCGCGAGTACGGAGGTGCGGATTCCTGAGCAACGGCTCCCTGACGACAGCCGCTACTCCAGCCGGAGGGTAGGCGCGACGCGATTCGACCATGTTCCAGACAGTGATCAGGTCCTGGTAAAAGACAGGCAGCACCTTGAGGGCGACCTCCAAACCGTCGCGGTCGACGAACAGGAGCTGCGTGTCGTAGTTGAGGTTACGCACCTGGTGGAAAAAAATACGTCGCCAGGGCGCACCACCTAGGAGGAGGCTCGACATAAAGGTATCGCCGCAAGGTCTGAAGGCAGAACGTCACGACCTGGGTGCGGACGTACACCAGCGACTGACCGCCCTCCTCAACAGGGAGACTCAGAACCTGCGCGGCGACCCAGTGCATCTTTTTGTCCCAGAAGAAGTCGACCAACATTCTCTGGATGTCAGCAACAAAGCCAGGAGGAGGGACCAAAGTGACCAGCTGGTACCACAGCATGGCGGCCACCAGCTATGACCAGCACTCGACTCCTGTAAGATAACACTCGGAGCAGTCCTGTCCAGCGGCCTAGGCGAGCCGAGACTTTGCCCTCCAGCTCCTGCCAGTTGGCCGGCCAGGATTCCTCAGGCAGGCTGAGGTAGACCCCCAGGTAGAGGAGATGGGTGGTACTCCAGCTGAACCTCCGTAACTCCTCCGGCAGAGGGTCCACCCACCACGGACCGACCAGTAGTCCGGAACTCCTGCCTGTCTACACTGGGGACTCTCAGCTCACAAGCAATTAAAGCCACTTAAGGGTCTCGACTCACCAATCCATAATCAATGGCTTCCCTAATGGGTGAGAAAGGTAGCTCGTTTCCTAGCTGAGGAACAATGACAATTTCTTGCTGGGTTTAGCATTGAGCCTCCAATCACACAACAACAGCAGCAACCAGAGGTATGGATGTGGGTTTTCTGAAAGCCAACCCCTGCTCTTCACTGCAAGTCACCTGATTCAGCATGGATCGGGTCAATGCACTCAATCTTTTGGGGAATTGATGACAAGAGGACATCAGTTTAACGTTAGAGGGGAAAGAATAAAAGAGAACCTGAGGGGCAATTTTCTTACACAGAGGGTGGTATGCATATGGAATGAGCTGCCAGTAAAAGTGGTTGAGGTGGGTACATTAACAACATTTAAAATGCATTTCACAAATACACGGATGGGAAAGGTTTAGAAGGATGTGAGCCAAGTGCAGGGAAATAGGGTGAGTGTGAATGGACCTTTTGGTTGGCATGGACCAGTTTGGGCCAAAGGGCCTGTCTCCATGTTGTAGGACTCTATTATTCTACCATCTCGATCTCTCATATAAAAAATTCCTGTCACTGCATTTCCCCAGTACTCTTTGACTGGTGGACGTTAGGACCTACATACTGCCAGATTCTGATTGGCCAGCAGCTTCTGACCACATAGGCCACTCATGTCAAGACCTGTGATAGGGTGAGATATTCGCTTGGAGAAAGTGAGGACTCCAGAGATCAGGGGTTTTTGCCACGAAATGTTGATTCTCCTGATCCTCAGATGCTGCCTGACCTGCTGTGCTTTTCCAGCAGCACACTCTCAATTGAGATAGTCACTTGTGTGTAATGAGCTGATTTGCAGGCAATTGAATTTTGCAGTCATGTACCATTTCTAACATGAGAAAAATAACCACATTTCAAAAGTGCTATAGCTGTATAGTGCTTTGGGATGCCCTGCAGTCTTAATAAGTGCTATAGAAATGCATGTCCTTTCTTTTTTGTCTGTAGAATCAGAGACTGATACAACACCAAATGGAGGCTGTTTGGCCTATCATACCGGTGCCAGTTACTTGTTGGAATTATCTAATTCTACATCTCACAATCCAACATTTCAAAGAAGAGTCACATTGAACTTGAAATGTTAACTCTGTTTCTCTCTCCATAGATTCTGCCAGACCTACTGAGTTTTTCTAGCACTTTCTGTTTTCATCCCATATAATATAGTTCATGTAGACAAATATGGCAAACATTTTGCACAAGGCATGATTCCAGAAATAAACAGAAAGTTCAGTGAACATTGTTATGAAATTGTAATATATTGACTACTAATCTTTAATTCCATTGATTGATTTATTACCTGGGACTTGTGTTTGAATGAAAATGCCTTTAAATGATCCAGGATTCTCTATTTTAAAATGGCTGCATAAGTCAAATGCCCAAGCTCCACTGGACATTATAAAACGTATAAATGCTGAAGAATTGATTTGCATTAGGATCATTAAAACTGACAATAAATAAGCCATTTCATATGCAGGAACAGTCGGAGACAAAACTAAGTAAAAACAATGACTGCAGATGCTGGAAACCAGATTCTGGATTAGTGGTGCTGGAAGAGCACAGCAGTTCAGGCAGCATCCGAGGAGCAGTAAAATCGACGTTTTGGGCAAAAGCCCTTCATCAGGAAGACAAAACTAAATTTACTGAAATGTGTTACGCAGAATAAAGACTCCTTATCTGTTTCCTTGGCATCTTGATAGCTCAAACAATAGGAGATTGAAATTCCTTTGTTAACATGGATTATCCCCATTCTGTGCCACTAATGAACTATCCCTTTTGAAAAGCTGAAGTTCTCAGTTTGTTACAAAATGGAGTAACATCAAGGAGTGCAGAATGGATTCATAAAACCAGCTGTTTCAACTGTATTTTCAAACTCCGATCCTATTTCTGCTACACGTTCTGACATTGCAGAGATAAAGAATTTAAAAATAAAAAGAACTTCAAGTGTCATAATACCCACTCTGGAGAACATTTGATTTATAGAAGAACAATCAGCTTACATTGGCTGCAACCCTGCTGGAATTGTAAGGCCCCCAAAAGAACAGGTAAGTCATTATTTTGTAGACCAGTTTATTTTCAAACCAACTTCCCCCTACTCCATAACTTCCATTTTCCTGTGTATGTATGTGTGTAGTGTGATTCAGATTTATTGGTAGCATTAGCTGAATGATAATTGTGGGCCTAGATTCCCGACATTGCCAAAAGAGGCCATTTGACCCACTAAGTTCACACCAACTCTCTGAAGAGCATCCCAACCCCTACAATCCTGTATTTAGCATGACCAGTCCACCTAGCCTGCACGTCTTTGGACTGTAGGAGGAAATCAGAGCACCCAGAGGAAACCCACACAGACACAGTGGCACGGTTGCTTAGTGGTTAGCACTGCTGCTTCACAGTGCCAGGGACTCGGGATCGAATCCAGCCTCGGGTGACTGTCTGTGTGGAGTTTGGAGAAAGTGAGGACTGCAGATGCCGGAGGTCAGAGCTGAAAAATGTGTTGCTGGAGAAACGCAGCAGATCAGGCAGCATCAAAGGAGCAGCAGAATTGACGTTTCGGGCATAAGCCCTTCTTCAGGAATTTGCACATTCTCCCCATGTCTACGTGGGTTTCCTCCAGGTGCTCCAATTTCCTCCCACAGTCTAAAGATGTGTAAATTAGGTGAGTTGGCCATGCTAAATTGCCCGAAGTGTTCAGGGATAAACATAGGAAAATAGGTTAGGGAAATGGTCTGGGTGTGTTACTCTTTAGCGGGTCAGTGTGGACTTGTTGGGCTGATGGGCCTGTTTCCACACTGTAGGAATTCTAAATAACACAGGGAGAACTGTGTATTGTGCAATAGAATGTCAGAGTATGTTGGCGAATAATAGAGAATAGATTGACCAAATCGGAACAATCTGAATTAAGATGAGAAGTTCCTGGATCACAACATCTGGAGTAGTATCGGAGAATAGAGGTAGGCAGGTCAATGCAAACTTCACACAAACATATACCCAAGGCTGGAATCAAACCTGGGTCCCTGTTGCTGTGAGGCAGCAATGCTAACCATTGAGTCACCATGCCACTCAGTCAGTACAGACTGGGAATTTTGTCCTGGCCCCTGATTCTTATTCAAGACAGGAACCTTATTTCCTTTGACTAGGCAGTGGGTTTCCTTTACCACACCAAACTAAGCAAGCCTTGTAGATGCCTACTCGAAAAGATAATGCTAGAAGCAAACCTACCCCACAGTGAGCAATAGTGCAGGCAGCCTCCTACAAAATGGCGGTTTGCTGTGATGTACGATTGCTCAAACAACAGAGGGGATCTGAATCTCAGTGAGAAGCAGCGTTTCAGAACACAATTAAAAACCACGATCTCATTTCCTATTTGGAGAAATACAGACAGCTCAGTGAAGAGCACACCCAACCAATGCCCTGCACTTAAATTTCAAAGGGCGGCCAAGTAGTTTGCATTGACCTGCCTGCCTCAATTCTCCAATACTACTTCAAATGTTGTGATCCAGGAACTTCTTATCTTAACTCAGATTCGGGTTGTTCTGATTTGCTCAATCTTTCCTCTGTTATTCACCAACATATTCAAACATTCTATTGCACAATACAAAAAAGCACTTTGAGAAGATTTACAATTCCGTCATATCGAACCTTCAATTAATCATTTCTGTGACATTGAGAGCAGAAAGAGAATGCCTGGGAAACTGCTGGCCCTGACTGTCTCCACTTGATCAATTAGAGTATCAGAGAACCTTCAGAAATATGTTGTGAATGATATTTTGTTTCCTGCTTGGTGCTCATGAACTCATCCTGTTGCCAGGTTTTGGAATGCTGTGTAATTCCCTTTGGCAATAGCTATCAATTGTGGATCAATGGGTAGCACTCTCCTCTCTGAGTTAGAGGGTTCAAGCCCCACTCTGGGAATTGATCTCAAAAATTGGACTGACACTTACAGTCCAGTGCTAAGGAAGTAAAGGTAAAGACACCATAGTCCAACTGAACCATAGGGCTGCTTTCTCATCGGGTGGTTTAACCTGAGAGTCACAATGCGTCAGGTGAGGGGAGAGGTTAGAAATATTGTGTCCTTCATGGTAACCTGAGCTGCTGAAGTACACCGCACTATCAAAAGAGCACTTTCTTGGGATAAGACATAAAACTGGTACCCTAAACCCTCTCAGCATATTGGCTACTGCCCGTGGAGTCTACTCAGAGATTTTTGGGCTTGCTGGATGGATGGCAAAGTGGTGATCTGCAGACACCTGTTCATGTCAGGAATTTTTGCCATCTAATTTCAATCCAGATTGAGGGAAACTGGGAAACTGCAGATCAATGAGATGAGAATAGGTAATAATAAGAAATTAATGCATGCAAATAGGCCTCTTGCCCTCACTTGTGTGATTCTCATTTCACTGTTCAGCACTTTGTTGGGGAATGGAATGTTTTGATTTCAACATCGAGAATCTTATTACTACCTATCTCATCCTATTTTCCCAACTTTCTTGCCAGATCCTGTGTCATTCAGGAGCTGGGAAGATTGTATCTTTTTTTAAAAGTAGAAATTTTGGGTGTAAAGCACTTAGAGTCATCCAGTGGTTATGCAAAATCTCTGTATCTCTCAGTCTTTCTGTCATTTCGTGCAACTTTATGTTGAAGAACAGTGAAGTTTTCCTGTTAATCTGGTAAATATTTACCTTTCACCTAACATCAATAAAAAACAATTAACACATTGTTGCATATGGAATGTTGTATGAAAGTTGGCTGCTGCAATAGTAGTAATGACACTTTAAAACATGCTGAAGTTCTTGAAAGGCAGAATGGAAATGCATGGATTTATATTTCTGTCCTCTGTTTCCTTAAATAATTGCTTTTCAGAGAGGATTGTGCTCTCTGAGACCACAGTGACCTGATACCTACTTTGAGATGGAGTTGACCATGAAATGGGGATCTGTACCAAGGTCCAGTCAACCCCTCCTCTAAGGCTTAATTTGTCCCTGACCTCTTAGCATTGACCTGGTTGACTGTCCTATCTGTATCAGTCAAGTAGACATAGGCATGGTCAAATGCTTTAACCGTGGTGTACACACACCACAGCCCAGGACAGAATGTAACTTCTCTCAAAATATCCATGTCAAATTCTATTGATTTAACCAATGATATAATCATGACATTAACCCCATACTGGACAATATTGATCTTACTGCCCCCAAATCTATGTTCTGTCCAAGGCTGGGAGAGGATAGAGGTTTAAGGATTGCAGCAACAAGGTCAATATGAAGATACAAACAATGACAAATCGGATGTGACCCTCTGATGCACCCATCTTGCTCAACTTGATTGTAATAACTTGAGCACCACATTCTCTCCACTCCATTCATGATCATGTCATCTATTGAAAAAGGAGGAAAATCCAGACAATATGGTGGCAAATTTCAGGGAAATTTCTCCCATGGTCTTGCCTAGGTGTCTAGGAGAGCACCCAAGCCCCAATAATTTGAATTAGTCACTGTCTCCTAACATGACAAAAAAGAAAGACTTACATTTATGTTGTGTCCTTCATGAGCTCTGGACATGCAAAGCAAGTGGAATATATTTGAAGTGTTGTCACTGTAACGTAGGAAGTATTGCAGCCAATTTGCTCACAGCAAACTTTCCACAAGCACCTGTATGATCATAAGTCCGTTTCTGTCATGTTAAAGATTAAATATTCAACAGGAGACTGCAAAAGGGGGTCTCAGTTTTACATTTCACCCAAAAGGTAACACCTCTGACAGTACAGCACTCTCTCGGTAATGCAATGGAATGCAGCCTCGAAAGTTGTGCCAGAGTCCTTGAGTGGACTCAAACACAATAGGAACTTTGAGCATTGGCATTGACTGGATAAGCAGACATCCACTAAGATCTGGAAAAAGAACACCTCCTGGCATCTAACCTCAACTTTTCATATAATTTGTAAAGTGCAAAAAGAGGCCATTTGGCTCATCATGATGTTATTGGCTCTCTGAGCATTTTAACTTTGTGCCAATTTCCCTCCATGCCCCTGTACATTCTTTCAATACAAATAATCATCTAATGCCCCTCTTGAATACCTTAATTGAGCTGACCCAGCCACCTACAACTTAAAATTGTGATCTGTGCTCCTTCCTAATCTATTTAAATACAATCAACTTCATCCATCAATTAGAAACCTTGATCAGATCACTCTTAAGCTTGTGTTTAGCCAAAGACTATTGTCTGTGCTCTTTTCTCAATCTATGCAAGTTTGATGGTTTATACTGAGAACTAATTAAACAGCCTGTTCTACCCTGTTTTCCAGAGTCTCAACTCACCAATCAAGTGTGGAGACCAAAACTGGATACTAACTCCAGCTGAAGCCCGACTAAAATCCTGCACATGATAATATGGGGGAGTCCTCTGACATTGCCAACTTGCTCAGTTTAATGGCCTCTAGTGAATTGATGCATGAACACCTGAAAACCCCAGGTTTTGTTATGTCCCTACAGTGTGGATACAGGCTCTTCGGCCCAACCAGTCCACACCCACCCAGACCCGTTTCCCCTCTGACTAATGCACCTAGCACTATGGGCAATTTAGCATGGCCAATTCACCTGACTTGCACATCTTTGGAGTGTGGGAGGAAACGCACGCAGACACGGGGAGAATGTGCAAACTCCACACAGTCACCCGAGTCTGGAATCAAACCTGTGACGCTGGTGCTGTGAGGCAGCAGTGCTAACCACTGAGCTACCGTGCCAAGCTGATATTATTACTGGATACGTGAGGCTGAAATCTTACTTGATAGGTCATTTTTTGTTTTTTTCCCTGGTTTTAACAAGGTTGTCCTTCACTAAAACACAAACACATGATGCTGCAGGTTTTGTTTTAACAATAAAACCAAAGTCTGTTTAGCAAAAGAAATGAAGATAAAATAGAATAAATCAAACAATTTTCTCATAAGACAAATCTAAATATTTTGGAACACGTTAATCTACAATCCCGTTAATCCCACAAATGTGTTATATCCAGGGGCATATAATGTGGCATTACTGTTTATACTATACGTAGGAATACTACATCAAGTAATGTTGTATTTTATGATATATACACAACAGTTTAATACCTAGTAACACAATGGAGTGTTTTATCCATGAAGATAAAATGTATTGTGATATAATATGCTCAGAAATGTCACACCTAGCAACATGCAGTGTGTTATTGTATAATATACATACCGCAGTTATGCCGAATAACACACAGTACAGACAGTCCACGGGTTATGAACCAGTTCTGTTCTTGAGTCTGTGTTCCAACTTATCAACTTAGGAACAATGCAGGATAATATAAAGAATATAACATTATTCATTAGTACAGGTAATCTTGATTTTAGTGTCCAGTGGAAGTCCGTGAATCAGCAATTATATCACTACCAATTTCAAAAAAAATTCTTGTAACATCCATCCCACTCTAGAATGAATCAATTTGATCACATAACATTTGAGTCATCCACGAGTAAGTGAACTTGGATTTTTGGGGGAAATCAATTTGCAAAGGAAACTTTTCACAAGTCATAATGGAGTTCAATGGTTTCTGCTTACCAGCAAGAAACTACAACACAATACAGTCCTCCGAGATGCACAGCTTCTCAGTGAATATCCTTGTACAACCTGATTCTTGTCCCAGTGCAGCTAAACAGATCCAAGCTCTACACAAGTCCAGGTACAAAATCCCAAATCCAAACATTTATCATTAATATTTCCAAAGGGAATAAAATATTATTAACTCCTTAGTGCAATAATTGATTCCAAGTCAAAATTGTTAAGTCAATTTCATCACAAATGTAGCAGATGAACAATCCATCTTTCAATGTGATACTTTATGACAGGCCTCTCTACCTATTCAGATAGACCTAAAAGATCCCAGGACCCGAACGCTTGCAAACACTGCAATCAAAATACAGAAAAAAAACAACTAAACTACTTGAAGATCTGTCATGAAGCTGTCAAAATATTGGGGATGTCCTCAGCTTGCATCTTCAGTACACTGGAATTCATCCAAGACTTTACTACTCACATTGGAACTCATGTCAAGTCCCATTCACTGGTCTGCACTTAGCCTGACTTAGGCCTTAAATTCTGGAATCCCGTTGCTAACCACCTCTACTTTGCATTCGTTTTTTAAAGATGCACCTTAAAGTCCATATCTTTGATGAAATCTTTGATCACTCAATCCAATATCTCCTTGTGAGGAGATGTGTTAATTTGGTATGCAAAATATTTTACTGTTCTGGATGTAGGTTTGCTCGCTGAGCTGGAAGGTTCATTTTCATGAAAACAAACCTTGCAGCTCAGCAAGCAACCCTACATCCAGAACCTCAATCTGAGCTAAAAATCAACTCAAAACTTCCTCATATTTTACTGTGTTAAAAGCATTTCATAAATGTAATTATTGTTGTTGAATGTCTCTTTATCTCAGTTATTCAGAAGTGACAATTGTTTTCTATGGGCAGAACTGTCTTACTCCTTGGAGCTTGAAGGCAGCAAGAGCACTTCATTAATCGGAGCCCCAACAGCTTTTTGCCTCTAGAAGAATTCAGGTCAGGGCAGGACAGGAAAGTCCAGCCTGCTGCCAATTGAAGCCTTTAAGTCACCAATTAAGGACCATTGAAGTGTCCCAATCTGCTGCTACTGGGATTAACCTAGCTGCAGGTGGACCTCTCCAGATGTGTTGAGCAGGATAGGTCAGACTGTGTAGACCACTTGTCAGCTTGGGCAGGGTTGGGTAATGGGGCTCCCTCAATTAAACATAATTGACAGACTGGACATTGGGAGAGAGTTAGTCACTGGCAAACACCACACTACCCTGGCTTCCAGCTCCCTTTCCCATGACCCTAAACTTGACAAAACATCACCTCAAGTCACTTACCTTTGTACAATCCAGTAACCCCAGCAGTGCACTTCTAGGAGCTCTCACTGGGCAGGACATCTTCCCCCAACAACCAACCTTGGGGTCCTCATTCCAGACAACTGCCCACTGGTGACTTTGTTGTTGCTTGGCTGCAGGGTATTTCAGTGTGTCATCCCTTGAAGAGATAGTGCAGGACTTGTATTGGCTCTCCAGCTGACTGCTGAGACAGCCCAGACCTCAACATGACACCCCCCCCCACCCCATGCATATAATAGGTTTTGTTTTCAGAGTTTTAAAACATCTGTCCCATCCTTACAGCTCTAACCTCCAGCAGCACCCACAATTTGTTTACCATGCCTTGAATCCATACCCAGGCTTAACCAATCAAGCACAGTGAGCATCAATAGTAAACAGACTCACATAATTATACATTAAACAATTGAATGCCACAATCATTGTGGTTGGCAAGTAGAATCCCAAAAAAAACCCATCAAAAGATCACTTTGGAAATTATGGAGAGAAAATAATTCCCACCTGTTTGTGTGGAGTTTGCACATTCTCCCTCTGTCTGCGGGGGTTTCCTCCGGGTTTCCTCCCACATTCCAAAAGCTGTGCAGGTCAGGTGAATTAGCCATGCTCAATTGCCCACAGTGTTAGTCAGGGGTAAATATAGGGTAGTGGAATGGTATTGGGTGGGTTTCACTTCAGAGGGGCGGTGTGGACTTATTGGGCCAAAGGGCCTTTTTCTACACTGTAGAGAATCTAATCTAATCTAACAAGGGCAGTGTGACTAGATGAATTGTCCAAGCCCTTCCTGGAAGAAAACTCAGTCTCCAGCCAACAAGCACAGAACCTCCCATCCTACAACTTTAATACATTGTTGGGGTGTGGTAAACAATCCCCTCACGGGGAGGAATCCCACCCTGGGACTTCCAGCAATTCTGACAGTGCTAGTGCTCAGGACTGGGCACTGCTGGGTCTGCGGTCAGGCTCCTGTGGAAGCTCCAGTGGAACCCTAGAGAGGGCTAAGTCTGGCGGCTATGAGTAGGGGTGGATGAGTGGCTGAGATCTGGATTATGAAGAACTGGAAACATTTTCCTGTGTTTTCAGGAGGTGCTCTCAAAGTGCAAAGGCCCTCCAGTAATGATTGGACACTCCTTCATTTTCGCTATTTAAAACACTTTTAGGAAAGAGCTTCTACCACTGCCAGCCATTGCACACACTAAGTATTCTGTCATGTGATATTGGGGTCAAGTGAACTTTTAGTTGCTCATGGTGGGAGGGATGGTCATCTTGGCAGCTGAGCTCACCCTGATCCATGAGAAAAGGATCAAGGGTTGGCATCACTTTGTCTTCTGTTATGGGTTGTTCTCAGCAGGAATGTATGTGTTTAACCAGGTACCTTGCCATTTAGAGTCATAGAGTCATAGAGATGTACAGCATGGAAACAGACCCTTCGGTCCAACCCGTCCATGCTGACCAGATATCCCAACCCAATCTCGTCCAAATTGCCAGCATCCGGTCCATATCCTTCCAAACTCTTCCTATTCATATACCCATCCAAATGCCTCTTAAATGTTGCAATTGTACCAGCCTCCACCACATCCTCTGGCAGCTCATTCCATACACATACCACCCTCTGCGTGAAAATGTTGCCCCTTAGGTCTCTTTTATATCTTTCCCCTCTCACCCTAAACTTATGCCCTGTAGTTCTGGACTCCCCGACCCCAGGGAAAAGATTTTGCCTATTTATCCTATCCATTATTTTGTAAACCTCTATAAGGTCACCCCTCAGCCTCCAACGCTCCAGGGAAAACAGCCCCAGCCTGTTCAGCCTTGCCCTATAGCTCAAATCCTCCAACCCTGGCAACATCCTTGTAAATCTTTCCTGAACCCTTTCAAGTTTCACAACATCTTTCCGATAGGAAGGAGACCAGAATTGCACGCAATATTCCAACAGTGGCCTAACCAATGTCCTGTACAGCCACAACATGACCTCCCAACTCCTGTACTCAATACTCTGACCAATAAAGGAAAGCATACCAAACGCCTTCTTCACTATCCTATCTACCTGCAACTCCACTTTCAAGGAGCTATGAACCTGCAATCTAAGGTCTCTATGTTCAGCAACACTCCCTAGGACCTTATCATTAAGTGTATAAATCCTGCTAAGATTTGCTTTCCCAAAATGCAGCACCTCTCATTTATCTGAATTAAACTCCATCTGTCACTTCTCAGCCCATTGGCCCATCTGGTCCAGATCCTGTTGTAATCTGAGGTGACCCTCTTCGCTGTCCACTACACCTCCAATTTTGGTGTCATCTGCAAACTTACTAACTGTACCTCTTATGCTCGCATCCAAATCATTTATGTAAATGACAAAAAGTAGAGGGCCCAGCACCGATCCTTGTGGCACTTCACTGGTCACAGGCCTCCAGTCTGAAAAGCAACCCTCCACCACCACCCTCTGTCTTCTACCTTTGAGCTAGTTCTGTATCCAAATGGCTAGTTCTCCTTGTATTCCATTAGATCTAACCTTGCTAATCAGTCTCCCATGGGGAACCTTGTCGAACTCCTTACTGAAAGTCCATATGTATCACATCTACTGCTCTGCCCTCATCAATCCTCCTTGTTACTTCTTCAAAAAACTCAATCAAGTTTGTGAGACATGATTTCCCACGCACAAAGCCGCGTTGACTATCCCGAATCAGTCCTTGCCTTTCCAAGGACATGTACATCCTGTCCCTCAGGATTCCCTCCAACAACTTGCCCAACACCGAGGTCAGGCTCACTGGTCTATAGTTCCCTGGCTTGTCCTTACCACCCTTCTTAAACAGTGGCACCACGTTTGCTAACCTTCAGTCTTCCGGCACCTCACCTGTGACTATCGATGATACAAAAATCTCAGCAAGAGGCCCAGCAATCACTTCTCAAGCTTCCCACAGAGTTCTCGGATACACCTGATCAAGTCCTGGGGAATTTATCCACCTTTAACTGTTTCAAGACATCCAGCACTTCCTCCTCTGTAATCTGGACATTTTGCAAGATGTCACCATCTATTTCCCTACAGTCTATATCTTCCATATCCTTTTCCGCACTAAATACTGATGCAAAATATTCATTTAGTATCTCTCCCATTTTCTGTGGCTCCACACAAATTTAACTGGCATTGTGAATCATCTTTCCATTTAGAAACGGCCCAGGTGTTGGTTGTGTTTAAGACAACTAGAGGAGAAGTTGAGAATTTACCTCACAGGTATTAATTGGAAGAATTAACACAGAGAAAAATGGACATAAATTAACATGAAATAAAAGAGCCCAGTTATGATGCCAGCAGCTCCTTGCTAGGCTGCCACTACTTTCTGCCCTCTGGAACCTGCGGACATGAATAATGAACTTGCATAGCCAAGTGCCAGTGTAGCCCGTAACGCTGGACTTGCAACATAGGATTTCCCAACCCCCAGATCTGTCCTGGAGTCTCCAATTAATCTGGCTGCAAGAAAACACTGTGAGAAATAATTGTCGCAATTGTGCATTTTTATCTCCATTTTCTTTGAACATTTTCATCTACCATTTATTGAAATACTGATGATTGGGGGTGAAAAGGTAGTTTCACTCAGTCATGGCTGATTCACTGGATAAAAATATACATAACGTGCAATGTTAGGGGGAGATGAAAGTTACCCATATGTATGGTGGCTGGCAGGACACCCACCACCCCCCTGAATTTGATGGCTACTGCCATTTGCTGCCATTCCAATCACGTTGGACATTGGCCACTGCCTAAAAAGGCATGCGCTTTGCAGCCGCAAGAATAATCTTTCAAAAAAATCTGAGAGGCAGCATCACTGAGGCTACAGCCATGCGCTTCTCTGCCCCTAACCCTGTTCTTTACTTCAAAATAGTTCACCCCCACCGTTCATCCCCCATGCCACTCCTGCAGCAACCCCCACCCCCACCCCCACCCCGGTGACAATCACCATTCAGATCGCAGTTCCATGACAAGCAGGGGATCCCCCCAGTTGTCAAAATGCCAATGATACCATGAAATGGTCCTTTGCTAAGCCTTTATTCCCAACCACCATCGATTTCAAAACTGTCAAAACTCCCCAGCATCAGGATTCGTTTGAAGAATTGATCTCACATTCAACCTTGCATTTTTCCCAAACCCCCGCTTGCTGTTACTTCCCATGCATTCCACACCTCCCCCAGACTCACCAGCCCAAACCATCCCCTTCTCCCTCGCCACATTTGATGGGCAAGCAGAATTCAGTGCAAAAGGTCTGCTTCTCTTCCACTGAGCCACAGGAAGTTCATCAGAGGATGGGGCGATGATAGGAGAGCAGGGAGTCTCGACTGAGGCAGGGAGCTCCTGAGGATGTTCATTTGGAATTGGCATGTCCCTTCCTGCCAAGATCGACTATTTCAACATGGAGCAGGGACAGAGTTTTGATGTTCTTCTTAGTAATGGCTCACAAACAGTCCACTTTCAATGTAGAACACAACCAAAGCAGCAAAAAAGAATACAAAGGATTTAAAAATTGGCCTATTTCCACATTATTTTCAAACTCATTTTCCTGACTTATAAATATTGTATTTCTGTCTTTGTCAAATGAGTTAAACCAAGTTTCCTGTCTACCTTCTCAAGTGGATGTCAGAGATCCAATGCACTTTTTGAAGAGCAGGGATGTTCTTCCTGGCCAAAACTTTATACTCACACTATAAAGATATCTGGATCTTTAGTCATTACGACTTGTGGGAGCACATGCACAAATTGATTGCTGGGTTTCCAACTTTACAACAGTGACTGAACTCTTCTTCTTTGTGAAGTGGTTTAGCGCACCCAGAGCTTGTGAAAGCTGCCATAGAAATGGAAATCTTTCTTGTTAGGCCCAACTGAAGGCACATTTTCCCATTGAACTCATGCAAGTTAACCAAATCTTTTGATTCCTTCTCTCCACAGGAACACAGCTAATTGTTTTGTGAATCAATTCACACTGGCTACTTTAATCACTTTCTTTCTCTGGAAAGTTATTCGACAATTCCATTGCTCTTTGAGTGCCAAAGTTTCAGACTGACCCCTAATTGCCTAATTTTTAGCTTGAGTTTCTGGTATTTGAAATCTTAGTCATAGTGAGTATGTTCCCTGGGATCAACACTGTCATGTCCTTTATAACCTTGAAAACTAGGCCTCTTGTTCCCTTTTTAACTGAGTCAGGAGAAGAAATGGATTAGATAAGCAAGAAAACATAAATGTATTTAATTTCATTTTTCAAGGCACTTGTTTGTGTGTTGCAGTCTCTGTCCCTGACTAGTTTTTCATTAATATGGCAGATCAAAGGTCACTGAAAGAATTTGCTTCATGTTGCGATAATTCAAGAAAATGTAACCATTTTTATCAATGTATTGTTTCTTTGCAAACAGTAGCCAGGTCAAGGAGTTGTTTTGCTATGGTGCAATGATAGTTAAGGGATGATATTGAGGCCTTTGTTTCTCATCAATTTTCATGGATAGCCAGACCTAATCAATAGTTGGGCCTTGTCAATGATCTGACTAACTTGTAGGCCCAACAGCCCTAGTGTATGGCAGGCTCTTGTTAATCGGTACAGTTAATAATCAGGCCTAGTCAATGGTCAAGCCTATTCTGTAGTTAGACCTAGTCAGCAACAAAAATAACATTATTTTTATAAATCATGCAACACCAGGTTATAGTCCAACAGGTTTATTTGGAAGCACTAGCTTTTGGAGCACTCCTCCTTCATCAGGTCCTTCATCAGAAGGAGCAGCACTCCAAAAGCTAGTGCTTCCAAATAAATCTGTTGAACTATAACCTGGTGTTGTGTGATTTTTAACTTTGTCCACCCCAGTCCAACACCGGCATCTCCAAATTTTGTACTTTTATAGCACCTTTAACATCTTAAGACATTAGCATCATCACATAGAATTTGACACCCAGTCATTTAAGGAGATGTTAGGACAGATGACCAACAGAAAAGGTTTAAAGGAGTGTCTTAAAAGAGTAGGAAAAGTGACGAATGATTTAGAGAGAGAATTCCAGAGATTCGGGGCATTGTCTACTGAAGGCACAACCGCCAACAATGTAAAAATTATATCAGTGATGTCAAAGGGGCCTGAATTGGAGGAGCAGAAATACTTTGTAAGGGTGTAGAAATTGTCAGAGGTTACAGAAATTAGAATGTGTGAAGCCATGGAGGAAATTGAAAACAACAAAGAAAATGTTAAAATGGAAGAGCTGCTTAACCAGTAGACTAGTGTCATGGTGACAGTTGAATAAGCTTAGTATGCAGTAAACATAAGGCCTTGACAATAGTAATGGCCTTCTTACTTGGCCATTAGTAAGAAGCCAAACCAAGTCAATAACTATGTCCAGTCAATAGTCATCAGGTCTGTTCACTAGAGAGTCCCAATTAATGGAGACCTGCCTTGAAGCCAACCTTAGTCAACAATGCTTACTCTGTGGTCAGGCTCATTCAATAGTTAGGTGACATTCTTGTTAGGCTTAGTCTGTATTAAGGGTTGAGAGTGTGGTGCTGGAAAAGCACAGCAGGTCAGGCAGCATTCGAGGGACAGGAGAATCGACGTTTTGTGCATAAGCCCTTCATCTGGAATGAGGCTTGTGGGCCGAGGGGTTGAGAGATAAATGGGAGGGGGGTGGGGGTGGGGGGAAGGTAGCTGGGAATGTGAGAGGTAGGTGATGATGTGGGAGAGGATGATAGGTCGGAGAGAAGGGTGGAGCACATAGATGGGAAAGATGATGGACAGGTGAAGAGGGCAGTGCCGAGTTGGATACCTGGGACTGGGATAAGGTAGGGGGAGGGGAAATGAGGAAACTGGTGAAATCCATATTAATCCCATGTGGTTGCAGGGTCCTAAGGCGGAAGATGAGGCATTCTTCCTCAGGCATCGGGTGGTTGGAGTATGGTGATGGAGGAGGTCCAGTACCTACATGTCTTGGTGGAGTGGGAGTGGGAGTTGAAGTGTTCAGCCACAGGGCAGTGGGGTTGGTTGGTGCAGGTGTCCCAGAGATGTTCTCTGAAACAATCCACAAGTTGGCGTCCTGTCTCCCCAGTGTAGATGAGTCCACATCGGGTACAACGGATACAGTAAATGACATTAATGGAGGTACAGGTAAATTTCTGTCAGATGTGGAAGGATTCTTTGAGGCCTTGGATAGAGGTGAGAGGGGAGGTGTGGGTGCAGGTTTTTCACTTCTTGCGGTGGAAGGGAAGGTGCCAGGAATTGGGTGAAGGCTGGTGGTGTGGGGGGCGTGGATCTGACAAGGGAGTCGCTGAGGGATTGGTCTCTCTGAAACGCTGATAAGGATGTGGAGGGAAAAGTATCCCTAGTAGTGGGGTCTGTTTCTAGAAGTAGCAGAGGATGATGCAATGTAAATAGAGGTTGGTGGGGTGGAAAGTGAGGACCGGGGGAGTTTTGTCCTTGTTGCGGTTGGAGAGGTGGGGTTCAAGGGGAGAGGTGCGGGAAGTGGAGGAGTTGCACTAGAAGGCATTCTTGACCATTGGGAGGGGAAATTGTGGTTTTTGAATGAGGAGCTTTCTTTATTCACAAGCCAGGTTAGCATTTATTGTCCATCCGTGGTCACCATTGAGACCAAGAGAATATAGAACACAAAAGCTATCTTCTTGAACTATTGCAATCTATTTGGTCCACAATGCTATTATGGAGGGAGTTCCAAGATTTTGACCCAGTGACACTGAAGGAACGTTGGTATATTTCCAAGTCAGGATGGTGAGTGGCTTGGAGGGGAACTTTTAGCTGGTGGTGTTGCCATGTAACTGCAGTCCAACCCCACAAAGTGGTCATTGGGCTGGAAGGTTCTGTTTAAGGACACTTGGTAATTTTCTATTGTAATAGGTACACACTGCTGCTAGTGAGCATCACTGTCAGAGGGATTGAATGTTTGTGAAAGTGGTGGCAATCAAATGGGCCACTTTGTCCTGGATGATGTCAAGCTTCTTGAGAATCATTGTAATTGTACCTATCCAGACAAATGTAGAATATTCCATCATACTCCTGACTTGCAGATGGTGGGTAGGCTTTGGGGAGTCGGGAGGTGAGATACTCACTGCAGGATTCCAAATCTCTGGCCTGATTTTGCAGCCACAGTGTTTAGATGGTTTTTATGAGGTATGTTTCTTGTAATGTTCCACATATTGGTGAGGTAATGTTGAGGATGAAGTTGTAATTTGAGTTGCTATGTGAGAATGTTTGGATGCTCAGTCCTCATAGTGTCAACAGCAAGTGCCAGGAAGAAAAGATCAAGAAAGTCCGGGGAGGCCTTTGGAATAAATCTTGGCCACATCATTGGTCTTTACAGATTGAAGATTGACTATTCTGTGAAGCTGAAGTATTCATGGGCTTAAAGTGGCACCTGTGGGCAACAGTGTGCAAAGGTAATGCAAGATCTCATCAGCTGCATAAGGGCACAGAACGTGTTTTCTCTCTTACCTTGAACTGGGTGTACTTGCCAACGTGCTGTTACGTGCAATACTGCCTTTCTACAGTGGGGTGGAAGAGGGAGGACAGGGTATCAGTGCTCAGATAGTAGTTGAAAACATCTTTAATAGCAAAGTATTGTGATGTATCAAATTATAACAGGCATAAGTAGGATAGGCAGGAAGAAATGTTTCCCATTGATGGAGTGACCAATGACAAAGGAGCAGAGGTTTAAGATTACGGGCAGAAGGTTTCGATAGAATGTGAGGAAAATTGACTGTGCTTATTTCTGGTAAAATTCAGCTCCGTTTAACTTGGACAGAAAGAGAGACACAGCGCAGAAAGAAACACATATTGGAGCAGATGTAAGGCAGTACCAGAGAGAGCTGTTTCAACACCCCTGTACATCAGTGCAAATAAAGAATATTACAGTGTTGAAGAAAGCGAAAGAGATTAACTCTAGAATAAGGATGAGATAGGAATTCTAGAGACTTAGATGACTGGCATATGAGTATAAAGTGATCAGTCTTATTTGTAGGCTCCCAATTCCTACATAAATAAGAAATGGTACAGTGTGTTCATCAAGTGTACTGAAGAGAAGAACCATCTGAAAACATGTTGCAGCAGTGTTAGTATATTAAAGCACTCTGATACAATGTAATCAATTAGTAAGCAGCCTAGTCAAGTCAGGCTTCAATTTCCAGCCAGGCCTAGCCTATAATCAGGCTCTTTAGTTTGATTTTGTCAATAATCAAATCTAACACTGAACCAGAGTGGCGGTTGTGCAAATATTTGGGTTTGTAGGTTTTACCAGAGTAAAGGAAACAATCAGCCAGAGGTGGAGATTAAGGCTGGCATTGTGTTATTCTGTTTGAGCAATGTCACCCCTTTGTCCTTTTCAGAGGAGCACTCTTGGAGATTTAGATTCCCACGGAGCGGTGTTTGAATGTCAGGTGAATTAACACAAACTGACTCAGTTAGGAGTTAGAATCAGACATTTGGGTGGAATATTGGGAGTGACAATGTCTGGAAGGCTCAAGCACTTGAGATTTTGAGATTCTGGGCTTTTGGGGTGGGATTGATACACAGTGGGAAAGGATGGGACAAGGATTTTATGTGTAGCTCATTCGAGCTTTCCCCTTCTGCATTATAACTATGACATTTCAAATTGTACTCCAAGGGCTGTAAAGTACTTTGAAGCATCTGGTGGTCTTGAAAAGTGCTTTATAAATGTAATGTTTTTCCCTAATGCCATTCACAAATTCTGGGTGGGTGCGGGTGCTTCGATGACTAAATGTTACCCTCCTCATCCCATTGTGATGTCATTTTAGGGGTCAGGCTAGCAGAATGCAGCACTCCCATTTGGTCACATGCTGAGTCTGGCTCCTCCAATGAGGCAGCTGGAATTGCTGTACACTCCACAAGAGAGCAATTCTCATTGTCAAGAGTAAAGTAACTGGAACTTCAGTCCACTGTCTCCTCGCAACAATACATTGTAGTTTTATAGTGTACTTACAGTAAGACTGTACTGCAATGTGTCACCGGAACTTTACAAGATACTAAGCCACAATATGATAAGTTAACACAGGTTTAAGGGTTTAAACTAAGGGGAGTGGGGTAGAGGTGTTACTGGAGAGAATTCCAGGTCTTGACTTCCAAAGGCTAAGCTGTGGATGAAAATGAGGCTAGAATTGGGAAAGGGGGAAGTCTCAGAGGATTGCCAGTCTGTTCCGGAGATAGGAGAGATGCGAAGAATGAGAGTTTTAAAACTGAGGCATCACTAGAGTGCGAGCCAATGAAGGTGAATGAGTACAGGCTGGTGTTTTTCCACTAAAATAGTTTCTGAAAGTAGTTTCCAAAATGTTTCAAACTGGAAAGAAACTAGAATAGAATTGAATAGCCTTTATTGTCACGTGCATTCGAATGAGTGCAGTGAAAAGTTTGTAAAGTCATCTTAAGATGTAAAGTCACATCTTAAGTACAGGGTATCTAGGTACAGATACTTTAAGTGTTGTCACAGAATTAAAACAGTAAAAAAAAAGATTAGCATGGGAATACAGAGTTTAAAAGTCCAGATGAGAATAAAAAGTGACTTTAAAGTACTCAACATCCTTTTCCCCTCAGTCTGGGTCCTCTGGGCTTCAGAACATGAGGCCTCAATGCCTCCATACTGTGGCCTCTCTCCAGGACACTTGGGAAACACTACTTGAGCACAGACAATGGCATAGCCTCGGTCAGGATTTATTGATTGATTAATTGATTGATTTATTGTCACGTGTACCGAAGTACAGGGAAAAGCTTTGTTTACGAGCAGTACAGGCAGATCATAGTAAGCAAGGATGTACAGATGACACTCAACTTTTCACTATTGATCATGTTGTACAGGTTCATCAATACATTTGCAATACTTGTGACATTTCACAGGTACATTCAGTGACAAGCACACAACCTGAGGGGTTCAATAAGCTACCAGCCTCTCTCTGCATTACGGCTCAAAGGCCTTCGACAGTGGCCTTTCCCTGAGTATGTGTGGTGGGTGAATGGGACGCAATTTAAGCAGCAACGTTGGGATGAGCTGATGATTTTATTAACAAAGCAGAATTCAACAGGTGTTAAGATTCAAAGTGTTCAACGAAAACAGCCCTTCAGGCTCTATCTCTTGTTTAATGACATCCTGTTCCACCCACAGTAATTCACAGCCATTTTTAACCAGGTGTTGGATAAAAAGATCTTGTTTCGCATAGTGGAAAGAGGCCAGTAAGCAGCTTATAGTAAACTGATTACAAAGTGTCATTAATGATTAACTACCCTTTTATAGTAAGGGCTACCACAGAAAGAACCTTGGATTTGTTTATTCCAGATATAGACATGTATGAGGTAGCCCTCTATATTAGTTTGACTCATTAGTATACTGCCATCATTCACTGTTGAAGGTTATGTTGAAGCACACTATGGCATTTGAGCACACAATCTCTGCTGAATACTGAAATGCTGCTGTGGATGTGGCAACTTTAAGATGGGCCTTGTACAATGAGGTCGTGCCAGCTGTTACTGGTGCATGTGAACAATCCTGTGATGGGATTCAAAACTAAAGCCTGCACTTACCCAACTTCAGTGATAGCTTCTCATGCAGGGACGACTGACAAAAATCAGAAAGCAATAGACTTTTGAAATTGCACTCTGGTGAGTTCAAGACAAGGTTAAGAAAGTGTTAACTGTTGTGTTTCTCTGCTTGAAGGAAGTCTCCAGTTATACAGTAACCTCTGATATTTTGGCTAACTTTCAACTGTGAGCATAGGCTATGAGTGTCATCACACTATTCAACTGCAGAGGCATCATGGCTAAGTGCTACCTCACTCAACCCTCCAGATGCTGCCTTCCAGCAGGGTGAAGAATGTCATCAGGAACACAAACCCTACATGGTTTTCTCTGTCCCTGCTGCCCAGAGATACTGAGTCCACAGTGTGGGCGGCATGTTGGCACAGTGGTTAGCACTGCTGCCTCACAGCGCCAGAGACCCGAGGTTCAATTCCCATCTCAGGCAACTGACTGTATAGAGTTTGCACATTCTCCCCGTGTCTGCGTGGGTTTCCTCCGGGTGCTCCAGTTTCCTCCCACAGTCCAAAAATGTGCAGGTTAGGTGAATTGACCATGCTAAATTTCCCGTAGTGTTAGGGGCAGGGGTAAAAATGTAGGGGAATGGGTCTGGGTGGGTTGCGCTTCAGCGGGTTGGTGTGGACTTGTTGGGCCGAAGAGCCTGTTTCACACTGTAAGTAATCTAATCTAATCTACAAGGTACTTTCAAAGGGGGATGCCATTTGGTCCATCTTCTATGTTTCACTCACCAGCCAGAATGACCCTACAC
This sequence comes from Chiloscyllium punctatum, assembly GCF_047496795.1. Taxonomy (NCBI): domain Eukaryota; kingdom Metazoa; phylum Chordata; class Chondrichthyes; order Orectolobiformes; family Hemiscylliidae; genus Chiloscyllium; species Chiloscyllium punctatum. Next base: position 18,703,707 of record NC_092765.1, read on the forward strand.
TCCCTCAATTGCAGCATCTAATTGTTTCTAAATTAATCCAAGGATGTTTTTGCCCCTGCCTTCTACCCACTGCAAGCATTGATCATCCTCAAAGTGTAGAATAACCTGCTGCTTTCAGTCTTCAAACTTCCTTTTACTCAGGTCAGCTGGTACCCATTTGTCGTTTTTTCTCAATTCAATTTTAAGGAAATAGTTTTTTTTTGATGTACTTGAATAATCAATTCATTTATTCATCTTAAACACCTCAATTAAACCAACCTTTTAAACTTCTAAACTTAGTAAAATATAATCGTAGTTTATGCAACCTAACCTTAAACTTTAACACTTTTAGTCTCATCATTCTAATAAAAGGCAGTAAGATTCCATCTGGAATATAATGTTCAGTTCTGGGATTTTCACCAGAGGAGGGAAATATTCATCTGGGAGGAATGCATTACAGTTTTATCCGAATGAATGGACGAAAAGGGTTAAATTGTAAAGTTAGGTTGCATAAACTAGGATTATATTTTCTCAAGTTTACAAGTTTAAAAGATTGGTTTAATATAAGCTGAATATAAGCTTGTTCGAAGAGACAGATTTTAAGCAGCTTCTGAGGATCGAGAGAGAGGCAGAGCAGTGAGGGAATTCCAGAACTTGGGGATGGGCACCTGAAATTAACCCATTAATGGAGAAGTGAGCAAAGTGGGGTCACACAAGGAACCATAACTGGAGAAACACGACAGCAATGGAGGAATACAGGGCTTGAGGAGGTTTCAGTAATTAATAAACAGGACAATGAGGATGAGAATTTTAAAATTGAGGAGCTGAGTGGTTTGGGAGGTCAGTGACCATGTTAGTACACAATTTAATGTCGATTTGTAATATTATCTGATTTCCAAGCTGTAAAACCCAACTCTCTCCTGTCTTTCCTTGCGGCTCAGATCCCTGACACTAGCCTTTTTCTTCTGAGAATGGAGTCAAAGGTTCCTCTAAGAAGTGCCTCCCACTGAAATATCTGCCAGGTGGAGCAGAATGATTACAGTCAATTAAAATGCATGCTCTTTGAATCGGAGATCTCAGCTTTCATCGTGGATAGTTAAACATCGGTATCAGGAATGTGGGAGAGAGTGTGCATTCTTTGGGCAGCACTTGCTGTCTTTGATTTGCATTCCAGATGCAGGCTAGACTTTGTGGAGTCAGAGCTGCAGAGTTATGACAACGCTGGTGTGTGTCCCCCTCCCCCAGGTGTGATGCTTCATGTTAAGCCAGACTCCATCGGCTAGGTCATCGCAGGAGGCCTCTATCCTGTGATTGGGAACCTTCTTGTTTAAAGGGCTTTGGGGCTGCCAACTCCATACTCCCTGACCCTTTGACTCCCGCTGAAAAGAGGTTGAAGTAGATTAAACAGGCAGCAGTAATTCAATCAGGATTAAGCTGGCAGGTCACACACGTGCAGGTTTTTAAGAAATGTTTTCCAAGTGTACATAACTCTCTGTGTTGTCTCCCATTCCCCTTGATGCCCCCAATCCCCTCAAGCAAGAGATAGACTGGAAATGTACCTTCCGGCTTGTGAACGGACATCGACCGAACTGTGGCCAGGCTTGAAAGCTGGTCAAGGTGTCAAGCACTGAGACTTGTTTTCCTGGACACAAGCCAAATCATTGGCACAAAGGGTAATTTCCCAATAAGGTCAAATCAGAAGAAAGTGTACTTTTAAATAAAACATCTGTTCTTGATGCCAGATAAAAATGAGAAATCCGATTTCAAGCAGAAGTCTCAAAACATGCAGGAACCAAATCCAACTGAGAGTTTAACTTGCTTTGCGCTCTCTTGGCTCAGTTGGGAGTTAATGCAGGGCTGTGGCCTGCTCAATGTCCCATTGCCTGCCTTCGTGGGGAGGTATCTGGTGACTAGGAGAGATGCATAGCCTCGCTCAGTTTGATTCTCAGCCATACAGTGAAACTAGAGGGCGCTGAGAAGTTCAAAAATGCATCTAAACATCTCACCTCTGAGAGATAAAATGAATCTGAATATTTGACCTGATTGCTGTTCATTATTTTCCTTGCTGCTGCCATGGTTACCTTCATACTAACAATCATCGCTTGTCAAATATCAATAACTTACATTTATGTAGCACCTTTAAAGTAGCAAAATGTCCCAAGATGCTTCCTCGGTTATTATCATTTGACACCAAAGCATGTGAGTAAATATTGTGTCAAGGATAGGTCTATGAGTAGGAAGGGTTTAGAGCAAAATGGGTCAAGTGCTGGCAAAATGCGAGCATAGGAGGTACAGTTAGTAAGTTTGCAGATGACACCAAAATTGGAGGTGTAGTGCACAGTGAAGAGGGTTACCTCAGATTACAACAGGATCTGGACCAGATGGGCCAATGGGCTGAGAAGTGACAGATGGAGTTTAATTCAGATAAATGTGAGGTGCTGCATTTTGGGAAAACAAATCTTAGCAGGACTTATACACTTAATGGTAAGGTCCTAGGGAGTGTTGCTGAACAAAGAAACCTTAAAGTGCAGGTTCATAGCTCCTTGAAAATGGAGTTGCAGGTAGATAGGATAGTGAAGAAGGTGTTTGGTATGCTTTCCTTTATTGATCAGAGTATTGAGTACAGGAGTTGGGAGGTCATGTTGTGGCTGTACAGGACATTGGTTAGGCCACTGTTGGAATATTGCATGCAATTCTGGTCTCCTTCCTATCGGAAAGATGTTGTGAAACTTGAAAGGGTTCAGAAAAGATTTACAAGGATGTTGCCAAGGTTGGAGGATCTGAGCTACAGGGAGAGGCTGAACAGGCTGGGGCTGTTTTCCCTGGAGCGTCGGAGGCTGAGGGGTGACCTTATAGAGGTTTACAAAATTATGAGGGGCATGGATAGGATAAATAGACCAAGTTTTTTTCCCTGGAGTCAGGGAGTCCAGAGCTAGAGGGCATAAGTTTAGGGTTAGAGGAGAAAGATATAAAGGACACCTAAGGGGCAACTTTTTCATGCAGAGGGTGGTATGTGTATGGAATGAGCTGCCAGAGGATGTGGTGGAGGCTGGTACAATTGCAACATTTAAGAGGCATTTGGATGGGTATATGAGTAGGAAGGGTTTGGAGGGATATGGGCTGGGTGCTGGCAGGTGGGACTGGATTGGATTGGGATATCTGGTCGGCATGGACGGGTTGGACCGAAAGGTCTGTTTCCATGCTGTACATCTCTATGACTCTAAATGGAACTAGATTGCGTTGGGGGGATATCTGGTTGACATAGACAAGTTGGATCGAAGGGCCTGTTTCCATGCTGTACATCTTTATGACTCAATGACTCTAAGTGACCAAAAGCTAGGTCAAAAGATTTGTTTCCAAGGAGCACCTTTAAGAAGGAGAAAGAGAGGGAGATGTAAAGGAAAGGAATTCCAGAGCTTGGACTTGGACAACTGAAGGTATGGCCATTGATGGCAAAGGAAAGGAAGTGGGGAACTCACAAGATGCCAGAATTGCAGGAACAGAAGTTGTTGGAGGACTCTGGAGATCATGGCATCGACAAAAAGCCAATGCAATGAGCCAAGCAAAATTCCAAGGCTGTCTGGATCCATTGTACGGAAAACTTCCTCCACCCAATTCCACACCCAATGAGACACAGTGGGAGGGCGAGAAAGAAGAAGAGCTTTTGATTGTGAATAAGTTTTGATGCTTGTAAATATTTGTTCACTTTTAGCTGCCATCATATGTCTGTTTAGGCAAAAAATACGACTTTGAAGGTAACGTAGCACCCTTCCTTCTCTATACACAATGTTCCATGAAGTATTGTGTGAAGTGAGCAGGCAAGTGCATGTTCCAGTGACTTGGACAACTGAGTTCCATCTTCTGAGGGACAGAGGCATTGCCATGGCAGTTCCTCAGCATGGGGACTGCCACAGGCCTGAGGGGGTCAGGCAGGTGATAGGCCCAGCCATGCCTGGAGTGTCTTGGGAGGAGACCTTTGAGAGAGACAGGGAGGGGGGAGACCTGTGTGTGATTCCTCTTCTAGCAGGATGCCTCCTGATCCTGCCCTGTCTTCTTGTGAGGAAGGGGTATTTGGACTAGGTCAAGTCCTCTTTTCCCCCTGTTGCTTTACCTTCAGCAGGTTATCCACATTTCCAGCCGACCCTGATCCTAGCTCTCCCTGCCAGCCGCCAACCATTGCCTGAGGCAGTGGGGTCCTTATAGTATTGCTGCAATTCAGTCGTTGCTGCATGACAGCCGTTACTCAGCAAAAAGCTGCCTACTGCCCCGGGTTGGCTTGTACATTTGCCCAAAACCATGGACAGCCTATATTATGGTGGTCTGGGGATGAGCAGAGGAGCCCAGTCTCCCACAGTGACCTGGGTGTTTTCTTCCTTAGCCAGTTACAGAGATGTGACACTGAAATGCTCACATTCCTGAGGGTAGCCTATGAAAATACCCACTGGCGTGGCAGTGTCTGAGCTGGCATGGGGACGGTGGGATCAGGCACCGCACTCATAAGGGTAGATACCACAGTCAGGGCTGACAGTGTCTGGTGTCATTGCCTCCTCTGGCAGTCCCAGAGGAAGAGGACGACCCTCTTCTACATCACACTTCCACAAGAACACCGAGATCATTGTTGACAAATTGTGGTGCCAATGTCCCCCATCTGCCATGTCCTCTGGGAGTGTGTGAAACCATAGAAGTCTGCTCCAGAATGCCAGCCATATCTGGGAACAGATTGGCATTTTAAAGATGGTGTTGGTGCTATGTCTGACAGTCAGTTTCGGGATATCTGGCCAGTGCTGAGCTCTTCCACCTGGACCAAGTGTGAGAAAACATCAAATAAGAAGGACATCACAGGGGCAGGGTAGTTAGTTAATGAGGTGAGTTTGGGATGACTGGTAGAGAGAAACCCTCTATGAATAGCAATGAAAATGGCACTTCGCCAAAATATCACAAGGTTCCGTCCTATATCACTGTTCTCTCACTGTCGCTGAGTCAGAAGCCTGGAACTTCCTTCCTAATAGAACTGTAGGTATGTCTACACCACACGGGCTACAGTGGATCAAGTAGATGGCTCACCACCACCACCACCTCAATGGTAATTAACAATAGGCAATAAGATCTGGCCTAACCAGTGACACCCACATTCCATGAATACGTTAAAAGAGAGAAAAAAAGCTGCATTTAAATAGTGCCTTTCATATTCTCTGGAAATCCTTCTGCTATACTTTTGAGTGTGGTCACTGTGTGGAACTGCGCATCAATGAAAGTCAGTGATGCTGAAAGTGAGGAAATCTGTAGTTGGGGTGGTGGGGGGGAGGAATTTAGCTACAACTTCAGCAATTTGGATTATTTTTCTGAGGGAATTTTAATCATCCATGTTCTCAGGTCGTATTTACTAATGACATACTAAATCAGGAAACAATAAAGTTCAGATCAACATGGAGGAAATCCTTATTGGATCCAAAGTTCTTTGAAAATGTAATACATATCAGTGTCTTCAGGTTAATCAGTGAAATCCTATACCCCAGTCTCCTTTTTATCTTCTGCAAATCTTTTCTCTTTCAGGTTTCTGTCTAGTTGCAAATTGCTGCAGTTCAACAACAGGGTTGAAACTTAAAGATTGGAGCCAGTATCCTTAGAAAGAGGATGCCACAACCACACTGCAAGGAAAAAAAACTGACAGCCTTTGCTTCATAAGGATTTATTTCTGGACTCAAATGAAACCATTTAATCTCTAAAATTCATAAATGGTTTTGTGGTGTTGTTTAACAGTAGCGTCGCCTCTCTCTGAGTCACTGGGAGTGTGCTGCTGGGCTAGTTCTGGATGCCTGGGTATGAATCTGTTTGACAGGCCGTGTATATGCACCTGTGTAAACAGAAGGAAGCCTTGGAGTGATGCGGAATAAAGATACAGACCAACCCACAGAGCCACTGTGTCTAGACTCCAGATGTGTTCCCCTTCCCCTCACAAGCAGCTTGGCAATTAAAGGCTCGCAAGCAAACATATACAGAGGGACAAGGACTCGGGCAAAAATCCTGGGTTTTTCAACTGAACTGTGTCCTGCCGCCAGAATGAAATTTTGAACATTAAAATCTGACCAAACTGCTCTTTACCTCTGCATTTGTCTCTTGAAGTGGGCCAAAGCTATCAGGCAAGTTGTGCACTGACAATTCCCACTCGACCAATTAAACTGTTTTAATATTGGTTGACTGAAAAAGCAGGATATACATCTATGAGTGCCCTAGTCCTGAAAGTGCATTTTTTCTCTAGTTTTTCTCAAGTTTTCCCTTGTACTCTCCTCATGCTCATTGTTTCTGTGAGACTCTCTTCCTCCCCATTGTTCTGATTCGCATCAAACTGTTGACCATTCCAATTGCCTTCTTGATCCCTATTCTACTGATATTATTAACACCTCCATCAGGTATCATCCTCCTCAAATACTACTCTTGGCTCCTAGATCTTTGTGATGGGTTGTAATTGTAATCTCCCTGCATTAACCACCTAGGCACCTCTCAAATCCATGTCCATTTTTCCCACAACTTTATCTTTGAACTTCTCCAACCAACCCTGCCACATGACTGAAATGGCTGTTATCAAAGTCATCAATGTTATCCTATGTGGCTGTGACTGTGGGAAACTATCCTTTCCTCCACAGTCTCGGTGTCTGCAGCTTTTGACACCATTAACCATACTATCCATCTCAATCACCTCTGTTGTCCAACTGAATGGGACATCCTACTTCTGTTTCCATTCTTAACCTTTCAGTCATAGCCAGAGAATCCCCTGCATTGGCTTCCCATCTTGCTCCTGTACCATTACCTCTGTAGTCCACCAAAGCTGTATCCTCTTCCTAGTTCTCACTTACATTCTTTCACTTCAGCAACATCATCCAAAAACACATCGGGTCCCACAGACAGGTTAATGACTCTCAAATTAAGCTCACCATCATCTCTCCTGGCCTCTCCACTGTATCTGAGTTGTCACTGTTGTCTATCATCCAATATTTGAAGAGCAGAGAGTGAACCATAAGAAGATTGTAGCCATTGTCTTTGGTCCCCAGTAGAAATGTAGTTCCCTCTTTGTATTTGAATCCCTGGTTCTGATGGTGAAGTAAATTGTGTGCATGCTTAGACACTTAATTGACTCTGAACCAAACTCCTGACCCCCATATACCTCAACTGCTGCTGAGTCAAAATCCTGAAACTTCTTCCTTAACAGTACTATGGGAGTATCTTCAATACAGTGGGCTAAGGGGCCAGCTTACCACTACCTTCCAAGCGCTATAGGGATAGGCAACAAATCCCTGCCTTTCCAAAGGACACATGCCTGGAAAGAATTTTTTAAAATTAAGTTTGCTTTCATCCAACTACACAATATGGCTCATCTTTATCCCTGTCTGAACCTGTCAGGTGTTGAAACCTTCATCGGTGCCTTAGTTATTTCCAGACTCGATAATTATTATACATTGCTGGCTGGCAAAACTACCAGTAATTGAATTCAGACTAGGCCTCGTTCACCATCAGTGATTTAGAAACATCTTAATTTTCAGATTATCTGTTTTCAGACTCATGCCGTCTTTCCTCCCTATTTCAGTACCTTCTCCAGTTTTTTAACCTTCTGAGATCTGTCTCCCTCCAAATCCTGGCCACTTGCACATTTCCCACTTCCTTTGCAACAGCAGTGGCGGTTGTACATTCCATGTGTAGTTCTAAACTCTAGAATTACCGCTGTACAACCTCTTGCCTCTATCTTTTTGCCTTCTTTTATATGGTCAACAAAACTCTTTAACTAAGCTATCATCACCTATTGTAACTTCTCCTTATGCAACATGGTATCGCATTTTTTTCCAATTTCTTTTTATTGCAAAAATATACATTATACATGAAAAGAAATCTTTGGTACATGTACAGTTAATGGAGCCATTCATATGATTAGATTAGATTCCCTACAGTGTGGAAACAGGCCTTTCGGCCCAGCAAGTCCACACTGACCCTCCAAAGTGTAACCCACCCAGACCCATTCCCTTACATTTACCTCTGACTAATTGACCTAAAACTATGGGCAATTGAGAGCATAGCCAATTCACCTAACCTGCATACCTTTGGATTGTGGGAGGAAACTGGAGCACTCAAGAAGAAATCCACGCAGGCATGGGAAGAAAGTACAAACCCCATAAAGTAGTCCAAGGGGGAATCAACCTCAAGTCCCTGATGCTGTGAGGCAGCAGTGCTAACCACTGAGCCATCTATACTCTCTTAACATTACAGAGAACAAATTAATTCTTTGATGTTCACCATTCACTATATTTGTAGTCAAGCTCTTTGCATTTAGCTAGGGCATCAGAGGGGCCCAATTACTGAATGTGGACCCCCATTATTCATCGGCAGAAGGGCCTTAGACAGTGGTCTTTCCCCACTATGCCTTGACAGCAGCTGCCCCAATCTTTAGTGCATCCATCAGCACATAGTCTTGGACCTTGGATTATGTCAGTCTGTAACACTCGGTCGAAGTCAACTCCTTCAACTGGAAGACCAACAAGTTTTGGTGAGAACAAAGAGCGTCTTTCACTGAGTTGATGGTCCTCCAGGTGGAGTTGATGTTTGTCTCAGTGTGTATCCTGGGGAACAGACCGTACAGCACGGCATCTCACATCACAGAGTGGCTTGGGATGAAACACAACAAACAATACTGCATTCCTCTCCAGACTTCCTTTACATAGGCACATTCCGGAAGGAGGTGTGTGACAGTCTCGGTCCTCCACAGCCGCTTCAAGGGCAGCGTGCAGTGGGGCAGAGAGTCTGGGCATGCATAAAGGATCTCACCGGCAGATCCCTTCTCACCATTATCCAAGTGAAGTCTTGGCGCTTGTTGGAAAGTTCTGATGATGAGGTGTTCTGCCAAATGGCTTTGACAGTCTGCTCAAGAAACCGCCTTCTTCTTTTCCCACAGGATTTCAAGGACGCTACATGCTGACCACTTCCTGATGGACTTGTGGTCAAAGGTGTTTTCCTTCACAAATTTCTCTTTGAGAGACAATTGATACGGAACAGTCCAACTGCTTCCAGCGTTCCGCAGCAGCGAGGCCAGGCCCATCCTTAACAACACCAGGGATAGTTAGAACCTCAGTACGTAGTGACACTTGGTGTTTGCATACTGGGAATCCACACACACCTTGATGCAGCCACACACAAAGTTGGCCATCAAAGTGAGGGTAGTGTTCCATCTTTGATCTCTACACGAAGTGAAAGATGGCCTGGGTGACTGTGGCGATGCAGATTCGGGGAATAGGCCAGGCCTGCGCCAAGTACAACCACACTGAGAGTACTTCACACCTGGTCACCATGTTTTTACCTGCCATGGATAGCGACCGGTGCTCCCATTTGCCCAGTTTCTGCCTCACCTTAGTGACACGTTCTTTCTAAGACTTGGCGCATGCCCCAGCCCCTCCGAACCAAATACCTGGCACTTTCAGGTGGTCAGTCCTGACGGTGAAGGGATAGAGGATTGGCCGGCCCAGTGTCCAAAAAAGTATGGTCTCACTTTTGCCTCGATTTACCTTGGCCCCCGAGGCCCGTTCAAACTAGTCACAGATGCACATGAGCCTGTGCACTGACAGTGGATCCAAGCAGAACACTGCGACGTCATCCATGTACAAGGAGGCCTTAACCTTTTCCAATGATACTCCTGTGGAAGGATTTGGTTGCAGGCACAGGTTCTTGCTGTTCCAGAATCCAAACCATAAATGAAGTGGGCTGTGTACATTCAGATACATAATACTGCCAGTGAAGGAGAAAGTCCATGGATGGATTCGCACGAGACACGATCAGAACAAACTCAGGCACCTGTAGGTTTCCGGGAGGTACTCCTGGAATAGTCTATAGACACTGCTTGATTGACATGCTCAAGTGGTCTAATGTCTATTTAAAGCAGTAGTTAGTGACACTTCAGCAGCATCTAAACCAATATGGCAACAGGCATGTTTCCTGCAATGAAAATAACGAATGGTGGAGATGACAGCAGTTCAGGCAGCATCCATGGACAGAGAGCAAGCTAATGTTTCGAGTGATCTCCAGCATTTGTTGTTTTCAGTCCAGTTCCAGCACCTGCAGTAATTTGTTCCTACACTATGTTTCCTGCAATGTTAGGTCTCTATATGGGATTTCATGCACCCACTCTCAGTCTAATCATGCAGTCTAAGGTCAAAAATGAAGTATTTTGAATTTCTATAATGCCTCTCACAAACTCAGGAACTTTAAAAGTGCTTTACAGTTAATGAAATACTTTTGAAGTGTAGATTCTATTGTAATGCAAGAGAGGAGTTTTGTTTATAATAGTTATGCAGGCTAGCATTGTGGCTTTGCAGGTTCAATGTTAACTGTATTACTCTGCTTTGGATGACATAATTCGATTTTGCATAACCTCTGGCCACTGTGTAGACTAGAGCCAGGTGCTTGGAGTCTGTTGGGAGGATTCTCCCCTTGCTTATCACCAAATGCAAATTTATAGCCAGAAGCCCTTTAATGCTATCAGTTCATGGACTTGCTCTGTTGGTATGAATTGATCAGTATTTCTGGTGAATTGTAAAACAGAGTGTTGATGATTTTGCCACAAATAATTGTCAAGACGATATCATCCTGCTTCTGTGTGGAAGCCATTGTTATTGATACCTACACTTGTGCCTTGTCGAGCAGGGAATGCTGCTAACCCATCAGGAGAGCAATTTTCATTTATCATTGCTAAACCAGTGTTGAAGGCATCTATAACACTCTAATTATTGCGCCAAGTGAGCTGCAAAATAATTAAGAGCATAACAGCAGGGGTAGTGTACTCCAGGTATGAATGAGGGACCAAGTCTTAGCCTTCTTAGGAAATAATCAGATACTGTACATAGTGTAATTGCACAGAACAGGGTGGGCTAAAGTGTGAAGAATTGACAAGAAACCTTCCACTGATGTGCCAAATAAATTTATAGCCAATGACATCCATCTGAATGGAGTCAATTTGAGACACTAAAATCTCACAATGTTTGGCCGAATGATAAATATGGGCCAGGGCATAAAAGAGAATCCCCCTGCTTTTCTTCAGAGTAGTGTCATAGGATTAGATTAGATTACTTACAGTGTGGAAACAGGCCCTTCAGCCCAACAAGTCCACACTGCCCCGCCGAAGCGTAACCCACCCATACCCCTACATCTACATCTACCCCTTACCTAACACTACGGGCAATTTAGCATGGCCAATTCACCTGACCTGCACATCTTTGGACTGTGGGAGGAAACCGGAGCAAACCCACGCAGACACGGGGAGAATGTGCAAACTCCACACAGTCAGTCGCCTGAGACGGGAATTGAACCCGGATCTCTGGCGCTGTGAGGCAGCAGTGCTAACCACTGTGCCACCGTGCCGCCCATCTTTTACACCCAAGCCTGATATCACACAGGGCTGAAAATGTGTTGCTGGAAAAGCACAGCAGGTCAGGCAGCATCCAAGGAGCAGGAGAATGTTTCGGGCATACAGGGCCTTGATTTAACATCTTTACAAGAAGGTGGCATCTCCAATGTTGGTCTCGTGAAGAACAGGCACTCTAGATTTTGGTTGATTGATTTATTTATTGTCACTTGTACCGAAGTGCAGTGAAAAGCTTTGTTTACGAGCAGTAAAAGCAGATCATGGTAAGCAAGAGTGTACAGAACAGAAGATTTAGATGGAGGCATACAGGTTACAGGACTGTGGAAGCTGGAAATCTGAAACAGAGGCAGAAATTGCTAGAGAATATGTGAAGGGAAAACGGAGTTAACATTTGTATCCACTGACCTCTCTTCAGCTTCCTTGTGAAGAAGGGTTACTGGACATGAAAAGTTAACTTTGCTTTCTCTCCACAGATTCTGCCAGGCCTGCCGAGTTTCTCCAGCAATTGGTTTTTGACTAGATTTTGTGTTTGAGTCCCTGGAGTTATTAAGGTGGCTGGACAATGTGATACAGTTTTCTATTGCCAATGCAACAAAACCCAACATGCAGTTGGTTAAAACAGTAAGGTCATGGAATGGTGCTAATTCTGGCAAGGCTAATGTTTGTTGCCCATCATCCCAGTTGTTCAGAGAAGGTTCTGGGCCTCTGTGATAATGCTGCTGTTAGTTGTGCAACTTCCTTGATCGCTTCAGAGACTATTAGGAGCCACCACTTGATGTGCACCAAGATCAGATATCGACCCAACCAGTGAGTGTTGACAAATTCCTTTCCCAGAACAACTTAAATTCATGTAGCACCTTTAATGTAATGAAATGGCTCAAAGTCTATCACAAAAATAATATAAAGAAAAGGTAGATACTGAACCTGGGGCAGATTGGCTAAAAGTCTTGTCAAAGATGTAGGCTTTAAAGAATGTCTTGAAGGAAGAAAGAGAGATAGACAATCAAAGAGTTTTATGAAAGGAATTTTAGAGCTAAGGGGCTCAGCAGCTAGAGGCATAACCGTCAATAGCAGGCAACTAAAATCAAGGACCTGAAAATTCCAGAATGAGATTATCACAGATATCTCTGAGGATGATGAGGCTGGACAAGATTACAGGGGTGGGGTGGTAGGGATGAGGATGGTGCCCTGGAGGGAGCAAGGAGGAGATGCTGCTTGAGAGGAGCTAGGGGAAGTCACTGAGTGCAGAGCTGATCAGTGAAGGTTACACAGACAGTAGAGCTTTTGTTGATCTCGAGATTACAGAGGGTGGAATCTGAGAGATCGGACTGCAGTATGCTGGGATAATGAAGTACATTGTTGAACAAGTTGCATTTTATTCTCAAGACGTGGATGTCACCAGCAAGGCCAGCATTCATTGCCCGTTACCCTATCGCTTTTTTCTTCAATTGCTGCAGCTTGAAGGAATTCAATCAATCAATCAATCTGCATCGCAGCCTACCCTGAAGATTCACTATTTTCTGAGAGACAAACTAATCCCCTTAGAATTAACCTAGATCTGCCTTTTACATTCATTACCTGAGATTGCGAGTCCTGATCCTCCCTAATTTATTCAATTTAAACAGATTGTCTGCACAATTACAATCCAGTGGCTTTGAGATGAAATCACAACATGGCAATAATTCATTTCAACTGATAACTTGATGTATCGGTGTAACAGAGTACTATAAATGTTGGCACAAGGCACAGGGAAGGAGTATGATGAAATACTTAACACTCATCTGAACTATGCAACAGCACTCAGCTCCACATCATCATCAGCATATCCACACCTTAAATATTTGTGCTCGCTACACTGAGCTTGACTACGGAAGGGGGGTGTACCATCAATAAGAATTAACTGTAACCATCCATCAAGGCTTCTTCAGCAGCATGGTGGCTCAGTGGTTAGTATTGCAGCCTCAGAGCGCCAGGGACCCGGGTTTGATTCCCACTTCACGCAACTGTCTGTGGAGTTTGCACATTCTCCCTGTGTCTGTGTGGGTTTCCTCCCACAGTGACAAAGATGTGCAGATTAGGTGAATTGGCCATGTTAAATTGCCCATATTGTTAGGTGTTTGTAAGGGAGTGGGTCTGGGTGGGTTACTCTTCAGAGAGTTGGTATGGACTTGTTGGGCCAAAGAGCCTATTTCCATATTGTAGGGAATCTAATCAATATCTCCCAAACCCACAACTTCCACCACCTGGAAGGTCAAGGGCAGTTGACACATGGAACCTCCTTCAAGCCAGAACTGAAACACCTTCTGCTACCTGAGGCAACCTTGAACTTGTTCAAGAGGTTAGCACCATAGTAAAGAAACGGTCAGAATGATCTTCTGAACTGGGTCTGACTGCTGAACAGAGCTGTAGAGACCAAGTAGAAATTTTGGTTTCTTTTGCATGTTAGTTTGCGATAATATTTTCACCTTTAGTAAGTGGCCAGGTGCATGTCACAATGATACAGCGTGGAATGGAGTGGAACAGCAAGTCTTCTCCTATCCATCAATTTGCATATTTTGTAAATCTGAAGGAATGACAAGTACAGCTGTATAATCAGTTCTATCTGGTTTATAGGGGTGAAGGAACAGCCATTGGTGAGTCTTAACAAGGAGAGACTTTTGTCTTCGTATGTAGTTTATTGCATGAGAACAATTACATTGCTAGACTTTGTTGCTCAGACATGCATGACACATCTGACCCCTTCAAAAAGACCCTGCTCCAAACCTATTTGCTTGATTTTCCCACCAGAGACTGACATCGTCAGATTGGGAGCAGCTTAATACAGTCTCAAATAATAACCCTTTCAGAATTATTATGTTTTATATAACAAATATCTGGTGTCTTCATGTGTTTGATTAATGAGTGAAGCCCTGATGGAGCCCAGTGTTTTGGTCAAATAGACTGCAGACATTTACAATCCTAGCTCACTACTGAACAATGAATGAAGAATGTGGCATCCTCTGGTGCATTGGAACTATACCCTAGTAACAGCTCGAAAAGTAAAGAGGAGGTCTGGGGTCCACCATATGTATGTAATTTTATTAAAATAACTGGTATTTCTTATATATTGTTACAGATGAAAGTTATTACAGTGAGGTCTCTGGCACTAGTTAAATTGGTTTGTGTTATTAAGGAATCTGCTTGAATGTTCATGGATCTTGCCAGGACTCACAAACCATTTTAGCAGAATGTTCAAACTATTATTCCATAATGAAGACAAATTCATTACATTTGCCCTTTCTGTACTTCTGTGGTGCTTGCTCAGGTCTATACACATAAGATCCTGAAAACCCAGAGTCCCACATCACCGGTGGTGTAACCAAAGTCCCAGACTCTCATCCTACCCCAACCACCTTATTAATAGATGCAGTCCCTGTTTCAGTTGGCAGGGCACATATCGAAGCCTGCTTCATAGTGTAACAATGACTGTCGGAGGTGAAACAGATCAGTTCTGATGCCTGAGTAGCAGAGTACAGTATCGGGCTAGGTAGTCTGAATGCAAATCGTACAAATTTAAATTAAAATAGCTCCTAAAGCTCTCATCTCTGGGTTTCCTAACTGAAAATCAATCCTTGATCATTTTGAACCAAAACCTTTGGTACTTACTTTTTCCAAACCACCACAGTAAAAACACACCAAGGGTTTGCAATCATCTACTCACTGACACATACTCATGTTATCGTTCTGGAAAGACCATCAGACTGAATTTAAAAAGTGCTTCACAATGTTAGCAACTCCCATATGCCACTATTTTGAAATGCAAACTCTAAAATTGATATTTATGATCTGATTCTTACTATATTTGGTTGGTATCAGTTACATCAGGTTTTTGTATATTTGCTGTGAGGTACAGCAAAATTCTCAACATATCTTATCAAACTCATCTTATTAACTACCCACCCTGTTCCTATGGTGCCCCCTTACCTAATTCTAGCCCCATTTCCCATACTGCATTCCAGAAATATCTCACCACTCAGTGGATATCTGTCAACAGGCAGACATCCCCGGTGCTGGTGCTATTGCTGGTGTGCACCAGTGGATAAGCACTCAGTCCAGAACTGCCCTGCACAGTTCTTGACAGCTGCCCCGGGCATGACAGAAAGGAAATTTGTGACAGGCAAGGGAAAATTGAACCTTGTGGGCAGGTCTTGATTGATAGGGTGGTGCAGAAGCAGGATGCCATCCTCCCCAGAGCCAACAAAGGAGTCCACAACATCAGACCATGCCAGCCTGGTCCAGGATTGCCACCCCAGGTCAGTGCAGTCTCTGTTTCTGGAGACTTGCACAGCACTAAGGGAAGAAGGTCAATTGCTTTCTCAATCTTGACAGGGAAAGCAAGGGTCGCCATCTTTCTCCAATACCTCACTTTCCAACTCTGCTACTCTACCCAACTCCCACCGAGGCCCATGTTCTATCACTCTCATTATTGTGTGCAAATATTTTCCTCCCCCACTCTTACCCACCTCAATCCTCAGGTTGGCAACCTTGCATGCCCTCACTTCTACCTAATCACTCATTCGGGTCACGTCCCAAACTATACTAAAGCTACTCGCTTTCATCTCCCTTAGTATCTGCCTCTTTCTCAGTGCAAGGAGAAAACAGTGTACCAAATGGCAGAAGCAGTCCTTGTCCCACTCTGCTGAGGACATGCAAGTCCTGGGCCTCCTCCATCACCACTCCCTTACCACCCGATGCCTGAAAGGAGAACGCCTCATCTTCCGCCTTGGGATCCTTCAACTCCATGGCATCAATGTGGATGTCACCAGTTTCCTCATGTTCCCCCCCCCCCCAACTTAACCCAGTTCCAACCTTCCAGCTCAGCATCGTCCTCATGACCTGTCCCACCTGTCAATCTTCCTTCCCACCTATCCACTCCACCTTCCCCTCCGATCTATCACCTTTACCCCCAATTCCATCCACCTATTGCACTCTCAGCTACCTTCCACTCAACCCCATCCCCTTCCCATTTACCTCTCCACCCCAAGACTCCCAGCCTCATTTCTGATGAAGGGCCTTTACCTGAAACATTGATTTTCCTGCTCCTCAGATGCTGCCTGACCTGCTGTGCTTTTCTAGCAATGCACTCTCAACACTTTTCTCTTTGAAAGTCTACCTTTGACAGCAGGACACTTTCACCTGCTCTTTGTCTGTGACCCTGACCATGGCTTGCACCCTAAGGGTCCATCTATTTGACAGAATCACAGAATAACGTGTGGATAGAGGCCATTCAGCCCATTGTATCTACACTGACTCTCTAAACAATTTAACTTCATGTAAATCTCCTGCCTTTTCTCATTAATCCTTCACATTGTTTCTATTTTAATAATCAGCCAATGCCCTCTTCAGTGCCTGTCTCAGTACTGGGGACCATTGAGAGTGGCTGCTTGAATCCTGTGCCTGGTGCAATGGTGTGTAAGCTTCATTTTCCTGTGTTATTCTGTTGGGAAGGGCCAACCTGAAAATTCAAAAATTATAAGGAGAACAAGTGGAAGCTATTCAGCCTATTATGCTCGTTCTGCATTCAAGTAGATCATTTCATCTATTGTGTCTGCCGCTCTCAGTGTGGGTTCCTCTACACTGGGGAGTCAGGAGTCCAATTCGCAGAACATTTCAGGGAACATCTCTGGGACATACTCACCAAACAACTACACCGCCTTGCAGCTGATCACTCTGACTCCCCCTTCCAGTCCGCCAATGACGTGCAAGTCCTGGGCCTCCTCCACCACCAAATCCAAACCACCCAAGGCCTGGAGGACGAACGCCTCATGTTCCATCTTGGGACCCTCCAACCAAACTGTATCAACATTGATTTAATCAATTTCCTCATCTCCCTTCCCCTCATCTCATCCCAGATCCAACCCTCCAACTCAGCACCACCCTCTTGAACTGTCCCACCCGTCCATCTTCCTTCCCACCTATCCGATCCACCCTCCCCTCTGACATATCACCATCATCACCCCCCCCACCCGCATGTACCTATTGCCTTCCCATTTACCTTTCCCCAGTCTCACCCCGACATTCCTAATAATATACCAGCCCCCTTCCACCTCCCACCCCCAACTACATTCCTGATGAAGGGCTAATGCTTGAAACATTGATTCTCCTGCTCCTCGGATGCTGCCTGACCTGCTGTGCTTTTCCAGCACCGCATTTTTCGATTCAAGTAGATCCTGTCAATTTGTATCCAACTCCAACCATCCCATTTGGCTCCATATCTCTTTCTATCTTTGTCAACTGATCCATTGGTCTGGATTTAAAATGAATAACTCAGCTCGCACCTAATTCTGTCTGCCACAATTTGTCTGAAGGAATGTTTCCTGACTCCTCTTCTAAATAACCTGGCTTTTATTTTTTTCCTAAACCATGGGAACCTTACTAACATGAAGAGCCATTTTAAAAATAATTAGTCAAAAGCGCAATAACTTTGTTACTCAAACTCTAAGAACACTAGAAAACAATACAAAAATACTAGAATTTAAAAAAAATACTGTTAATTGATTGAGACTTTCTTAACAGTGTTAATAAATGTTTAAAAAAAGAACAAAACAGGTCATTTTTTTATGATCAAAACACATTTGATTGATCAAGGTGAGGAACTGCAAGTCAGTCTTTAATGAGCTCCTTGAACTTGGACTGCCTCTCCCATCTCAGTTCTTCTGAATTTTAGATGTCAGCTGAATTCCTGACGTGCAACACATTAAATGCTGCCTGAACTGCTGTGCTCTTCCAGCACCACTAATCCAGTATTTGCTTTCCAGCATCTGCAGTCATTGTTTTTACCTCATAACACAGTTAAAGTGTTGAGTTTAAAGTTTGGATGATATCTTTTCTCTAGTTGAACATTCTGATAGATCTGCCCAAGAATGGGTACATGAGTAGTCAGCCTCTGTGGTCAGTTCTGAATGAAAATTTCAGACTCGACTATGATTTGGACTCTCAAACCTGTGTATTAGTCATGTGATTACTGATCCTTTAGGGTTATAATCTATTCAGACTAGAACATGCTCAGAGTAACAGAATGACCATGAGAAAATTTGAGGCAGACTGAACTTTCTGAAGTACATGAATTGAAATTGAAAGGATGGGAGCAATTCCAGGGATCTCGCTGTGTGCAAATAGTCAGCTACATTTCCTACATTACCAGAAATACTAAAATTCAAAAGGATTTCATTGGCTGTAAAGTGATCCATGTTTTCCTGATGCCGTAAAAAGCTTGGCTTTGCATTTTTTGGTACCTTGGCCTATTGGTTTTGGACTTAAAATTTATAGCTTGTATCTAATGCTTTTTATGGATGAGTTACTGCAATTCTGGCTTTTTCTAAATGACGTTTCTTGTTACTAATGTTCCCTTGTTTAGGACAAAGTAGGAGTCTCCTTTTAGGAAAGGAGTGAGGGTACGGTAGAGCACAGAAATGCAATTCAAACAATTCTTTCTTTCCTTTGTTATATCCCCCTTTAGTTAATATATTGATGGCAAAAGAGAATTCTCGGAAATACAATGGAAATGTTTTTAACCTTGCTATAGAAAATGGTGACAGAACAACGTTATTAGTTCAAGATAGAAAAAAATGCTTATAGAGTCATAGAGACGTACAGCATGGAAACGGACCCTTTCGTCTAACTCGTCCATGCTGACCAGATATCCCAACCCAATCTAGTTCCACCTGCCTGCACCCAGTCCATATCCTTCCAAATCCTTCCTATTCATATACCCATCTAGATACCTTTTAAATGTTGCAATTGTACAAGCTTCCACCACTTTCTCTGGCAGCTCATTCCAGACGTGTACCACCCTCTGCGTCAAAAGGTTGCCCCTTAGGTCTCTTTTATATCTTTCCCCTCTCACCCTAAACCTATGCCCTCTAGTTCTGGACTCCCCCATTCCAGGAAAAGATTTTGTCTATTTACCCTGTCCATGCCCCTCATGATTTTATAAACCTCTAAGAGGTCACCCCTCAGCCTTCAATGCTCCAGGGAAAGCAGCCCCAGCTTATTCAACCTCTCCCTATAGCTCAAATCCTCCAACCCTGGAAACATCCTTGCAAATCTTTTCTGAACCCTTGGATAAAGGATTTAAAACTCTATTAGGGATGAGATGCTTAAATTCTTTGAAGAGAACAGAAGTTAGCATTTTTTTTCTGACAACAAAGAAAAGTAAGGGGATATCTGACCAGGGAGTTCAAAATTCCGAGGGATAATGATTGAGTTTGTAAGTACAGACTGTTACCACTGGCAGCAGACTCAGTAAATACCAGGCACAAACAACTGAGAAAAATACCAGAGGTGTCTTTTCTTTTTCTGTGACTTATGATTTGGAGTCCACAACACAAGACTGTGATGGAAGCAGATTCACCTCTAAATTTAAAAAGCAATTCAATAAATATTCCAATCAGAGAACATTGAATTACCATGGGGAAATAGCAAAGAATGATGTGAAACCGAGTAGTTGATTCCTTCAAAGAGCATCATGGGCAGGATGTAATGAATAGCTTCCTTCACCTACATTTTATGAACGACCTAATTGATATTGTAGACAGTGATTGATGAAGAAGAGTGATATACATATTCCAATTTTTTTACAAGACATCCATGACTTTCGTTTGTATGCAGTGCTGTTCTCAGAGGCCATGATGAGAAGACAAATGGAAATGAGGAATAACTGGAGAGAAAAATGTCAAAAAAAGAATTTTTTGAGGAATAAATCCAGATCGAATTGATTGTTCTTCAAGAGGAGCTGCTTCACACTTTAATCCCACAAGAGAAAAAAACACATAGACACGATCCCATTCACAATACTGGGTGGCCTCAATACAATTTTCAATATTAGGATTAATTATTATAAGTTTGAGATTTTCTGAAAGAACAGCTTTCAGCTCTCTGGTAGATAATGACATCCATCAAATCTGACTGCAGAATGCGAAGGATTATTTTTTAACAATTACTTTAAACTTTAATTTCTCTTGAAATAGTTTGTTTGTTATCAATGCGATTGTAGAAGCTGCAGAACAAAGACTCTGTGGGAGAGTGAAAGGAAACAAATTCCCAAAATTAAAGAAAGAAACTAAAGGTTCAGTTGCAGGACAGTCCTCTATTGCCAACACTTAATGTCCAGCACAACCTTCTGGGATTTCAAATTTCTAACTTGTAAAATACAAGGGAGTCTCAAAAGGTACATTTTAGACTGTTTGAGCAAATCGCTTTTTTTTATGACAGTAAGACTTCCCAAAGTGTTTCACAGAAACATACAGACAAAATTTGCTGTCAAGATGCATAAAGAAGTATTAAAGGAAATGGCCAAACTCTTGATCAAGAAAGGCAGAGTTTAAATCTAGTCCTAAGGGAGGAAAAAGAGAGTGATGGAGGCTTGGAGAGGTTTAGGAAGTGAAGCACACAGTTCGGAGTCCAGATAGTTGGAGATATAGATAAATATAGTGGAGTCATTAAAATTTTGGAGTGTGAAACAATAGAATTTGAGCAGCAAAGAAATCTCCAAGAGCTGGACAGCTGGAAGATATTAAAGAGATAGGGAGGGAAAAAAGCAGTGGAAGAACTTGAATGCTAATGTAAAAAAAATTAAAGTGAGATATTGCTGGACTAGGCATTGACAAGAGTAAATGAATTTGTGACAATAAGAGTTGAAACTTTCTCTCTCCCTGTTTGTTTATCCTCATCATATCAGAATATAGTATCTGGTGAAAAAACAGATGATCAGTGAAGGGGACTTGTTGTGAGTTATGATATAGGCAACAGTGTTTTGAATGACTGAAAGATGGGATACCGGTCAGGAGGGTGCTGGAATCTCATAAGAACTGAGTTCATATTGAAAATCATTCCCACTTTCAATTCTTCTTTCACAATTGGCAGTGCCTTGTTGTGTTGGCAATGGAACTTCTGCCAACCATGCCTCACAAACAGCAAATGATTTATTTTCAATTATGTTGGTTAATGGAAAAACATTGACCAGAAGAACTGGTTTGTCCTTCAAACAGCAACACAGAATTACAGAACATAGAATGGTACAGAACATAGAATGGTACAGCACAAGGATAGCTATTTAGCCCATCATGTTTTTGCCAGCCTTTGGAAACACCTGCTGAGTTAGTTTCAAGATCTTTGTTATCTTCAGCATAATTATTGACTATCGAATGTCAACTTCCATCATCTCATTATTCTACCTGAGACCTGCCATGGACTGAAATGTTTTTTGAACAAAGGAAGAAAGATGGACCTAAAAGAGCGCAGCAGTCAATTGAGCA
Source organism: Chiloscyllium punctatum (assembly GCF_047496795.1). Classification (NCBI taxonomy): domain Eukaryota; kingdom Metazoa; phylum Chordata; class Chondrichthyes; order Orectolobiformes; family Hemiscylliidae; genus Chiloscyllium; species Chiloscyllium punctatum. The sequence goes on from NC_092765.1 coordinate 18,725,379, forward strand.
CAGATTGAGGCACATTTTGGGAGAAATAAATGAAGCTATTACAAAGGAATAACATTTTTTATATAAAGACATTGAAACCTGGCAACTGAGTCAATGTCAGAAATTCACATTTCAAGTTTTGATGCACACTCATATGATAATTTCACCGATTGGGAGATTAAAGGTTCCTGTATCAGTTTGCTAGCTTGGAAAAAGAATACCATCAGAGTCCGGAATGCACACTGAATTATATTTCAACAGTTGCTTTTGAGCAGCGGGCCAGAGAGGAGGAGTAAATGAATTTGTGACAATAAGAGTTAAAACTTTCTCTCTCCCTGTTTGTTTATCCTCATATCAGAATATAGTATCTGGTGAAAAAATACAATGGGTAAACACCCATTCACTAAGACATATATCACCAATGTTGATGATACAAGCCAACATTAAACAACTGTGGTCTCTGGCTAAGAAACTAACACTTCAAGACTCTGAGGGCTGTTTAACTGCGTATCGTTATTTTTTCTTTCTATACCAGACCTTATCCCTTTTCAATTTATTACCTGCGTTTTTGTATATGTTTAATGTTAGATTTTCATTTTTTTTCTTGGTGTGGAAAGGGAATGAAATTCCTCTTCTTTTCACTCAAGGAAACCTTGATGGTTAATTCCTTCATTTTCTAAGGAACAACATTTTAATTGAAATGTGATATCTGTGTTTTGTGACCAACCGAGAGGGGCTTATAAAAGGGGAGCTGATTCCCCTCTTCATCTAATCATAATACCTTGGTTTTGCCCCATGATCCTGGATTTTCTTTCCAATTCAAATCAGTCCTTACTGCCTCTCGTGGGAAGTGAAGCGATTGTCAACTTAAATTAAGAATTCAATAGTATAATTTGGTGGTAAGATTCCAACTGATGTCATTATGGCACAAGTCAGTTATAGAATGAAATCTGACCTGATAGGTCATGTTTTTATTTTCTTTTGTTGGATTTAATGTAGTGGTCTTTTATTCAACAAGGCTCCCCATAGGAGACTGGTTAGCAAGGTTAGATCTCATGAAATACAGGGAGAACTAGCCATTTGGATACAGAACTGGCTTAAAGGTAGAAGACAGAGGGTGGTGGTAGAGGATTGTTTTTCAGACTGGAGACCTGTTACCAGTGGAGTACCACAAGGCTTGGTGCTGGGTTCACTACTTTTCATCATTTATATAAATGATTTGGATGTGAGCATAAGAGGTATGGTTAGTAAGTTTGCAGGTGGCACCAAAATTGGAGGTGTAGTGGACAGCAAAGAAGGTTACCTCAGAGTACAACGGGATCTTGATCAGATGGGCCAATGGGCTGAAGAGTGGCAGATGGAGTTTAATTTAGATAAATGCAAGGTGCTGCAGTTTGGGAAAGAAAATCTGAGCAGGACTTATAACTTAATGGTCAGGTCCTTGGGAGTGTTGCTGAATAAAGAGACCTTGGAGTGCAGGTTCATAGCTCCATGAAAGTGGAGTTGCAGGTAGATAGGATAGTGAAGAAGGCGTTTGGTATGCTTTCCTTTATTGGTCAGAGTATTGAGTACAGGAGTTGGGAGGTCATGTTGCAGCTGTACAGGACATGGTTAGGCTACTGTTGGAATTTTGCGTGCAATTCTGGTCTCCTTCCTATTGGAAAGATGTTGTGAAACTTGAAAGGGTTCAGAAAAGATTTACCAGGGTGTTGCCAGAGTTGGAGGATTTGAGCTGTAGGGAGAGGTTGAATAGACTGGGGCTGTTTTCTCTGGAGTGTCGGAGGCTGAGGGGTGACCTTATAGAGGTTTATAAAATTATGAGGGACATGGATAGGATAAGTAGACAAAGTCTTTTCCCTGGGGTGGGGGTTCAGAACTAGAGGGCATAGGTTTAGGATGAGGGGGAAAGATATAAAAGAGACCTAAGGGGCAACTTTTTCAATCAGAGGGTGGTACATGTATGGAATGAGCTGCCAGAGGCTGGTACAATGGCAACTTTTAAAAAGCATCTGGATGGGTAAATTAATAGGAAGGATTTGGAGAGATATGGGCCAGGGGCTGGCAGTGGGACTAGATTGGGTTGGGATATCTGGTCGGCATGGACGAGTTGTACCGAAGGGTCTGTGTCCGTGCTATACATCGCTATGACTCTATGACTCTACAAGCGCACAAAGATGCAGATCTAGTTTTAACAATTAAACAAAGGTTTATTACACAAAAGAAAGAAAAAATGAAATAAAACCAGCCAAGCTATCTACATGTAATACACATATATCTACATGTAATGTTTTCTAAACATACAGGAAAACAAAATCCCCAACTCCCCAAGCAACTCCCCAACACTTTACAGTCACTCTAAGACCAGAGAAATGTCCCTTCCTTCTTCATCATGTAGTTTTTGTAACAAGCTCAGCCAATATTGGATGTGAGTCAGAGGAACCTTAACCCGGTGCTAAAATGCCCCAGAAGGCTATCCAAGAAAAAGGACCGGTCCATGTCCTCAGACCCAGAAGGGGGACGGATGTTGTGATTGTAACAAGGTCAGCCATGTGGACCTCGTAGAATATCAGTTGCCTCATTTGGGCTGTTAATCTGGTCCAATCAGGGAGCCCTGACTGACAGATAAAAAGAGAGTGTCTCTGCTCCTGGGCCTGGCCAAACTGGCCATAAACAGGTCCAGGCAGCGGGCTGTGGAGGGGGTCGTTAGGGCCGACTGCTTGCCCCTCTTCTCCGGTTACGTTAGAGCCCAGGTGTCCTTGGAGAAGGAGCATGTGGTCTCCACCGACACCCTGAAGTTGTTCAGGGAGAGGTGGGCGCTGCAGGGAGTGGAGTGCATTATTTCTCCCTCCAACTCTATATTGATTTAATCCCTGCCCTCCCCTTCACTGTTTGATCACACAGCATTGCCTTTTGTGAAGGGCACTGCTTGTCACTGGCCACTTGGGTATTTCCTATCTTCCTCGTGGTGGAAATTGAATAAAGATTTGTGCACCTTGTGTCTCTCACTGTGTCTCACACCTGCACACACACAACATGGGTGCTGGGGGGAAAATAAGCACTACTGCAGTTAGGCGGTAGTGTGGGGGAAAAAAGTGTCAGAGATTTTGACATTCTGAGAGCTGATTCTGAAGAGGCAGTACTAGGGTAAAGGACATTTTATGTGCAAATAAAGGGCAATTTAGTGATGGAATCCCAACTTCTATGGAGTTATTTCATTTCTCAGTTCTGGTTCTGGCCACAAAGCCTTTTCTTGAATTCCCATACAACTGAGGTCTTAAATCTTTTTTGGTTTTGAATAATGAATGCAGATTTCCAACCAAACACTCCTGGCCTGGAAGTTCTACAAACTTAACTCTTTCACAGCGGTGACTTACTTCCTGTCCTGCTCCAAGCAATGTCCTTTCTCAAAGATAAATTGTATTTGCTTCGGACTCCAGTCAGGTCTCCTTTAAACTGCCCAAAATGTTTTTGAACTATGTTTTTTTAAAAAATACTTGCTCATCTTAGGTTATGTGAAGCTAATAACTCTCTCTGATAGTAAACCCACAGTATTAACAAACTTCCATTAATACTCTTGCAGGTCGTGGAGTCATCTGTTCTCTGACACAAACAGGTTTAAAATCATATTTCAATTTTCAATTATGGTTTAATTTTGTAGTTGTTTGCAAAAAGAGACCAAGACTTATATGTCACTAGTTTAAAATTGAAATGCTGAAAGAAAACATATTAATAGTTGTAAATCACACACCTTTCATCACAGCAGGAGCAGAGGGACATAGGGGTTTAATTCCACGGATCATTGAATGTGGCAGATATTGAGACTGTAGTGGCATACAGCACGGAAACAGACTCTTCAGTCCAATACTTCTGTTCAGAATAAGTTTCCCAAATTAAACTTGTCCCACTTGCCTGCATTTGACCCAAACCTCTCTAAAGCTTTGCTATTCATCTACCACTTCCTCCAGCAGTTCATTCCATAAATGCGCCCCCCTCTATGTGAAAACGTTTCCCCTCAGATCCCTTTTAAATCTTTCCCCTCACACATTAAAACTATGCCCTCTAGTTTTGAACTCCCCTACCCTTGGATAAAGACCTTAGCTTTTGGCCTTATCTATGGCCCTCGTGATTTTACAAGGTCACCCCTAAGGTCACCCCTTAGGGGTCACCCCTAAACCTCCAATGCTCCAAGGAAAAAAGTCCCAGCCTATCCAGCCTCTCCTTATGCTTGATAACTTGAAGTATTGTGTGATTTCAAAAGTTATGCTGAGACTTTGTAAAGGTCTCCAGGGTGCAACTAGAGAATTGGCTCCAGTTTGGGGCAACTCAATTTAAGGAGAATGTGAGGGTCTCACTAACGTGCGCAGTGAATGCTTTACCAGAATACTTTTAGAAATGCAGATTTTAATTTCAATGGTCAGGATTGGAGAAGTTGCAGTAAACAAGATTAGGGGAGATTTGGTTATCACAGAAACAACAGGTTATAGGGAGAGGTTGAACAGGCAGGCTGGGCCTGTTTTCACTAGAGCTTTGGAGGCTGAGGGGTGACCTTCTAGAGGTTTATAAAATCATGAGGGGCTTGGGTGTGGGAAAATAGAGAGGGATTGGGGTGGAGGAGTTCAGAACTAGAGAGCATAGGTTTAGAATGAGAGGGCAAAGGTATAAAAGAGACCTAAGGGGCAACTTTCCCATGCAGAGGGTGGTGCACATGTGGAATGAGCTGCCAGAGGAGATGGTGCAGGCTGGTACAATTGCAACATTTAAAAGGCATCTGGATGGGTATATCAATAGAAAGGGTTTGGAGGGATATGGGCTGGGTGCTGGCAGGTAGGACTAGATTGAGTTGAGATATCTGGTCGGCATGGATGAGTTGAACTGAAGGGTCTGTTTCCGTGCTGTACATCTCTATGACTCTACGACTCTTATAGGAAGAGTAGGCCATTCAGCCCTTCAGTCCTGCTCTGCCATTCAATATCATCATGGCTGATTGTTCAACTCAGTACTCTGTTTCCTTCCCATACCCTTTGATTCCTTTAGCCCAAAGGACTATATCTCAATCCTTCTTGAGAACATCCTTGGTCGCAGCCACTTTCTGTGGCAGCAAATTCACAGACACTTGACTCTCTGGGTGAAGAAATTTCTTCTCATCTCATTCCTAAAATGGTCTACTCTGTGTCCTTAAACTGTGACCCCTGATTCTGACCTCTGTAGTCATTAGGAACATCCTTCTTGCATTTAGCCTGTCTATATCTGTTTCTATGAGATCCCAGCTCATCCTTCTTACCTCCAGTGAGTATAGTCCTGACTGATCTGGTCTACCTTCATAATACCAGTCGTGCTCTCCCAGGGATCAGGTTGGTAAACCTTCCTTAGCCAGAATATCCTTCCTCAGATAAGTAGCAAAACTACACTCAATATTCTAGATGTAGTCTCATCAAGGCCCTATATATTTTGCGAGAATCAAATTCTTTCACTAGGAAAGTGAAGGCATCATTTGTTTTCTGAAACAATTCACCACCTCTAGCACTGACATGTTTCCTTTCAGTAACCAGTGTACAAGGGCACCAAAGTCTCATTTCACCTTCCCAATCTATCACCATTCTGATAGTCATCTGCTTTCCTGTTGGGAGAGATGTAGAATTTATTGCTGATGGGTTTAGATGAGTTAGACATTGAAAAGTTGGTCTCAACAGCTGATGGTATGGGAGTCCAGAGAATACCGATTTGAAAGTTTAGGCAAGACATGGGCTTGTGGTTCACAGCAATGTGACTGACTCTCAAATGTCTTTTGAACTAGCCTGCCAAGCCACTCAGTTGAATCGAAGTGCTACAAAGTCTCACAAAAGGAATGAAACCAAATGGACCACTGAACATCAACCAAAACATCAGAAATGAAAAATGGTGTACACCTTCCCTGCCAACAGTGCAAAGCCCTCCTTGCCAATCTCTGGGGAATTGTGCCAAAATTGGGAGAGCTGTCCCACAGTCTAGTCAAGCAACAGCCTGAACACAATCATTTGCGTAGAATCATGCCTTACGGACAATGTGCCAGATACCATCATCACGATGCCTGGATATGTCCTGACCCACTGACAAGACAAGCCTAGCTGAGTTGGCAACACAGCGGTTTACAATTGGGAGGGAGTCCTCAGCATTAACTCTAGACACTATGAAGTCTCATGGGATCAGGTCAAACATGGGTAAGGAAACCTTGTGCTGATTAACACCCAGCTGCTAGACTGGCCCAATAGCATGCAGTAAGAGAAACAAGAAGAAGGAAAGATGTCCTTCAACTTGCCCTTACTCAATCTAACTGTAGCAGATGAGTCTGTAATGACAGTGTCAGCGGAGGTGACCACCATACAGTCTTGTGAAGTACAGCTCCAACAACACTCAAGAAGCATAGCACCAGCTAGAACAAACCAGCAATTAATAGACTATCCTTTTTGACTCAAGAAAGCCTGACAAGGGTATCCAAAAGGGAAGGGGTCAATTTTCAAATTAATTTTGTTGTAACCACCCAAGTGAATAAAGAAGGGCAGCCAGTTCATCGCTCTTCACCTGGGAGATGAATGGTTTGGAGTATCTTGTCTGAAACTGTAACAAGTCAGGAACCTCACCCAGGGATTGGCCATATTTTGTGATGAATCTGGGACTTTAATTCTCTTTGGAAAGTTCAAACTGAATCTGACTCCACCAGCCTTTCTGGCAGAGCATCACAGATCACAACTTCCATTGTGCATTAAAAAAAACCACATTCTCACCTCGAATTCTTTTATCAATCACCTCTGTATCCTCTTGTTACCAACACATGTATCATTGGAAAATGTTTCTCTTTATCTAATCTATCAAAACTCTTCACCATTTTGAAATCTTCTGTCAAATATCCATAAACGGATCAATGCCATCTTTTTCAATCTCCCTACATAACTGATATTGTTCATCCCTGGTACGATTATAATACATTTCTTCTGCGTCCTGCCTCAAGCCTTGATGCCTTCTAAAGAGGGGTACCCTTTGACATTCGATCTACGGGCCCCATTGGAATGTGGATTTTCGGTTTAATGTGTGTTTGAATGATGGCAGTACTTTTTTGTCACTGGATTTAGGGATATCCAGCTGAAATGCCAATTCTGTTCCTTTCTCAATGCTTTACCGCTCCATTTAATCCATTGTAATCCTGCACACTTCAGTACAGACAGTTACAATAAAAAAAACACATTGTAAGTGCTAAGATCAGAAAGAACCATTATTGCTGAATCTGGACAATTTTTCTCACGTTTCCAGTTCTTTCATATGAAAGCAATTCAACAACATTTGAAGAAACAAAACATCTTTCAAAGCACCACAAACCGTTGGTATTCTGGTAAAAATTAGGCAGCTTCTGGGTGCATAGAAATCAACAGGAAACATTAACAAGAATCTAAACCTTTGGTTGTCTTTAATTTGTTGCATGTGTGCTCCAAGCCTTATTGTGAAATGGTCTGCACCATGGCAACAGTTAGCTCCCTGAAGGTCTGGGCCTGTAGAAAAGCCTCTCACTGTTGTCTCATCAGGTAATATGAGACTTCTTACTAGACAGACTAAAAGTAGCCAAGATGGCGGCGGAGTAGGACTCCTGAGCTGGTGCTCCTCCAGTCGATCTCTTTCTTTTCCTCTTTTTTCCCTTTTCTCATTTTTTTTTTCCTTTCTGGTCACCTCCCATCCTCAGATGACATCGATGGTCGGTAACGTGAAACAACATGGACTTGATATGAAGTCCAATGCGGCCTCGAGGTGCAATCCAATACAGCCTCGAGGTACAGCCCAATACAGCCTAATACAGCCTCGAGGTACAGCCCAGCCTGGTCTCGAGGTAAGCCCTGCACGGCCCCCAGCCTCGAGGTAAAGCCCAGCACGGCCTCCTAGTCTCGAGGTCAAGCCCAGCACGGTCTGCCAGTCTCGAGGTCAAGCCCTGCACGGCCTCCCAGTCTCGAGGTCAAGCCCTGCACGGCCTCCAAGTCTCGAGGTCAAGCCCTGCACAGCCTCCCAGCCTCGAGGTAAAGCCCTGCACGGCCCCCCAGTCTCAAGGTCAAGCCCTGCACGGCCTCCCAGTCTCAAGGTCAAGCCCTGCACGGCCTCCCAGTCTCGAGGTCAAGCCTGCATGGCCTCCCAGTCTCGAGGTCGAGCCCTGCCCGGCCTCCTAGTCTCGAGGTCAGGCCCTGCATGGCCTCCCAGTCTCAAGGGAACTCAAATGCTGAATTTTTAACTTTATTTCTTTATTTTTCTAATTTATACCCAAGACTTTGTGCCCAGCCAGCTTTGAACATAAGAATGCACTGGAAATGACAACTTTGTACACTTTTCACTGTACTCGTGTATCTTGCACTTGAGTACATGTGACAATAAAACCTGATTATAATTCTAATGCAGAATTAAATAGGGGACTATATTTTGAGGAAGTAGGTGAGGAAGTGTCTAGGAACAAGCTACTGGCTGTACCGTGGGTGGGGTGAATGGGAGGCATAGCTTCATAAATGTGACTGCATCACTCTTTAAGTTCCCAGTCCCATAAGATGGGAAAGGGACAGAAAAAATCAAGGAACCCGCTCTAGATCTTGCATGCCTACATTCCCAGGCTCATCTCTATGAACGGAGGAAAGAAAGTCTTCCATTTTCAAAGCGCTTCTCATGATGTCTGATTATTCCAAGCCATGTCCACAGCCAATACATTCCATTGGTAAAGGGAACAAATGCAGCAACCAATTAACACGTAGCATGCCCAAAAGCATTGGCCAGACGATCTGTGCTTTCAGCTGAGAAATAAAGTTGTTGAGAACACAATCTCAATCTTCTCTTCAAAATGGTGCCCCAGGCTCTTTGACATGAACCTTGTGGGGGGGGGGGGGGGGGGGGGGGAGTGAACCATGATATGTAAGTGACCACCAGCTTTCAGGGGAAGGAATGAATGCCTTTTCTCACAAGTAACACTCATTGTTCAATTTCTGGTGGAAAAACCTGACAATAAATGTGGTGCATTAAAAGGGGGGAAATTTAATCATTGGAGAATGAAAATTTCCTATTAATCCTATTAAAGTGCAGTTCTAATGAGCTGTTTGGCCTTTTCCTGTCCTTGACTTATGTCTTTATGGTAGATTATGGTTATACGTGTTCACAGAATCACAGCTTTATTCAAAGGTGTTTCACTTGATTAATTCCAGACATGATGTGTTTGTCTTGTGAAGAGAGATTGAGCGGTTTAAGCCTATATGCTCTGGAGTTCCAAACAATGAGAGGTGATCAAATGCTAAGTAGTGATTGACAAGATAGACATAGCAAGGATGTTTCCTCATGTGAGGCAATCTAGAACAAGAGATCATAGTTTTAGGAGAAGGAGTAGCAAACAGATGAGGAGAAATTACTTCCCTCAAAAGCCATGATATGGAGCTGCCATCTGTGTTATCGGTCGACTTGATGGGGTTTGTGATCCGGAATCCTTTTGGGATCTCTCCTGATTTCTAACCTTCTCTCAAAAGGTCATGAATCTACAGAATTTACTACCCTGCAGTGAATGTTGGGTCATTGAGTAAACTTAAGGAGGAGAGAGACAGATTTTTAATTAATAACGGGTTGAAAGTTATGGAGAATGGGCAGGAAAGTGGAGTTGAGGCTAAAATGATTATATTGAACGGCAGAACAGGTTCAAGGGGCCGAATGGCCTACTTCTGCTCCCAGCTTTTATATTCTTATGTTTAGGCTGTAGTTCTGTCCACTGGAACCATCTGGGAAAACATCACTGCCCCAATCCTTCAAATTAGTACTATCCTTATGTTACTAATTCCAGAAGGGGAAGGATGGCTTTACAGATTCTTCAGTACAAGAGAGGTTGGATAAACATAATAGGTTATTTTCATACTACTTAGTAACTAATTACATTATGTCTGAATTCTATTATAGCCTCTTAGGAGATCTATGCTTGGACTAATGAGTAAGCACACATTACCATTTAGTTATATAGGCCTCAGCACAAGGATAATGACAATGTAAACTGATAACAAGAACTTAGTACCTCAGAGGAGCAGTCCTTTATATTCTGATGTATGGAGCTTACAGTGTGATGTCATTGAATCTTTTCAGTACTCTTTGCATTAAACAACATTTTCTATCATTTTAAAAGTTGTTTTCTGAGAATAAGGGATGTTCAGGAGCACAAATTAAACTTTTTTTTTAATGAAGAGGCACACAGAATGGAGAAAAGAAATGTAGATGGTGTATACAAAGTACCAGAAGGTATTTGGTAAGGTGTCTGACAACAAGAGTAACTTGCAATTATTGAGCACCTCTAAAGTAGTAACATGTTCCAGGGTGCATCACAGGTGTTTCACAAAACGTGACACTGAGGCATGTGAGGAGAGCTAGCATCAGTGAAGAAAAACATGATGAAGGAGTTGGTCTTAAGGAGCATGTTAAAAGAGAAAGGTTTGCTACACGCTATATGGTATAAGAGAAAATGTAGCAGTCTGTTTAAATAGTTGGCTGACAATCAAGAATGAAAGGGATTCTGGTTAATTGATGTCAACTGAACTGAAAGGTTGGAAATGATTGTACCTAAGGGTCACTTTTACACCCAGCGCATGCATATTTTGAAATGGAACACAGGGAGGATGATCTTTTAATTTGCTAACAACTCAAACATGGGTTTTTTGACAATCTGGAGAACTGCTACATTGGCAAATGTAATTTATTGCAAAGTAGTGTGTGGTAGTACATTTGGAAAGGAAGAATAAGGAATGAATGTTAATGCTATTCCAACCAAATTCCCAACTTTCATTCTCCAGAAACGAACTTGTCCAAAATCCTTCTGCTTGTCTGAAAACGTGCATGAAGCCCTGTTTACCCATCACTTGTGTGCTCACTGGTCTACCTTAGTTCCACATCCAATAGCAGCTTGGTTTGAACTGTTCATCCTTTAATCAGAACCCTGCAATGATCTGACACCTCACCATATCAGTAACCTCCTCCAGGCCTAACACCCCCTGCAATCTCTACATTGCTCTAATTATAACTTCTTGGGTATCCCTCACTTCCTTTATCTTACTGTGGTAACCATGTTTTACATGTACACCTCTACCTTAACAATCCCCTCATCTTCCTAAACTTTTTATTTCCCTTTCTTTCTCTCTCTGGGCTCTGTCTCCACCTAACCATTCACTCCCTATACCCTCACTCAATGTCAGCAACATAAATGCCACTTTTCCCAGCTGCTGAGTGTCCTGAAGAAGGGTCACTTGACCTGAAACATTAATTTGGTTTTCTCTCCACAAATGTTGCCAGACTTATTGAGTTTCTCCAGCAATTTCTGCTTTCTTTGTTCCTTAACCTGTACATGGTCTAAACTCCAGAAACACTGCCTTAAATTTCTCAATTTCTCCACTTCACTCTCCTCATTTCAGACACACTTTAAAACTGACAAAGAATTTGGTCATCTGCCTCTACATTAGCCTTTTTTTTCCTATCTGATTTTCACTGCTGTGAAATGCACTGTGTTAAAGCCACAGTAAAAAAATAAAAGATTGGTGCTATGCTAAGTGAAAAGACAATACCAATTAAGAATGGAGGTACTAATGATTTTCTAAAATTTGTATGTGCTACTTGATGAAGGCAGAAAAAGGAAGGCAAAAGCACTGTTAGTTTATAAATAAAGTTATAGCTTTTCAAATTTCCTTGTTTTCTATAAACAGCTGCTTTCTTTGATGGAAGAGTGACAGACTCATCTATTTGCATAAAGAGGGTTTCGTTTAGCAAAATTATGTAAAGCAATTGGAGGAACGCTGAAGAAATTTACTTTCATAAACAACAACAGTGAAGAACTAACAATACATTTAAAGTCAATGTTTAGAGTGGTGTTTACAGATTTAAACCTTCATTATAGAAACAGTTGAACCACCAGGGACTATTTAACTTAGAATCATTGAATCCCTACTGTGTGGAAACAGGCCCTTCAGCCCAGCAAGTCCATACTGACCCTCCAAAGAATATCCCACCCAGATCCATTCCCCTATTACTCTGCATTACCCCTGACTAATGCACCTAACCTACACATTCCTGAACACTATGGGCAATTTAGCATGGCCAACTCACCTAACCTGCACATCTTTGGAGTGTGGGAGGAAACACAATCACCACGGGGCAGTCAACTGAGGGTGGAATCGAACCCTGGCGCTGTGAGGCAACAATGCTAACTACTGAGCCACCGTGCTGCCCCCAATTATTTCAAAAGAATTGAAAGAATATTCCTGCTGCTGGGCCAGGAGATCCCACCTGCAGATGTGTAAGAACATCTCCGTGGAAGATTTATTCAAAGAATATCTATAACCCAAAGTTTTTTGGGGTGGCATGGTGGTTCAGGTGCAGATGTGCAGATTAGGTAGATTGGCCATACTAAATTGCCCATAGTGTGTTGGGATATGCAGGCTGGGAAGATTAACCATAGGAAATGCAATGTTACAGGGATAGGGTAGGGGTTGGGTCAGAGTGGTGTGCTGTTTGGAGGGTCAGTCTCCACATGACGGGCAGAATGGCCTGGTCCTATACTGTAGGGATTCTATAATTAAAGCAAAATTGCAGTGTTAATTCTCCACAATGATACAGAGAATTGGAAAGCACAGTTCTGAGGGCAGACATTGAATATAGGAGTTGGGAGGTCATGTTGCAGCTATACAGGACATTGGTTAGGCCACATTTGGAATATTGTGTGCAATTCTGGTATCCCTCGTATCGGAAGGATGTTGTGAAAATTGAAAGGGTTCAGTAAAGATTTACAAGGATGTTGCCAGGGTTGGAGGAATAGGCTGGGGCTATTTTCCCTGGAGGTTTGGAGGCTGAGGGGGTGACATTATAAAATTATGAGGCACATGGATAGGGTAAATAGACATGGTCTTTTCCTTGGGGTGGGGGAGTCCAGAACTAGAGGGTGTAGGCTTAGGGTGAGAGGGGCAAGGTTTAAAAGAGACCTAAGGTGCAATCTTTTCACGCAGAGGGTGGTGCGTGTATGGAATGAGCTGCCAGAGGATGTGGTGGAGGCTGGTACAATTGCAACATTTAAATGGCATCTGCATGAGTATTTGAATAGGAAGAGTTTAGAGGGATATGGGCCAAGTCCTGGCAAATGGGACCAGATTAGGTTAGGATATCTGGTTGGATGGACGAGTTGGACCGAAGGGTATGTTTCCATGCTGTACACCTCTTTGACTCTACAACTCTATGGCCTGAGCTACTGGGACTCATTCTAGTGGAGATATTAAGAGATTACTAAAGGTATTATAATTATGTATTTTTGTTTATTTCTAGAAAAAGAATCTTTCCTTTGGTTCGTCCATCAATGAGGAGGGGGTCAGTAAGATAATAACTCACTTTATGTAGTGGCTGTTGGAAGTTGAGATACTTTGTCATAGGCGGGGATTGACATTAGTTTAAATTTTAAGGGAATATGGAAGCTGAAGAACATGCAAGATTGAGGGGAGAGAAGAGAATAATGAATCTGTTTGTGATTGCTCTAACAAAGAATCAGAATGGGCACAATGGGCCAAATTGTTTCCTTACATGCTGTTCACCAACTGCTAGGATAAAATCTCAGTTTAAATTCTCTTTCAAGACCTTTTCTCAACTCTTGAAGATGAAGCAGCTGCAAGAAATTAAGAGCAAGGACTTTTTCAATTGCTTTTACTGGAGATTTACATGTGATTCCAATTAATTCCAGAGCATCACCCTGAACTGTAGCTCACTAAAATCAGCGAGGGGAAAGTAATTGAGCTGGCAGAGAAAAGCACATTGTAGGAGAGTGAGATGGGGATGCATGGATGACTAATTAAGGTGTGTGCACAGAAATTTATTATGCACCGTTGGCAAGTAAGTATCACGGCTCAGGAATTTCATAGCACGTGAGCAACAAATAAGCATGGGATGGCTGCCAACCAGAGTGATCAAGGAGGGCAGGGACCATGTCGGTTGCCATACCTCCAAGATCGTCGAAGAACCTGCAGGAATCACAGAATATTCTTCTCAGTGCTTGACGCAACTGTGGAGGGAAATCACAGACAGTATTTTCTAATTTGCTTTGGCTGGATTAGTAGCTGAGACAAATCATGCTCATGATATAATGCAGTAATGGAGGGGCTCTCATGGTGCTGTGGTAGTGTCTCTAGCTTTGAGCTAGAAATCCCTGGATTCAAATCTCACCTGTTCCAGAGGCGTGTCATAACATGTCTAAGCTTCTTGATTTGAAGAAAACAGTTCTGAGCTCATGCACACTGCAGTACAATCATGTCTTGGGCTACTTCAAATCACTTCTGTTATACAATATGTCACCAAGATCATATAATTAGATTAGATTAGATTAGATTCCCTACAGTGTGGAAACAGGCCCTTCAGCCCAACAAGTCTACACCGACCCTCCGAAGAGTAACCCACCCAGACCCATTTCCCACTAACTAATTCACCTAACACTATGGGCAATTTAGCATGGCCAATTCACCTAATCTGCACATCTTTGGACTGTGGGAGGAAACCGGAGCACCCCGAGGAAACCCATGCAAACTCCACACAGACAGTTGCCCAAGGCTAGAATTGAACCTGGGACCCTGGTGCTGTGATCTGGATGGCTGGTGAATTTCATCCTGTATTATATTTTATGTAGAAAGTAAGGACCGCAGATGCTGGAGATCAGAGTCGAAGAGTGTAGTGCTGGAAAAGCACAGCAGGTCAGGCAGCTTCTGAGGAGCAGGAAAGTCGACGTTTCAGATGTAAGCCCTTCATCAGGACTTATGCCCGAAATGCCAACTCTCCTGCTCCTCGTATGCTGCCTGACATGCTGTGCGTTTCCAACACCACACTCTTTGATTATATTCTATGCAGCCCTACAAGGCTTAATAAAACTCCTAATTTTATTCCTATTGAATTATTCAGTAACTCACTCAATATAGAGACTTCAACAGCTACACGTACCAAAACGGGCCATTAGGTACCTCATCTTGTTATTCAACGTACTAAAGGTAAAGTAATCATAATCTTATGAGACCATAGGGCTGCTCTCATTACAGAGAGGTGACTGGTGGTGGTTTAACCTGAGGGTTACCATGCTTCAGACAAGGGGAAGAGGGCGAGAAGGAGAATGCTTTGTGGTCACAGCAGTTGAAGCAGGAATTGAACCCACATTGTTGGCATTACTCTGCTTCACAAGCCAGGTATCTGACCAACTGAGCTAACTGATCTGCTAGATTGGACATACTACACACAGCTTTCAGGCGAAGGGTTAAACTGTAGCCTTGTCTGGCCCCTCGGGCAGAACGAACCGTCCCATAGTTTGGAGATGATCAGGGAATTTCTACTCAGTGTCCTGACCAATGTTTATCCCTCAAAAAACATCACCAAAAGCAATAAACAGAAAAACAAAGAACTGCGCTTGCTCAAAATCAGAAACACAAACAGAAATTGCTGGAAAAACTCAGCAGGTTTGTCAGCATCTGTGGAGTGAAAGCAGAGTTGATATTTCAAGTCCATTGACTCTTCCTGAGATTGCCTGATGTTCTGAAGAAGAGTCACTGGACCTGAAATGTCCACTCTGCTTTCCCTCCACAGATGCAGCCAAATCTGCTGAGTTTTTCCAGCAATTTCTGTTCTCGCCAAAAACCGATTATTTAATCATTGCCAGATTGTTGCTTGTGGAAAATTTCCTCATGCAAGTTGGTTTTAATTAATCTGTTCAGGTATGTTATTTTACACCTCTGGAGCAAGTGAGATGTGAACCCAGGCCTCCTGGCTCAGATATAGGGACACTACCACTGCATCACAACAGCCCCAAGATTGCCATATTAGAACAGACTACTTTCAGAAATGCTTCCCTTGTTGCAAACTGCTGTGATGACCTTCTGTCATTAAAGGTCCAGTATAAATGGATGTAGACTTTCTGGAGGTCGTAAGGGGGATATTGGTGAATGCTGGCAGCCAATGTGTTTTTCACATTCAGAGAATCATGTAGTCAATTAAAATAGTACCTTACACAAATCATGCAGAGTTTCTCTGATAGAACAGTCATTCTTAGCACCTCCATTATTATTTAATCGTTTCAAGCAGAGCCTAACTGGTGATATATGCCCAAGAGCACTGAAACATGCAGCCAGTCTGTAGCTGACAGAATAGTATCAATAGTGTTGGCTGATGATGTGGGCACAGTATGTAAAGTTTTGTCCTTCTAACATTGTCAAACATAATGAATTATAATATAATTACTGTGTTGCTGTTCTATAATTCCCATGTGTGAAAATGTGCAGCACTGCTGTAACAGAAACGTGTCACTTCTTTTCATTGAATCCTCCTCCAGTTTCCGTTTCTCCTCTTTGTGAAGTTGCTGACTCATGCCTGAAGTACGATTTTCATGCTGCAGAATCCTTTCCAATGCCTCTCCCGAGTGATTATTCTTTACTGTATATAGATTGGCATTGCTAAAGCTGCTTCCAAGATGTCATTATCATCCCAAAACATTTACATCGAATGACGTGTTTCTGAGAATGTCACCCATTTGCAGCAGGAACCTCATTGATTTGCTGAATTGGCTGTGAGCCTGTCGTGCAAATGCAATACTGTATGCTTCTATAAATAGATTTTTGATAGACCAGGGAATCAAGTGTTATGGGACAGAAAAGTATAATTGAGACCATAGTCACATTAACAATCAAATGGCAGGACAGGCTCAAAGGGCAAAACAGCCGACTCCTGCTGCTAAGTCTGACATCCTGATCCCAGATCCCACATCATATCACAACAAATTCCATGTGGTTTTATTCCTGTGCACCAATTAAATGAAACTCACACATGTCCTTCATGTCTTCAGTAATTGCCCAGTGAAAGCTGGAGACTTATTTGAGGCATTATTGATTCCACATGAGAGTTCTTTGGGTTTCCAGGAGACGGAGCCCTGGGGCACTGTCTTGATCTCGGAGACATTTTCCCTGTGTAAGAACTAGCTGAACTGACACCCTGAGAGCCCGAGCCTCAGACAGAAACCTTCAGAGCCCAGAGCTACTGGGTCCAAAATGGGCACAGCGCAAGAGGGAGGTACAGAAGAGCGATTCCATAGCATTGCAACACACACCTGAGTCTGTAAGGGGGAGGACACTTGAGAAGCTGCTTGCATGGACAGGGAGATATAATGGCAGCAGCAAAGTCGTGCACCTTGGCCCCCTTCATGATGAAGTGCAGGAAGGGGTCAGCTGGCTTGTACTGTGACATTGTGGAGCCTCTGTTGAACCCATTGCAGTTTCAAATAAACCGGTTGGACTATAACCCGGTGTCATGTGACTTTTGACTTTGTCCAACCCAGTCCAACACCGGCACCTCCACATCATGGAACCCATTGATTCCACGGCCTGAATCTCTGAGATGGCAGAGAGGTCTTCACATCACCATAATATCCAGATGCTGGAGATTTAAACTGCACAGCTTTATTCAAAAACATGCAAGACAACTTGCAACTCTTAGGGTTGCATGTTAGCTCAGTGGTTAGTGCTGCTACCTCACAGCAACAGGAACCCAGGTTCAATTCCAGCCTCAGGTGACTGTCTCTGTGGAGTCTGGATGGGTTTCCTTTGGGTGCTCCGGTTTCCTCCTACAGTCCAAAAATGTGCAGGTTAGGTGGATTGGCCATTTAAATTTCCCATAGTGACCAAACATGTGTAGGCTAGGGTGGATTAGCCATGGGAAAGACAGGGATAGGGTGGGTCTGGGTGGAATGCTCTTCAGATGGTCAGTGTGGACTTGATGGGCCAAATGGTCTGCTTACATGCTGTAGGAATTCTATGAACATGGCTGGCTTCGCTTTAAGTATGACCCTAGCTCCTGCTCGGTCACCCGATGATGTGGGCTTCCTGATGTCCAACACCTGCCTGCCACATGATACAGTGGCAAGATCACATCACCCACATTCAGATATCTTCCTAATCAACCTGTTCAGCAATATTCTAACTCTGGAGTGAGTAGGATTTCAACCCAGACCTCCTGCCTCAGAGATAGGGCTATTACCACTATGCGACAAGAGTCCCCTTGTTACCCACATTCATTGCTACCATGTAACTGAGTTCAGTGACTGCCAAGGACCCATGCTAGATCCCTGGTAAATTCTAGGTATACTGATAGTTGCAATGCCATTGGATTTTCCCAGACCACAGCCCTGTTGATTCAGTGCAGGTTAAGACACCACACACAGCAATGTGATAATGGTCAGAATCTGCTTTGGTGATGCTGTTTGAGGTAAAAATTTGGAATAGGGCACTGTTAGGTGAACTCCCTGCCGTCCATCAAAATTGTATAATTTGCTCTTGAATGCCCATCCTTTTTTAAGAGTATTATCCAAAAGTCTGATGGTGCAGCAATGTAGCGCTCCTTCAGTACTGCACTGGGAGTGTGAGCCTTGTTTATATGCTCATGACAAGCTTTATATAAATGTCAGCTGTTTTTTCTTTAAAATACCAGACGGTACCTTTGCTCACTGAACCGTAAAGAGAATATGATCTGTCATAATTATATCAAGACGAGAAGAGATGGCATACTGTTTGACTACAGCAATTTCACACAGTCTAAACTAATCCTCATCTGACATTCGTATGTAAAAATATTTTGAAAAGGTCCCTCCATGGTCACCTCTGTCCACTTCACTGCAAGGATAATAATACTGACAGCAGCCACAGCTGAGCTTAGTTCACAAAGCCCAGACCCAGAAACAAATGTGTGAACGATCCTGGCTCAGTTCCAATTTACACAGCATTTACATCGTGTGCAAAGGGCCAGATACCTTCAAGACTAGGGATAGTAATGTCCATTGTTATCAATACCCGATTTATAACTCCAATCCGTGTAAACTGTCCAAAGTTAATTGCAACAATAAATCCATAAGATCTGAAGCAGGTCACATTATTGATGTTTTGTTTATAGTAACAGTCATAACTGGAGTTACCACTTCTTCAAGATCGGCTGAGCTGGGGTCCACAAGTTAATGACTGACTCCTGTAACTCAGGAGAAGATTCAAAGATATTTTTTGAACAAGTGTGACATTTACCAATTTATGCAACACTTCTGTTTTCTGTTTGTAAAACTGTGAGCAAAAGCTGTTGTTTGGCTGACAGTCAAGAATTATCCCATACAGTAACTAAGTGTCTGCTCCCTGATTGACCATTCGATAGTAGGGTGCTGTGAGGATCAAGGTGAATCGAGCAGTGGAGGAAGTGTGGGAACAGCATTTGGAAATGAGTGCACATATGAAGACACCTTCAGGAATATATCTGTTCAGAAATGGTAGGTTTAATGGACAGTGAAGCTCCTTTAGATTGAACTCATCAGATGTTCTATATGCAGAAACACACTTCATGGTGTGCACCTATGTTACAACTGACCTGCTTTCTGTATTTGTGTGCAGCGTTCACTTTGAACCTCAGTCCTTTTTTGTCTCAGGATTGGAAGACTAGAATAGCTGCTCCTCAGAGAGTCCTCCAGTCCCATCAAGTTTACGCCGTCTCTATGGATTAGAAAGAAGCGAATGAATTCGCTGCTCCAGAAGTCAGTATTAAACAGATGCTCGCATCTACTGTCAAAATTATGGTACCAAGGCTTGGAAAATCATATTTTGACACAAAGTCAAATGGAATTTATAGCATGGACTTTCGGGACTGAAAGACTTGCTTCTGCACAAGAAACCATCGCATCAATAGATACACCGACTGCTAGGAAGGTAAATGATATGCTGGCCTTTATCGTAGGAAGTTTGGAATGAGGAAGTTTTGCTGTAAATATATAGAGGTTGGTCAAACTACACCTGGAGTTCTGTGGATTACTTTGCTGTACATTCCTAAAGAAAGATAAGAGTTGCTTTTGAAAAGTCAATGGAAGTTCAGTTGTCTGATTCCTGGGATGAAAGGGATGTCTTATGAGGAAACATTGAGTAGAATAAGTCTACTTTCTACAAACATTACAATATGGCCAGACAGATAGGTAATCGACCTGCAAATCCTTCTGATGTGCCTGTGGCAGACAGTAAGAGTGGGAGAGTGTCCTGTCGGTAAGAACTGTGGGGTAACTGCAACAGTCTTCCCTTGTTAAATTACTCCATATGCAGGTTCTTGTTCTGATGATTTAGTACACACACACACACACACACACCAGGGTTGGACTGGGGGTGTGCAAAGTTAAAAATCACACAACACCAGCAGCGCTCCAAAAGCTAATGCTTCTAATTAAACCTGTTGGACTATAACTTGGTGTTGTGTGATTTTTAACTGAGTTTAGAAGAATGTGAGGTGCTCCCATTAAATCATATAGAAATCTTACAGAGCTGGACAGACTAGATGCTGACAGATCAAATCCCCCAGGATGGAGAATGTAGAACAAAAGGTCATATTCTTGGGATGTAAGGTTAACCATTTAGACTGAAATGTGGAGAAATCTCTTCTCTTGGAGGGTTGTGAAACTTTGGAGTTTTATAGAACTTAGAACATAGAACACTACAGTGCAGAACAGGCCCTTCAGCCCTCTATGTTGTGCCAACCTGTGAACTAATCTAAGCTCATTCCCCTACACTATCCCATCATCATAAATGTGCTTATCCAAGGATTGTTTACATGCCCCTAATGTGGCTGAGTTAACTACATTGGCAGGCAGGGCATTCCACGCCCTGACCACTCTCTGAGTAAAGAACCCACCTCTGATGTCTGTCAGAAATCTATCACCCCTCAATTTGCAGCTATGCCCCCTCGTTCAAGCAGATGTCATCATCCTAGAAGAAAGGCTCTCACTGTCTACCCTATCTAATCCTCTGACCATCTTGTATGTCTCTACCAAATCCCCTCTTAGCCTTCCTCCCTCCAATGAGAACAGACCCATGTCTCTCAGCCTTTCCTCATAAGACCTTCCCTCCAGACCAGGCAACATCCTGGTAAATCTCTACTGCACCTTTTCCAATGCTTCCACATCCTTCCTGTAATGGGGCGACCAGAACTGTACACAATATTCCAAGTGTGGCCGCACTAGCTTTTTGTATAGTTGCAGCATGACATTACAGCTCCGGAAATCAATCCCTCTACCAATAAAACCTCACACATCGTATGCCTTCTTAACAGCACTATCAACCTGGGTGGCAACTTTCAGGGATCTATGTAGATGCACTCCAAGATCCCTTTGCACACCCACACTACCAAGAATCTTTCCATTGACCCCCATATTCTGCCTTCCTGTTATTCTTGCCAAAGTGAATCACCTCACATTCATCTGCATTGAACTCCATTTGCCACCTCTCAGTTTATCCAAGACCCCCTGCAACCTGCAACATTCTTCCACACTGTCCACTACTGTACTGACATTAGTGTCATGTGCAAACTTACTGACCCATCCACCTATGCCTGCGTCTAAGTCATTTATAAAAATGACAAACAGCAGTGGGCCCAAAACAGGTCCTTATGGTACACCACTAATAGCCGGACTCCAGGCTGAATATTTTCCATCAACCACCAGTCGCTGCCTTCTTACAGAAAGCCAGTTTCTAATCCAAACTGCTAAATCACCCTCAATCCCATGCCTCTGCATTTTCTCCAACAGCCTATCATGTGGGACGTTATTAATGGCTTTACTGAGGTCCATGTACACCACGTCAACTGCCCTACCTTCATCCACATGAGGTTTATGAGACATGACCTGTTCTTGGCGAAACCACGTTGATTTTCAGCAATCAAATTGTTAGACCATATAAGACCATAAGACATAGGAGTGGAAGTAAGGCCATTTGGCCTATCGAGTCCACTCTGCCATTTAATCATGGCTGATGGGCGTTTCAACTCCACTTACCCGCACTCTCCCCGCAGCCCTTAAAATTGTTGCTTGCCAGCTGATTATAAATCCTATCTCTTAAAATCCTTTCCAAAACTTTTCCTACAACAGACGTAAGGCTCACTGGTCTATAATTACCTGGGTCATCTCTCCTGCCCTTCTTGAACAAGGGCACAACATTTGCAATCCTCCAATCCTCTGGTACTAAACCTGTAGACAATGATGACTCAAAGATCAAGGTCAAAGGCTCCAAGGTCAAAGGCTCCTCCCTAACTTCCCAGAGAATCCTCGGATGAACCCCATCTGGCCCAGGGGACTTATCTACTTTCACACATCCTAGAATTGATAACATCTCTTCCTTACTTACCTCAATCTTTTCTAGTCTAATATCCTGTATCTCTGATTTGGAGATGCCGGTGTTGGACTGGGGTGTACAAAGTTAAAAATCACACAACACCAGGTCATAGTCCAACAGGTTTGCTTCCAATTAAACCTGTTGGACTATAACCTGGTGTTGTGTGATTTTTAACTTTGTATATCCTGTATCTCATTCTTCTCCTCTACAATATTCTCCTTTTCCTGAGTGAAAAAAATGCGAAATATTTGTTTAGCACCTCTCTGATCTCCACAGGATCCCCACACAACTTCACATTTCTGTTTTTGATTGGCCCTATTCCTACCCTAACCATCCTTTTATTCTTCATGTACCTACAGAAAGCTTTAGGGTTTGCCTTTATTCTATTTGCTCAAGACTGCTCATGTCCCCTCCTTGCTCTTCTTACCTCTCTCTTTAAATCCTTCCTAGCTAATCTGTAACTCCCCATTGCCTCATCTGAACCATCTCGTCTCAACTTCACATAAGCCTCCTTCTTCTGCTTAACGAGAGATGCAATCTCTTTAGTAAACCACGGTTCCCTTAGCTTATCACTTCCTCCCTTCCTGACAGGGACATACCTATCAAGGGCACGCAATATCTGTTCCTTAAACCAGCTCCACATTTCGATTATCCCCATCCCCTGCGTTTTGCTACCTCATTCTATGCATCCTAAGTCTTGCCTAATCGCATTATAATTGCCCTTCTCCCATCTATAACTCTTGCCCTGTGGCTTGTATCTATCCCTTTCCATTGCTAAACTAAATGTAACCGAATTATGGTCACTCTCTCCAAAGTGCCCACCTACCACTAAATCAAACACCAGGCCTGGTTCATTACCAAGTACCAGATCCAGTGTGGCCTCCCCTCTTGTTGGCCCTTCGACATACTGTGTCAGGAAATCCTCCCGCACACATTGGACAAAAACTAATCGTACTAGAGTTATAGCATTCCCAGTCAATGTTGGGGAAGTTAAAGACCCCCATAATGACCACCTTGTTCCTTTCAATCCCACCCAGAATCATTTTGCCGATCCTCTCCTCCACATCCCCGGAACTCTGCGGAGGCCTATAAAAATCTCCCAGCGGTGTGACCTCTCCTCTTCTGTTTCTAACCTCAGCCCATACCACCTCAATAGAAGATTCCTCATCAAAAGTTTTTTTCTTATATGATACTGGATCAATGATTATTGTCAAGACTGAGATCAATAGATTTTTTGGTTTTTTTGGGATTGATGAGTTAAAGGACTAGAGTAAGGAAGTGAAGTTGAGCTGGAATTTTAGCCATGATCGTACTGAAAAGCAGAGCAAGCTTGAGGGACCACAGGGCCTATCCTTGTTCCAATTAATTTTTTCCAAAAGACTAAAAAGACAATAGTGGCAATATAGGATTGTAAGTGCAGGGAACAAAAGTGAACAAGGTCAATGTGTATGATGTTTGGGATTGAGTGCTATTACGAAGCAGACTGTGCTAGAAAGTGTATACCAGGAGAATGAGGTATGGATTCACTGTTTAATGAACAGTGTTGCCAATTGGTCTTAGCTTAGCCTGAGGCCCACTGAAGATGTTACCTAGTAAGATGATGAAACATCTGGAAATGAACATTCCAGCTCAGCGAGCAAACCTACATCCAGTATTGCCAATTCTTCATGATTGTCCTGGAGTCTTCAGGAAACAGATGTTAAATGACAGCAGCAAACATAGGACAAAAATCATAGGAATAGTTCTGTTTGTTAGTTGTGAGGATATTGGAGCTGGGAGCAAAGACCTTTCCACTCGGTGAGGTGAATGGAAGTGAGAAATCATGCAATGAAACCTTTCAAAATATTCCCAGTCAGATGGATTGGGCTTAATATGGAGTGTGGCTCTTGGATTTGTACACTGTGGAGACTGACAGTGGGGCTGGCAAAAGAGATTCACATTTTTTTCCATCTAAGGGCTTGCCTTTCTTGATTTGTGCAAAAGCATGCTTGTATGCGATTATTTGCACAACCCATTCACCATTGGTGATTCATGAGTTAGACACCTAGTTTCGAAATGTTGGCACCCTGAAACACTACACATTTCCTGCATCTTCCATCTTCTGAGATTGCTAGTCACTGACCATTACAGAGGAGCTTTGCATCCCTCTGTTCATTCTCAGCTGTTTAAACTCAATTTATTGACAATTACATTGTAAGAATCAGCATGATCTCTTTGTCTAGGTGAAAGAGAGTATTGTAGACGCTGGAGATTAGAGTGTGGTGCTGGAAAAGCACAGCAAGTCAGGCAGCATCCAAGGGCCAGGAAAATCGACGTTTCAGGCAAGAGCCCTTCATCAGGATTGAGGCTGGGAGCTTCAGGGTGGAAAAATAATTGGGAGGGGGGTGGGGCTGGGGAAAGGTAGCTGAGAGTGCAATAGGTGAATGGAGATGGGGTAAAGGTGATAGGTCAGAGGGGAGGGTGATGCAAATAGGTGGGAAGGAAGTTAGACATATGGGACAGGTCATGAGGACGGTGCTGAATTGAAAGTTTGGAATTGGGGTAAGGTGAATGGAGGGGAAATGAGGAAACTGGTGAAGTCCACATTGACGCCATGGGGTTGGAGGCTCCCGAGGAGGAAGATGAGGCATTCTTCCTCCAGGCGTCGGATGGTAAGGGAATGGCGATGGAGGAGGCCTAGGACCTGCGTGTTCTTGGCAGAGTGGGAGGGGGAGTTGAAGTGTTCAGTCATGGGGTGGTGGGATTGGTTGGTCCAGGTGTCCCAGAGATTTCTCTGAAATGTTCTGTGAGTAGGCGTCTGGTCTCGCCAATGTAGAGGAGACCACATTGGGAGCAACAGATACAGTAAATGGCATGGGTGGAAGTGCAGGTGAAAATTTGATGGATGTGGAAGGACCCCCCCCCAATAACCCACCCTCCCCTCCCGGCACCTTCCCCTGCCACTGCAGGAACTCCAAAACCAGCGGCCACACTTACCCCCCTCTCACCTCCGTCCAAGGCCCCAAAGGAGCCTTCCACATCTATCAGAGTTTCACCTGCACTTCCACACATGTCATTTACTGTTTCCGTTGCTCCCGATGCGGTCCCCTTCACATTGGGGAGACAGGACTCCTTCTTGCAGAGTGCTTCAGAGAACATCTCCGGACACCTGCACCAACCAACCCCACCGCCCAGTGGCCGAACACTTCAACTCCCCCTCCCACTCTGCCAAGCTCATGCAGGTCCTGGGCCACCTCCATTGCCACACCCTAAGCACCCAAAGCTTGGAGGAGGAGCACCTCATCTTCTGCCTCAGGAGCCTCCAACCCCAGGGCATCAATGTGGACTTCACCAGTTTCCTCATTTCACCTCCCCCCACCTTATCCCAGTTCCAACCTTCTAGCTCAGCACTGTCCTCATGACCTGTCCCATCCCATCTTCCTTCCCATCTATCTGCACCACCCTTCCCTCCGACCTATCACCTTCACCACCTTCACCTATTGGACTCTCAGCTATCTTCCCCCAGCTCCCCCCCTCCCATTTATCTCTCCACCCTCGAGGTTCACAGCCTCATTCCTGATGAAGAGCTTTTGCCCGAAACATTGATTTTCCTGCTCCTTGGGTGATGCCTGACCTGCTGTGCTTTTCCAGCATCACACTCTCCACTATGATCTCTGACTATCAGGACAGTCTTGAAGGGCTGAATGGCCTAAAGCCAGTGTAGGTGTCAATCATAGCTCAGTGGATTGTCGTTTTGTCTCTGATTGAAAAATCATGGGATTGATTCTCAATGCAGATATTTGAGCCCATAATCTAGGCTGGTGTCCCACTGCTGCATGGAGGCAATGAAATGGCGGTGGAGATTCATTTCAGGTGAGATATTAAACCAATGAGTTTGTCAACATTTTCATTGAGATGACATCTCAAAAAGTATAGGTTTAGAAAGACTGTCAATACCATCTGAAAGGAAGTTCATCCTTCCTGAGTGAAACAAACATGAAACTCGGCAGGTCTAAAATCTTAGAAACACCTGGTTTTATTCAAGGAGTGAAAACTGAATAAAATATGTAACTGCCAAACTCTGTTAGCTTTACAACATTATTTGTCCTGTTACTGTCTGTTGCTGGCTAATCCAATTTGTTCTTGCTTTTCTTATCAAAACCATCTGCTGTTAGCAGATTGACTTTTCTCTAACCGCCATTAATTTATTTTTAGCTTGGGTGTAGCAGTAGCCCAGCTTGCAAGACTCGATGCCATTGCCAGCAGATTCCAAGAAAGCAAACATACTGCAAGCACGATCTCCAGATTACATTTCTCATCAATGATATAACAAAATTCTACCCTTCGCTGGCCCATGACCTTTCCCACAATAAAGCTTCAACTGATCTGACTGGAAACCATGAATCACCACATGTATTGTTGAGAGGTTATGGAATAGGAGCTACAAGGAAAGCTGGTGAGGAGATATGAGGAAGAATGTTGTATGTTGTTCGTGGTAATAATCTGGCACTCGTTGCCTACAAAGGTGGAGGAACTCAAGGTGATGAAGGATTTCAAAATAAATTGGATGGGGTCTCCAGGGAAATAGATTTGAAGGATTGTAGGGATTGAGCCAGATAATGGGATTCATAGGATCAGTCTACAGAAGGCAGGCATGGGGGATCTTGAAAGGTTGAATAGCCTAATCATACCATCATAATTCAGCAGACAGAACTTTGTCAGCCCCTAAAGATGTGGGCCCTGGTGAGACAGTTGGGAAAATTGGGTAAGATGTTCAGCAAGGACCTTCGCAAAGTCAAGAAGATACAGTTCCATTAACAATGAGATGAGACTCGAGTGAACAGCAACTATTTGTAAGAATGATCACTCATCAACAGTCTCATTGTTACCTATAATCATCATCCCCATTTCTCCCATCGTCCAGATAAAAACCAGGCATCGAGCATTCCCAGTGTGAAAGCTGGAATCGGCACCAGACGACTCCAGCTTGCTGCTTGCTCCTCTCGACCTCCACCTTGGACACCAATTGTCAACTTCTCAGGGCACACTCCATGGGCAGCAACAGCGTGCACTCCATGCCTACGTGCTTTGTCATCAGACATGTACAACCCTCACTGCATCATCATGGCACATCTCCAATCCACTGATAATGCAGTTCATGAGAGCTGGAGGGAGGTGAGTGTATCAGTAGGGATGGAGTGAGTGTGAGATGTCCGAGAGAAGGTGGTGGTGCCAGCCCTAGCGGAGTGGAGAAGGTCATTGACCTTCGTGCGGCATTGCTGGGAGTATCTCCAAACTCTGAAACTGCGGTGGCAACCCTTGTTAGGGTTGGTGGGATCTGGTGTCAAGTCCTCATTTTCTGGTCCTCGGGGAACAGGATGATCCTCTTCTGCACCACCCATTCATCAGGACTTCCAGATTCTTGTCCACTCAGTGGAGCATCAATTTCCTCTCGTCTACCATGTCTGAGGGCAATTACCAAAAACCATACATGCCAGCTGCAGACTGCAGCTGCAGTGATCTGGTGCAAAATGACCTTTTAAATTAGGTGTCAGCACCAACAGCCCTGGATATGCCACCTGTGGTAAGTACTTCTGGCTATGAATTGAGTTAGCATGTGGATGAGCAGGGTCCCATAGGGGTGTGTGACATTGCTGATCAGCTTCACATTTGAGGTCAGTCGGTTCTGTAGGCAGGCACTGAGGAAGGATGAAAGGGGTAGCCATGGGCACCTGCATGGGCCACATCTATACCTGTCTCTTTGTCGGTTATGTGGAACAGACCATCTCCTGTAGTTAGAGCAGCATCATTCCTAACCTTCTGTTCTGCTACATTGATAACTATATCAGCGCCACCTTGTGCTCCCACAAGGAGGTTGAACAGTTAATCAATTTCACCAACACATTCCACCCCGAACGTAGGTTCACCTGGACCATCTCAGACACCTCACTCTCCTTCCTAGACCTCTCCATCTCCATCAACGGTGACCAACTCAACACAGACATCATCTATAAACTCACCAACTCCCACAGCTACTTGGACTACACCTCCTCCCACCCTGCCTCCTGTAAAAACACTATCCCTTAATCCCAATTTCTCCACCTCTGCAATATCTGCTCCCAGGAGGACCAGTTCCACCAGAGAACACATCAGAGGGCCTCCTCCTTCAAAGACCGCAATTTCCCCTTCCACGTGGTTGATGATGCCCTCCAGTGCATCGCATCCACTTCCTGCACCTTCTCCCTTGAACCCCACCGCTCCAACCGCAACAAAGACAGAATGACCTTGTCATCACCTTCCACCCCACCAACCTCCGTTTACATCGCATCATCCTTCACCATTTCCACCACTTACAAATGAACCCCAGCACTAAAGATATATTTCCCTCTCTTCCCCTATCCGCTTTCCATAAATACCATTCCCTCTGTGACACCCTTGTCAGGTCAATGACCCCCAGCAAACCATCCTCCCTCCCAGCACCTTCCCCTGCCACTGCACGAATTGCAAAACCTACGCCCACAACTCACCCCTCAACTCCGTCCAAGGCCCAAAAGGATCCTTCCACATCCATCAGAGTTTTACCTGCACTTCCACACATATCATTTACTGTATCAGTTGCTCCCGATGCGGTCTCCTCTGCATTGGGGAGACAGGATGCCTACTTGAAGAGTGCTTCAGAGAACTTCTCAGGGATACCCACACCAACTAACCCATCTGCCCTGTGACTGAACACTTCAACTCCCCCTCCCGCTCTGCCAAAGATGTGCAGGTCCTGGGCCTCCTTCATCGCCACACCCTAACCACCCGCGCCTGGAGGAAGAACGCCTCATCTTCCAACTCGGGACACGGTATCAATGTGGATTTCACCAGTTTCCTAATTTCCCCTCCCCCTACCTTATCCCCCTCCAACCCTCAAACTCAGCACCACCCTCATGACCTGTCTTACCTGTCCATCTTCCTTCCCATCTATCCGCTCCACCATCCTCTCTGACCTATCACCTTTACCCCCACCTCCATCCACCTTTCGCACTCTCAGCTACCTACTCCCCAGCCCCATCCCCCTCCCATTTATCTCTCAGCCCCTCCCGGCTCACAAGCCTCATTCCTGATGAAGGGCTCTTGCCTGAAATGTCGATTCTCCTGCTCCTCGGATTCTGCCTGTCCTGCTGTGCTTTTCCAGCACCATACTCTCTACATTGCTGATCAGGTGAGGCTGGGACGAGAGCACAAGGAAACGCACTCAGTCTCGTGGGGAGTAACTCTGCATGAAACTCGACAAAAATCACGTTACTTCATTTCTGGTGAGAGTCAGCTCTCTGACTTTATGACTCAGGTCACACATTCTGCAAACAGAATCAACAGAGTCTGTTTTCCCTTATTTCCAGCCACTTTTGTTTTTATTCGTGTTGAATTTCTTTGTGAGTCTTGACGATTTTAATGTAAGAATCCTGCAGGACTCTTAAAACTTTGTCCCACATCCTTATTGGGTTTGAATTCAACTTTTGATTCATGTTGAAAGGACTCATGGGGTTGGTGGTGGGGGGGGGGGGGGTGGGGGGGTATGTTAATGGAGTGATTATGTTACTGGACTAATAATCCAGAGAATGTGAGTTTAACCTCAACTAGTAATTTGAGAATTTTAATCCAGGCATAAGAAAAACTTGGTTCTTAGTAAAAGTGACCGTGAAGCTGTAGGATTGTCATAAAAACCTAATTAGTTTGCTAATATTCTTTAGGAACTGAAAGCTCCGTCTTTACCCTGTCTGGCTATGTGTGACTCCAATCCCACACGAATGTGGTTAGCTCTCAATTGAAGTCATTCGAGAACTCACACCGCATATAATTCTGTATACTTGCAGCACAAATGGGCCACAGCTAGTCATATTTGTGTTTGATTTCATCATGATGGAGCTGTTAGCCTTGTCTCTGGCTTTCCTCAGGACTCCCTGAGTCGGCATCTCAATGTCATTGACCTGGCTTCTCTTCTTCCTCATTTGCTTTTACCCTCAGTTTCTCTGTCTGTCGTTGTCATAACAGCAACTGGTTAACGCTAGTGTTTAATCCACCCACTATAATTCATTTCACCCTATCAACCCATCTTCCGAGCCCCAATCACCTCACATATTTAATACATCTTCTCCTGTATTTAATGATATCAATCAGCAACTTTTCAAGGAAGCCAAGGGTGGAGTTATCCCAATTTTTGTTTGAGGTGTGCTATCAACATAAGGGTTCTCATTGACTAGAAACTGAACCAAATGAGCTAACTCCTGTGATTAGAAGTGAAGGCCGGAGCTGGAAATTCTGCAGCAAGTGTCTCACCTCTTTGACTCTTCAAAGCTTGTCCACCATTTACAAGGCACAAGTCAGGAGTGTGATGGAATACTTCCCACTTGCCTGAATGACTGCAGCTCCAACATCAATTCAAAAGCTCCACATTATCCAGAATATTGCAGTAGCTTGATTGTTACCACATCCATCTTCAACATTGATTCCAGTTATCATCAATACTCAGTACCATCTACAGGACACACTGGAGATACTCACAAAGGCTCCTTTAACAACATCTTCCAAACCTTGACATCTGCTATCTAGAAAGACAAGGGCAGCAGATACACGGGAACACCACAACCTGCAAATTCCCCTCCAAGCCGCTCATTATCCTGACATGGAATTATATCACTGAACGTTCAGTGTCACTAGGTCAAAATCCTGGCACTCCTTTTCTACATCCTAGGTCTGCAGCAATTCAAGAAGGCAGTTCACTACCACCATCTCAGTTACGGATAAGCAATAAAAACACTGGCCTAGCCAGCAACACCCATGTCACACATAGTCATAGAGTCATAGAGATTTTAACGCGGAAACAGATTCTTCGGTCCAACTTGTCCATGCCGACCAAATGTTCTAACTTAATCTAGTCCCATTTGCCAGATTTCTTTTAAATGTGGCAATTGTACCAGCTTCGACCATTTCTCTTGGCAGCTGATTCTACACCATGCACCATCCTCTGCGTGAAAAGGTTGCCTCTTTCATCCCTTTTAAATTTTCTCCTCTCACCCTAAACCAATACCCTCTAGTTCTGGACTCCCCCACCGCAGAAAAAAGACTTTGTTTATTTATCCTATCCAATACCCCACATGATTTTATAAACCTCTATAAAGTCACCCCACAGCCTCCAATGCTCCAGGGAAAACAGCCCCAGCCTGTTCAGCCTCCTCCTATAGATGAAATCCTCCAACCCTGGCAACATCCTTGTAAATCTTTTCTGAACCCTTGCAAGTTTCACAACATCCTTCTGATAGGAGGAAGACCAGAATTGCATACAATATTCCAAAAGTGGACTAACTAATGTCCTGTACAGCCGCGACATGAGCTCCCAACTCCTATACTCAATACTCTGACCAATAAAGGAAAACATATCAAGCACCTTCTTCACTATCCTATCTACCTGCAACTGCACTTTCAAGAAACCATGAACCTATACTCCAAGGTCTTTTTGTTCAGCAATGCTCCCCAGGATCTACCCATGAAGAGTATAAGTCCTGCTCTGATCTATCTTTCCAAAATGCAGCACCTCACATTTATCTAAATGAAACTCCATCTACCATTTCTCAGCCCATTGACCCATCTGATCAAGATCCCATTGTACTCTGAGGTAACCTTCTTCGCTGTCCATTACACCTCCAATTTTGGTGTCATCTGCAAACTTACTAACTATACCTCCTACGTTCATATCCAAGTCATTTATATAAATGACGAAAAGCAGTGGACCAAGCACTGATCCTTGTGGCACAACACTGGTCACAGGCCTCCAGTCTGAAAAACAACCCTCCACCACCATCCTCTGTCAGTTCTGTATCCAAATGGTTAGTTCTCCCTGTATTCATGAGATCTAACCTTGCTAAACAGTCTACCATGGGGAACCTTGTCAAATGCCTTACGGAAGTCCACATAGATCACGTCCACCGCTCTGCCGAATCCTCTTCATTACTTATTCAAAAATCTCATGATTTCCCATGCATAAAGCCATGCTGAGATCTCAAATTCCCTCCCTAAACTTATTTACCTCTCTTTCCTCATTCAGGATGCTTTTACTTCTTTTTGAACAAGTTTCAGTCATCAGTTCTGATTGGCATGACTTGGAACTTATTTGATAATTCTTCTATAAAGTACCTGGGGACATTGTACTATGTTTAGGGGATTACAACTGTATTGGTTGTTTTTGTTTAACTTTTTTCATCTCCTGGGTTTCCGCTGATATCCTGGGGAGTGGTGAGGAGTGGGACACCTTGTTCAGCCGGTCTGAGGCCAGCTATAGACCAGCCAGCTATTGTCCAATCTCTCATGTCACCAAGTGACCATTGGGAGAACTGTCTACTGAATCCATCTGATCCCACTGAAAACAAAAACTGCTGGAGATCACAGCAGGTCAGGCAGCTCCCTTGGAGAGAAAGCAAGCTAATGTTTTGAGTCTAGATGACTCTTCACCAGAGCTGACATCTGATCTCATATCTGCTTCACGGTATTGGCTTTTAGAAGATAGAAAGACTTGAATTTAATATACCATCTTTCATGTACTTGGAACATCCCAACAACTAATTAATTAAGGCTAATTACTTTTGAATTATAGGGTAGAATCATATATGGATTTGGGTGATGTGGGCTATGATGGGATTTGTGATGGAATTGGATGAGACTTGTAACAAGGTGCATTTTGATTTTGGGAGCACCTTGCTGCATCTTTTACACTTCTGACAAGCAGCAAGGCGAGTTCTCACTGGGCAGCGGCAAGTTGCCAATTAAGGAGGATCATTGTTTGTTGGATAACTTGTTCATGGCCTGACTTGTCTCATTAATATTCAGCTTTCTATCTTGACAATCTTGCCAAACAAATTACACATCAAGAAAGCGTGCATTGGAAACCAGAGTAGGTACCAGGTGGATTCAGCTCACTGCTTACTGCACACAGTGTCCATGTAGGACACTGGACACCAACATCCCTGAGCATGCTCTATACACCCTGTGACCATAGATAATGTCTGACATGTGCCAGCATCTAAGAACTGGCAACATGGTAGCACAGTGGCTCAGTGGTTAGAACTGCTACCTCACAGCACCAGGGACCCAGGTTCAATTCCAGCCTTGAGCAACTGTCTGTGTGGAGTTTGCACATTTTCCCTATGTCTGCATGAATTTCCTCCAGGCGCTCTGGTTTCCTCCCACAGTCCAACGATGTGCAGGTTAGGTCAATTGGCCATGCTAAATTGCCCACAGTATTCAGGGATGTGTAGGTTAGGCGTGTTAGTCAGGGGAAATGTAGAGTAATAGGGTAGGGGAATGGGTCTGGGTGGGATACTCTTCAGAGGATCGGTGTGGAACTTTTGGGCCAAATGGCCTGTTTCCATACTGTAGGGATTCTATGATTCTATGCACCCTCCTGGCTGAACTGTGATCTACTTAGTCTTCCACACTTCAATACTGTACCTCGGGCTATACTGGCAACTTTCATTGTAATACTGCAGCAAGGATGCTATACTGTCAGGAACACACACCCAACTCATTGACCAGGCTATACCTCCAGGCTGCTTACTCACTGTCATAGCACTCTTTACTCTGAGCCTCCCTGGATGCTCACCACATGCTTATCTTTTAGTGCAGAATCAAAGGAAGGAACATTCCCATGGTTGTCAATAGGCCTCAGAAAATTCAAGGAGATAGCCTTTGCTAAGGGGGTCCTGGCTCAGTAAATCAAGAGCACTCGGAGAAAGTGAGGAGTGCAGATGCTGGAGATTAGAGTAAAAAAGTGTGGCGCTAGAAAAGCACAGCCTGTCAGGCAGCGTCCCAGGAGCAGGAGAGTCAACATTTTAAGCATAAGCTTTTCATCAGGAATATGATGAAGAGCTTATGCTCGAAAAATCGACTCTCCAAATCAAGAGCATTTTCTGATACTAGTCCAGGGGTTTGGAAACGGTCAGTCAGCCACTTGGGGTGGTCAGAGTACCCTTCATATGAGAGGTAAGGAGCTGAATGTTGGACGTCCCCAATCTGTCTTGAGTGTTTCTGCCCTAGTGTGGGCTGTTTTCCTTCTAAAATGGAGGTAAGGCAGCCAAAAAGGGAGATGAAAGTGGGGGCCATGTCTGTTACTTTTGAAGCAGGTGGGGAGACGAGTGAGCAGGCAACACAGAGAGCATGCAGGGTTAGTGGTGCTGCAGGTTAGGGGGAGTAACAGTGAGCCCTGGTGGGAGGTGGGTACAGTAGCACAGATAGAGTGCATATGAAGTATCTGTAGTGATTGTAATGAGGTCAGCCAGGTCAACCTCATAGAATATGAGTTCCCTGATTGGGGCTGTTAATCTGGTCCAATCACAGAATCCTGGCTGACAGATATAAGCAGGAGTGTCAGGGATTCCCTTCACTCTGAGAGCTGGATCAGTGTCAAGAACTCTCTCCACGTGTAAATAAAGGGTGACTTGGGGATGGGATACCAGCCTCTGTGGAGTTATTTCAGCATCAGGGAGAAGATGGCTGCCCTTATGCTGGCAGAGTAGAAACTTCCTTCCTGCAGTGCAGCACATTCCTTCAGACGGTTGAGACTGCATTGAGAGGGTGGCAACCTTGAACCAGACTGGCATGGGGGAACCAGTCCCAGCTGATGGTACCTCAGTTCCCTTCCCATACAACGGGGTGCCCTTTCTGCCATGTCCAGGGCGACTGCCAGGAGCAGTGCAGGGCAGCTTCACACTGCCAGCACTTTCGGGGTGGATAGTGTGCTTTTAGAGATGGCATGAGCACAAGAAATGCCAGAGAATTCTGGGCTATTCGCTGAGTGTCGAGTTGTCCTGGGAACAGTCCGTGTTAAGATGAGGCCAGAATCATATGTGAGAGAAACGAAGAGGGTAGAGTAATAGTTAAAGAGGTGTGCAGTATGATACAGCAGGAAACCTGTAAAGTCATGCACTGGGAATCCTTCCAAAACAACACGATGCAAACTCAGACTTAGTCCAAAACAGAAAGATTCAGCCAGTAGTCACTAATGCAATGCAGGAAAAATGGCAGCTAATTTTTACACATCAAGTTCCCACAAACAGCTGTGTGATGATCTGTTTAAATGATATTGATTCAGGGATAAATATGGGCTTGGGAAATGGGAATAACTCCCCAGTTCTTCTCTGCAGTAATACTGTGGCATCTTTTCATATCCACCTGAAATGATGCACAAAGCCTTTATTTTAATACCTCAACTATGAAGAACTCCCTCTGTACTGTATTTGGTGTAGCTTAGGTTATGCTCTCGAGTCTCTGGAGTGGTGACTACAAGCCCATAAATTGCTGAGCTAGAGGACAGTGCTCAATTTACTGGACAATTGCTTTTGCCCTTTCACACTGAAGGTTTCATTGGTCTGGTTGAGCAAGAGTTAAATGTGGATTTTGGCACCTTTCCTTCTCTCAATTCAGTTCGTCAGATACATTATTCAACAATTTGCTTTAAAACAGCTACTTCTCATTACTTCCTTTAGTAAAGTCAACAAAGTTGTAACAGATTCCATGACCCCCTTCTCAGAGGCATTTCGAGTGCAGCCAACGATTTAATTTTCGGCCTATTCCCTTGTGACAAGTGGCGCCTCCTTAAATGCACAAAATCTGTGTAAAGTCTAGAGAGAAGTGCAAGCAGGCCCTTTGCTGGGGGGAGTGTTCCTTCAAAATGGATCCCATATGAAGAGAGGAGGCTCCTTGGCCTACGTCAAGTCTTTGGCTTCTAGTCAACCAAACAGGGCCTGGATCCTGACTGCGGTTGTAGCTGTGGGATGTGGCTTGTTCCAGATGGAGTCTTTTTGTGACCTGCTGTCAGTTGTAGGGCAGCTCTGGACTGCTCTGGCCTCACATATATCTGTGATGAATTAAGCCTAACACAAGGCTGAAGTGAAAAGGCGCCTAAGGAAGCCAACAGCATACATTCTTGAGGGTTGTTTTCATTTTACTACAAGACTCAGACATAATTAAACCGGTTCACTTCTTGTTCCTTGGCCATAGTTGCAGAGTTAGAAGGAAATATAAAACTGTCACTGCTGGGTTTCATCATTAGCAAGAAAAAGAAATAAACCTGCTTGTTTTAGATATCAAATATATGTCCATTAATCTTCCATAGTGTTGTACACAAGAGGTGAAGTGTGGTCTTGCAGCAAAGTCGTAGAGAGGGATGGGGGATGATTAGACCGGGATGCGCTAATATATACAAGTCCCCATTTTGAAGTGGTAGCAGGGATTAGAAACCTAACCCACCCAGAGGGGAAATGACCAGATCCAATCAGCATAGAACCCAAACCTTCAGTGATATTGGGTCAAATCGTGGATCCCCTGACTGAACAGCTGAAGCAGCTGCACCACACTAAATGGTGCCGTTCAAGGAGGGGACTCACTGTTACCTTCTCCAGGAGAATTCGAGATGAGCAATAAATGTCAGCCACGGCAGTGATTCCCATATCTCACAAACACTTATTTTTTAAAAGTCCTGATAGTTTTACAAAGCAAGGTATGATCTGGAAGGCACTATCTTGGAAAGTTGTTAGAGGTCCCTTTCACAAGAGAATTGGTTAAATATTTGAAGTGGAGAAAATTACAGGTTTCTTGGGAAAGGTCAGGAGTTAGACTAATTACACAGGTCTCTGTAAGAGCCAACACTGGCATGATGGATCAAATGGTCTCTTTCTGTGCCGTTTGATTCCATGATTTAATTTTAACTTCAATGATGAGTTACATTAGACATGGATGTAACATGGGCAGGCCAACAGTTTCCATGCAAGTTTAGAATTAGAGCACAGAAGGAGGCCATTTGGCCCATCCATTTTGTATTCTGCAAGAGGAATCCAACATCATCTGTCTCCCAAATTTTATCACCACTGTGCTACCAATTACTTGTCTTGTGCAAGTTTTATTTTTTTAATTAGGCTCCAGTACATCTTCAGGCAGTGTATTTCAGATCCTAACCACTCAAAATGTGAAAACAAGTCTTAATTCTACTTTCACAACTTTTGTCAAATGAGCTGCCAGAGGAAGTTGTGGAGGCTAGTACAATTGCAACAGTTAAAAGGCATCAGGATGGGGTTCTGAATAGGAGGGGTTTGGAGGGATATGGGCCGGGTGCTGGCAGGTGGGACTAGATTGGGTTGGGATATCTGGTCGGCATGGACGGGTTGGACCGAAGGGTCTGTTTCCATGCTGTACATCTCTATGACTATATGACTCTAATTCATTGATATTAGCAGGTGAGGTGCCGGAAGACTGGAGGTCAGTTAAAGTGGTGCTACTATTTAAGAAAGGTTGTAATGACAAGCCAGGGAACTATAGACCAGTGAGCCAGACATTGGTGGTGGGCAAGTTGTCGGAGAGAATCCTGAGGGAAAGGATGTACATGTATTTGGAAAGGCAAGGACAGATTCGGGATAGTCAACATGGCTTTGTGTGTGTGGGAAATCATGTCTCACAAACTTGATTGAGTCTTTTGAAGAAGTAACAAAGAGCGGTAGATGTAATCTATATGGACTTCAGTAAGACATTCGAAAAGGTTCCCTACGGGAGACTTGTCAACAAGGTTAGATCTCATGGAATACAGGGAGAACTAGCCATTTGGATACAGAACTGGCTCAAAGGTAGAAGACAGAGGGTGGTGGTGGAGGATTGTTTTTCCGACTGGAGGCCTCTGACCAATGGAGCTGGTCCACTACTATTCATCATTTATATCAATGATTTGGATATGAACATAGGAGGTATAGTTAGTAAATTTGCAGATGACACCGACATTGGAGGTGTAGTGGACAGCGAAGAAGGTTACCTCAGATCACAACAGGATCTTGATCACATGAGCCAATGGGCTGAGGATTGGCAGATGGAGTTTAATTTAGATAAATGCGAGGTATTGCATTTTGGGAAAGGAAATCTTAGCAGGACTTATATACTTAATGGTAATGTTCTAGGGAGTGTTGATGAACAAAGAGACCTTGGAGTGCAGGTTCATATCTCCTTGAAAGTAGAGTTGCAGGTAGATAGAATAGTGAAGAAGGCATTTGGTATGCTTTCCTTTATTGGTCAGAGTATTGTGTACAGGAGTTGGAAGGTCATGTTATGGCTGTACAGGACATTGGTTAGGCCACGTTAGCAATATTGCGTGCAATTCTGGTCTCCTTCCTATCAGAAGGATGTTGTGAAACTTGAAACTGTTCAGAAAAGATTTACAAGGATGTTGCCAGGGTTGGAGGATCTGAGCTACAAGGAGAGGCTGAACAGGCTGGGGCTGTTTTCCCTGGACCAGCGGAGGCTGAGGGGTGACCTTATAGAGGTTTACAAAATCATGAGGGACATGGCTAGGGTAAATAGGCAAAGTCTTTTCCCTGGGGTCGGGGAGTCCAGAACTAGAAGGCATAGGTTTAGGATGAGAGGGCAAAGATATAAAAGAGACCTCAGGGGCAACTTTTTTCACACAGAATGTGGTATGTGTATGGAATGAGCTGCCAGAGGAAGTGGTAGAGGCTAGTACATTTGCAACATTTAAAAGGCGTTTGGATGGGTATATGAATAGGAAGGGTTTGGGGGGATATGGGCTGGGTGCTGGCAGGTGGGACTAGATTGGGTTGGGATATCTGGTCGGCATGGACGGGTTGGACCGTAGGGTCTGTTTCCGTGCTCTATGACTCTATGACTCTAAGTTAAATCTATTCTACTTTGTAACCTTTCTACCAATGGAACTGTCTCTCCCTGTGTGCTCTGTCCAGACTACTCATGATCTTAAAGACCTCTGTCCAATTTCCTTTCAACCTTCTCTGCTCGAGGGATCCCTTCCACTTCGTCCACGTGACTCAAGTACCTCTCCTTTGAACTATTTTTCTGCAGGTCAGGCAGCATCAAAGGAACAGGAGAATCGACGTTTTGGGCATAAGCCCTTCTTCAGGAATGAGGAGGCTGTGCCAAGCAGGCTAAGATAAAAGGTAGGGAGGAGGGACTTGGGGGAGGGGCATTGGGAATGCGATAGGTGGAAGGAGGTTAAGGTGAGGGTGATAGGCCAGAGAGGGGGTGGGGGCAGAGAGGTCGGGAAGAAGATTGCAGGTCAAGAAGGTGGTGCTGAGTCTGAGGGTTGGGACTGAGAAAAGGTGGGGGGATGGGAAATGAGGAAACTGGAGAAATCTGCGCAGATTTCTCCAGCTTTCTCATTTCCCCTCCTCCCACCTTTATCAGTCCCAACCCTCAGACTCAGCACCACCTTCTTGACCTGCAATCTTCTTCCCGACCTCTCTGCCCCCACCCCCTCTCTGGCCTATCACCCTCACCTTAACCTCCTTCCACCTATCGCATTCCCAACGCCCCTCCCCTAAGTCCCTCCTTCCTACCTTTTATCTTAGCCTGCTTGGCACAGCCTCCTCATTCCTGAAGAAGGGCTTATGCCCAAAATGTCGATTCTCCTGTCCTTTGATGCTGCCTGACCTGCTGCGCTTTTCCAGCAACACATTTTTAAGCTCTGATCTCCAGCATCTGCAGTCCTCACTTTCTCCTAGACTATTTTTCTGCACACTACCTCAGGTTGGAACATTCTTCCTAAGGTACGGAATTGAACACACTAATCGTATTCTGGTGCAAACCACCAATTCAAAGAAGTTTGTCATAACTTAGGTGAGGTGTTTTTTATACCCTCTTTGTATGCAGAGCCTTCCTCCTTCTATGGATCTCTTTCACTAGGGCGACCAACACCATATCCAAGAGCCTTGGTGTCCTCTCATGGCTCAACTTGTCCTTCATACATTCTGTTTTCATTGTCATTTTTTGGTTTTAGATTCCTTTTGCCATATTTGTAATGGACATTGTCCATGTGAACTGTGTCAGGATAGAATTTCAACTTCCTCTCAGATGTTATGCTGCAGCGCCTCTATGAGGAAGAGAGAGCAATTGCAGTATGCTAAGTTTACATAGACGGTTGGCATTCTGAATATAGACAAGATGGATGGTGGTGGGTGGTGGAGTTAGCTTGGTCCATGGATGAAATCAGGTGCTAAATGAATGTTGTGTAATATTAAGGAATATTTACTTGAAGAAATGGAGTTAGCCTGCAAATTTGGGGTGAGCTGATGATTGTTAGGATTTGAATGTGCCTGCAGGTGCTGAAAGTAAAACCTCAAGTTCAGAATTTGAAAACTGTTTCTCTTCAACACTCCTACAGCTGGATATGTGACCTGCACTCACCCACTTCCAC
Organism: Chiloscyllium punctatum; assembly: GCF_047496795.1. Classification (NCBI taxonomy): domain Eukaryota; kingdom Metazoa; phylum Chordata; class Chondrichthyes; order Orectolobiformes; family Hemiscylliidae; genus Chiloscyllium; species Chiloscyllium punctatum. Next base: position 18,765,771 of record NC_092765.1, read on the forward strand.
TGAAGATCGAGAGTGTGCTGACAGATGTCGGAACTGAAGGAGAGGTTACATAGGCTCCCAGGCATGACAATGAAGATCTTGTTGGAGGAGATCCATGTGCTGTATTCACATGGAGGAAGGAGTCCATCTCAGACTCCATTGTCCCCTTGCTGTCTTCCCTGTAGCTGTGTTCCCTGGTCTGGTCTTGTGACCTATTCCTATTCCTTTTTGCAAACTAAGAATGATCGCTGGTAAGATGCCAATGACCGAGTGCTCACTTTCTCCTGATGATTTGTTGAAGATACCAAAAATCACAGTTCTCTGTTTTCTTTGATAACATCCTCAGAGTAATTCCATATGCAGTGCTGTTCAAGAGCTGTCAAAATCCCAGGAAGTGCTGTGGTGCGTTTGAAAAGTCAAGCAACAAGTGAACAGAAAAATATGCCAGATCTTTAAGCAGCACTCAAGGTCCTCTGTAATAATCAATCAGGTGAACTATTGAAAATCAAGAGATAGAAGCATAGAAAGCAGGAGTAGGCCATTAGGCTCTGCAATCCTGCCCTGCCATTCAATATGAGGTCCTGCATTCAAGGTGAGAGGTGAAAGGTTTAAGGGGGATATACATGGCAAGTACTTTACACAGAGGGTGGTAGGTGCCTGGAACGTGTTGCCAGTAGAGGTAGTAGAGGCAAGCATGGTAGATTCATTTAAGTTGTGTCTGGACGGATGCACAAGTAGGTCGGGAGCAGAGGGTTACAGATGCTTAGGAATTGGCCGATAGGTTTCGACAGTGGATTTGGATCGGCTCAGGCTTGGAGGGATGAAAGGCCTGTTCCTGGGCTGTAAATTTTCTTTGTTCTTCTTCTTTGTTCTATCTCAATTCTGAAAGGTTATACCTTCATTCTGAGTCTGTGCTCTTGGGTCCTTGTCTTTCCTACCAGTGTAAATATCTTCTCCATGTCTAATCTATCCAGACTTCTTAATAATCTGTATTAAATACCCTAATTCTCCTAAACTCCATCGAGTACAGACCCAGAGTCCTCAACTGCTCTTCATATATTAAGCCTTTCAGCCCCTGGATCATTCTTTTAAACCTTTTCTGGACCCCCTGTAATACCAGCATGTCCTTTCTTAGGTACAGGTCTCAAAACTGTGGTCTGACCAGAGCCTTATACAGACTCAGCAGTACATCTCGGCTCTTGTATTGTTGCCTTCTTGAAATGAATGTGAACATTAGCCTTCCTAACTACCAATAGAGGTTACATGTTAGCCTTAAGAGAAACCTGAACTAGAACTCCCGAGTCCCTTTGTGCTTCAGATTTCTGAAGCCTTTCCCCATTTAGAAAATTGTCCATGCCTCTATTTTTCTTAGCAAAGTGCATAACCTATTACTGTCCCACATTGTATTCCATCTGCCATTTCTTTGCCCACTTTCCTAGCCTGTCCAAGTTCTTCTTCAGCCTTTCCACTTGCTTAACACTACCTGACCCTCCACCTATCTTTGTGTCCTCTGGAAACTTAGAAACAATTTCCCCAGTTCCTTTGTCCAGATTGTTAACGTACAATGAATAGTTGTGGTCCCAACACTGACTCCTGAGGAACTCCACTAGTCAACAGCTGCAACCTGAAAAAGATCCCTTTATCCTCACAGTCTACCTTTGGCTGGGCAGTCAAACTTCTATCTATGCCAGTACTTTGTACCTAATATCATTAGCTCTTATCTTCTTTTGCAGTCTCCTGTGCAGCACCTTATGGAAATCCAAATAGATCTTGTCCGTTAGGTCACATTTATCTAAGCTGCTCGTTATCTCCTCAAAGTATTCTAAAAATCTTTGACAGGCATGATCTTCCCTTGATGAAGCCGTGCTGACTCAGCCCTATTTTACTATCCACTCTCAAGTACTCCGCAATCTCATCCTTAATAATGACTCTAAAATCTTACCAATCACCAAGGATAGGCTAACCAGTCTACAACATCCTGTCTTCTGCCATCTTCCCTTCTGAAGCAGGGGAGTAAATTTTGCTATTTTACAGTCCTCTGAGATCCACCCTGACCCCAGTTTGTCATAAAAACAGTGCTAAAATCTATTATTGAGGAGGGTTTAACAGGATATTTGATAAATCATCATGTAACCGGGTAGAGTCAAATGGCTTTGTGAAAGGGACACTGAGTTTAACTAATGTACTGGAGCTTGTCTTTGGAAAAGTGGCATTCACAGTGGACAGAGGGGAACTTATACATGTTCATTACTTGAATTTCCAAAAGCAATTGAAAAGATGCCACACTGAAGGTTGCTGCACAAGACAAATACATGTTGTTGTAGGTAACATATTAGCATGGATAAAGAATTGTTTAGCTAACAAGAAGCAGGCAATATAAAGGGTGATGTGGTGGCTCGTGGTTAGCACTGCTGCCTTACACTGCTAGGGACCCAGGCTCGATTCCAGCATCTGGTGACTGTCTGTGTGGGGTTTGCATATTCTCCCCATGTCTGTGCAAGTTTCATCCGGGTACTCTGGTTTCCTCCTGCAATCCAAAAGATGTGCAGGTTAGGTGAATTGGCCATCTTAAATTGCCCATAGTGTTCAGGGATGTGTAGATTAGATGCATTAGTCAGGGGTGAATATAGTAGGGGAATGTGTCTGAGTTGGTTATTCTTCAGGGGGTCAGTGTGGACTTGTTGGGCTGAAGGGCCTGTTTCTACGCTGTAGGGATTCTAATTCTACGTGGGTTACTTTGGGGTTGGGAAACAGTTAATCATCAACAATTTATGATCTATATCAATGAGTTAGCAGAGGGGACTGAATGTGTGGCAGCTAAATTTGCTGATGACAGTAAGATAGATAAGCAATTGAGAAGAGGAGGTAGAGAATTTGCAAAGGGATATGGACAGCTTAAGTGAGTGCGCATAAAACAGAGAGATGCAGTATAATGTCGGTAGATATGAACTTAGCCACTTTGATGGGAAGAATTGGAAAGCAGTACACTATTTAAATGGAAAGAGAACATTTGCAGAAATTTGAGGTGTGGAGGGATCTAGGTGTTTTGGTACATGAAACATGGTTAGCTTGCAAGCACAACAAGTGACCTGGAATGCAAATTTGACATTGGGTTATTATATATTGCCAGACAAATGGAATATACAGCTCAGAACTATACAGAATGTTGATGAGACCATATTTGGAAAACTGTACAGGTTGGGTCACTTTATTTGAAAAACATATAGATTAGATTAGATTACTTACAGTGTGGAAACAGGCCCTTCAGCCCAACAAGTCCACACCGCCCCGCCGAAGCGCAACCCACCCATACCCCTACATCTACCCCTTACCTAACACTACGGGCAATTTAGTATGGCCAATTCACCTGACCTGCACATCTTTGGAGTGTGGGAGGAAACCGGAGCACCCGGAGGAAACCCACACAGACACGGGGAGAATGTGCAAACTCCACACAGAGAGTCGCCTGAGGCAGGAATTGAACCCAGGTCTCTGGCGCTGTGAGGCAGCAGTGCTAACCACTGTGCCACCGTGCCGCCCATGATTTATAATTTATAAAGGAAATTTAACATCCATAAATATTGCTTAACAGAAGAACAAATGGGTGGCATATGTAATAGTTATGTTACATGTGACATATTTAACAGAGAACATCTCAAGGTATTTCAAAGACAATAAAGAAAGTAGATAAATCTTTGAATGCTGACAGAGTTACGGGAGATGGCTCAGTGATTTGTCTAACGGGTGGGTTTTGAGAAGGCTTGTAAAGGCAAAGAGTGAAGTGGTGAGAAGCAGGAGTGGAAGGAGGAAATTCCAGAGAATGTGGCCCCTCCTGAACCATCTCCCACCAATGACTGTGCAGTGGGAGGCCATGATGCACAGAAGGATCAATTGATAAGCGAAGGTATGAACAGCTGGAGGAAGTTGCCTTGGAAATATGAGCTGGGAACATGAGGGATCTAAAGACATATATAAGGATTTTAGCCAAGAAACAGGTATGGATCATAATGGGAATTATGGACGAGTGAGACTTGTGGGACCTTAGAATATTGGAGATTATAAGATAAAAATGTGTCAATCCAATCACACATCTATCTTTTGCAGTCAAGGGAATTAAAGCCTAGCTTTTTCAACCTATCTTCGTGAGCTTAGCCGTATTCACAGCTGTTATCATTCTGGTGAGTCTGCCCTGCATCTGTTCCAAAACCCATACATCCTTCCTGAGTGCTGTACCCAGAACTGAATAGAGTGCTCAGGCAGGCCTCAGTAGAGCTGAAACACAATTTCCTCCCCATTGTATTCCAAGCCCCTTGAGATAAAGGCCAACATTCCATTAACAATGCTTCAAACAAACAACAGAGGCTGGACAAGGGGCTACAAGAACAAACACACAGAAGGTAAACATGAGACTGATGTCAGGATGTTCCTCAAATCAAGAATAGTCAACACATGGAATTCTTTTCTGCCTAGGGAGGCAGAGGTGATCAACACGGCAATATTTCAGGAAACAGTTTGATGCTGAGGTAGAGGGACTACATATATAGAATTTCTTTGGTTTATTAGAAGGATTGAATGGACTTTCTTGTCTATTCCCACTATCCAGGAATGTGTACCTTCCAGCAGGAGACAATAGCGGTCTGGACTGGCTCTTAGTTGATCTACCTTCCCTAGCTTATGGACCCTCAATCTGTTGCTCCATTGTCCTCAACAATAGGTCAAACAAATTAGTACAGATCAGAGATCGAACTCAAGAGCTTCCTGCATTTGCATTCTTGATTAGCAAAGGAGTGAGAGGTTATCAATGGTGGGCAGGAATGCAGAGTAAAGAGATCAGCCATGATCTTTTTAAATGGTGGCGTAGACTCAACAGGGCAAGCAGCCAATCCTGCTCCTAAATTGTTTGCTCATGTGTACGTTTGTGTGTTATATCACATCAGGTAGTGCATTTCCTAATTAGTGAAAGATGTTTAAATGAGGAAGTGGTGGATGTGGGTACAAGTACAAACCTTAAAAGAAATTTGGATCTGTATATGAATAGGAATGAGTATGGACCAGGAGCAGGCAGGTTGGACCAATTTACTTTGGGATTATATTCAGTATGGACTGGTTGGACCAAAGGTTCTGTTTCTGTGCTGCATGACTCTGATTCTATGTGACATTAAAAACTTCCAATAAATGACATCATGTAGTAAATGAACTACTTACAAATTGAAATGCATAATACCATATGACGTGGGAGCAAACGTAGGCCATTCAGTCCATTGTGTCAACTCCACCATTCAATGAGATCATAGTTAATCTGATAATCCTCAATTCCATTTTCCTGCCTTTTCCTCATAGCCATCTCTCAGCCCCCTTCCCCTCCATCCAACATTCCTGATGAAGGACTTATGCCTGAAACATTGATTCTCCAGCTCCTCGCATGCTGCCTGACCCGCTGTGCTTTTCCAGCGCCACACTTTTCAACTCTGACTCTCCAGCATCTGCAGTCCTCACATTCTTCATTTCCTCAAAATCCTTGGTAACTTACTGATCGTATTCCTGGGAGTACTGGATTACACAGTGGGACTACGAAGATGGGTTCCTCTCATAAATTCACATAGCTTGGCTGCGACAAATATTATTTGAAGCCTTAACAGTGACACCTTAGTAAGCATGATCAGTTTCCACATAAACTGTCTTCAATCAGTGATAACCATTGGCAGCATTTGTTTCCCAGATGCAGAAGAGTTCTGTTTGAACTGATCAATTTGAACTATTTCCTTTTGAGTTCATTTCCATCTTTCTTCCCTCCCATCCCAAATAACACCTATGTATTGAGGAGAAATCGAGGTAACTGTATACACAGGAGGAGAAAGCAATGGAAGGATATCCATTAAATGGTTCATCACCACCTTGTAAAGGGAAATTAAGGATGGGCAATAAATTCTGACCAAGCCAATGCTACCCACATCTCAGAAAGAATTGTTCATAGAAATTAAAATTGGTTGGGAAGGGGGTCCTGTGATCATGAGCACTGGCATTGACCAAATGGCAACATGGTTCTGGTAACGTAAATTCTGCCCGATATATAACTAAAATATAGATTACCCTCAAAGCTTCACAACCTGTGGTTTTCCATTCAAAAAGGTGTTAAGAGAAGCACCATATTAACGTAAGTTGTTGCTGTGGGACTTATCAATCGAGCACCCTTCCCAAATGACTATTCATTTATTTATTTAGGCAGAGCTAACTTTAGAAGATCTTCCACAGATGAGTCTTGTCGCTATAACCCAGGTTGATGTTGCAGTGCTGATGAGGTGCTACACTATTGGAGGTGCTGACAATTGCTTGAGATGCTGAACTTCTTGCCTGAAAAGGCGAGAAAGACGGTTTATTTTGGGTTTACACATTTCACCTGGGGCTTTCAGCAATTTGTCTGAGGTTTAGCTGCTTGTTCTGGGGTGAAACTGTTTATCTGGAGTTTAACGGGTTTAGCCGGGGTTTGGTGGTTTATTCAGGGTTTAAGTGGATTACCGAAGTTGGAGGAGCCAGTCAGAAGAGCCCACCAATACATTTCCAGCTTGAGTGTCAGCAGTGAGTATGTCATGTCAAACTCAATCTGAACCAATCCCATCATTCACACTGGATCATTGGATAGTTGGAAAGAGTGGGAATATCAGCTGGTTCCCCTGTGTCCATGTTTGAGATCTTGAGAGCTCACAGTTCTAACTCACTGATCATAGACTGAGCACCGAATGTTGAACCAGCCTAGACCTTCATGCCTCAGTAAAGTCATTCACTGATCCAATGGGATCATAGAATCTTACAGTATAGAAAGATGATATTTATCTCACCATGTCTGTGTCAGCTCTTTCCAATCCTCAGCTTTCTTTCCCTGTGGTGTCCTGCAAAGTTACCGATGTTAAACTTGCAGGGAGATGTGCAGAATCCAGTTTGTGAACTTCCTGAGCTGTCAGCTTGCAATCACCCCACACCCACATTCCCGGCACAGCTCACCTGACATATCCATTCTCGGCAGTTCACAGCCGTCCCAGCTCCAACTGGTAAGAGATCCTTTTTGATGACACTTGATTATTAAACAGTATTCCTTTAGTCTATCTCTTGTATCTTTATAACTAACAAACAAAGCGATCAAAATTAATGAAATCACAAGTGCTCTTTTTAACATGCTCCTCTGATATTTCTCTCAGGTGTTACTCACAGCAAGGTCCTGGGAATCAATCTTCACTCCTTGGAAATTTCAGGACAATCCAGGAAAGCTAGCGATCCTAATGGACAGTGTTAATTCTGGGTCTGAGACTCTGGGATCAGGTATCTCCGCTTCTGACTGTAAAAATATTCTGCAAGGCTCCTGGAGGAGAATGGAAATCCAGATCAGGACTGTAGCTTATTTGTAAATGGAGAGATTATTTATTTTTGTTTATCCTGTTTCAAAGTGGTACCAATGGAAAGTCAAAACACATTCCTGGGCAGACTGATGCTGGCATTGAGCAAACACTAGATTACCCTGTCAGGAAACTCTTGTTTATGAATGAGTGGCATAGATGCACATTGGCTGAGGATCTTTCCTTTTTTCATTCATTCAGGGGATGTGGGAGTCACAGGGAAGTGTTTATTGCCCATTCCAATACAAGTGAGAAGCTACATGGGCTATTTCAGAGAACAGCTAAGATTTGCTGTAGGTTTGGATTCACATATAGACCAGAGCAGGCAAAGACAGCAGAACACCTTCCCTGGAAGGCATTAGTGAATCAGATGGATGTTTATAACAATTCTGCAGGCTAGTTCGAAAGCTCCTCATGAGACCCAGACATTAGCCTTTGATGGACTATACCAAGGAACATGGCTTGCCTTCATCCTGCTCTTGTCTCTTCCCTGCCTCCATACTTCCTTTTTTATTCACTCAAGGGATGTGGGCATCTCTGGCAAGGCCATCATTTACGGTCCATTCCGAACTGAACCAGAGGGCAGTTAAGAATCAATCACATTGCTTTGAATCTGGAGTTATATGTAGGCCAGATCAGGTAAGGATGCCATGAGTCCTTCCCTAAAGGACATTAGTGAACTAGATGGGCTTTTCCAATAATGGTCATCATCAATTCTGGTCATCACATTACCAAAAGGATGTGGATGCTTTGGTGAGGGTGCAGAGGAGGTTCACCAGGATGTTGTCTGGAATGGAGAGTGCTAGTTATGAGGAGAGGTTGAGTAGATTAGGATTATTTTCATTGGAAAGAAGGAAGTTGAGGGGGGACCTGATTGATGTCTACAAACTCATGAGAGGTGTAGACAGGGTGGATCGCAAGAAGTTTTTTTTTCCCAGAGTGGAGGACTCAATTACTAGGGGTCACAAGTTCAAAGAGAGAGGGAAAAGGTTTAGGAGAGATATAGTGGAATGTTCTTCATGCAGAGGGTGATGCTTGCCTGGAATGTGTTGCCAGCGGAGGTGGTAGGGGCGGGAACAATGTCGTCATTTAAGATGTATCTACACAGATACGTGAATGGGCTGGGAACAAAGGGATTCAGATCCTTAGAAAATAAATGGCAGGTTTAGATAGAGGATCTGGATTGCTGAAGGGCCTGTTCCTGTGCTGTAATGTTCTTTGTTCTTTGAATGGACGAATGAATGAATGAATGAATACAACATTTTGTGATTAGACTTTTAATTCCATATTCTTTAATTGAATTCAATTTCCGCCATTTGTCATCAAATCTAGGATCTGAACGCAGGTTTCCAAAATATTAGCTGAGTTTCTGGATTAATAATCCAGGGATAATACCACTTGGTCATTGCTGCCCCATGATAATTTGAAAAGATTGCTTGTTATCTCTCTCTGCAAGATTAATGCTTGGCCTCATGGGGAGTTTAATGGATAGTGTGCGTTTAATCAGGCAGGCAGAGACCCCATTACCCCCAATCTGATTTAACCCGGGGTTGGATGGCCCATGAACAACATTCCCGTACTATCACTAATTGATACCCTTAAATGGATAATTAATGCCCATTATATCTTCAACCCCTGCCACTGATATTAACCCAGAAGAGCACAGTGGACTCACTATGCAAGAAATATAGCAAGAAAACCATTGAGATTTTCCAGCAAGCCATTAATTAGAATGCATTGAAAAATTGGCATTCACCTTTTCTGATTGGTCAGTAAATCTGGTCACGAAATGCTGATGCATGGCTTGGTTATGGAGTCGCAACAAAGACTTTTCAACAGTAAATTCCTGATGCACTCCATGTCCTACTGTTTCACCAGGGATGATTAAATTTTCACCCAATAATCTCAACCTACACTGTTCCATATATTGAACTCTATGTGCGTCGTTGTCTACAGGGTTTAGATCTTTCATTAAGAACAGGCAAGGTGGTAAAAGAGGGGAAGGCATGGCCTTGCTAGTCAAGGATAGTATAATGGTGACTGAGAGAACTTTTGATGAGGACTCGACCACTGAGGTAGTGTGGGATGAGGTTAGAAACAGGAGAGGACACGTCACACTGCTTGGAGTTTTTTTATAGGCCTTGCAGAATTCCAGGGAGGTGGAAGAGAAGATTGGGAAAAGTATTCTGGGTAGGAGTGAAAAGAACAGGGTGGTCATTATAGGGGACCTTAACTTCCCCAACATTGACTCAAAATGTTATAACTCTAGTACGTCGGATGGATCAGTTTTTGTCCAATGTTTACAGGAGGGTTTCCTGACACAGTATGTCAAAGGGCCGACAAGCGGGGTGGCCACACTGGATCTGGTACTTGGTAATGAACCAGGCCTGATGTTTGATGTAGTTGCAGGTGAGCACTTTGGAGAGAGTGACCATAATTCAATTATGTTTAGTTTAGCAATGGAAAGGGATAGGTACATGCCACAGGTCAAGTGTTATCGATGGGGCAAGGGCAATTATAATGCGATTAGGCAAGAATTAGAACGCATAGAATGGGGTAGCAAAATGCAGGGGATGCAGACAATGGAAATGTGGAGCTGGTTTAAGGAACAGATATTGCGTGTCCTTGATAGGTATGTCCCTGTCAGGCAGGGAGGAAGTGATAAGGTAAGGGAACCGTGGTTTACAACAAAAATTGCATCTCCTGTTACGAAGAAGAAGGAGGCTTATGTGTTGATGAGGCAAGATGGTTCAGATGAGGCAATGGGGAGTTACAGATCAGCTAGGAAGGATTTAAAGAGAGAGTTAAGAAGAGGAAAGAGAGGATACGAACAGTCTTTAGCAAATAGAATAAAGGAGAACCCTAAAGCTTTCTATAGGGATGTGAGGAATAAAAGAATGATTAGGGTAGGAATAGGGCCAATCAAAGACAGAAGTGGGACCCTGTGGAGATCGGAGAGGTACTAAATGAACATTTCTCATCAGTTTTCACTCAGGAAAAGGAAAATATTGTAGAGGAGAAGAAAGAGGTACAAGATTTTAAACTAGAAAGGATCGAGGTTAGTTACGAACAGGTGTTATCAATTCTAGAAGGAGTGAAAGTAGACAAGTCCCCTGGGCTAGATGCGATTTATCTGAGGATTCTCTGGAAAGCTAGGGAAGAGATAGCAGAGCCTTTGGCTTTGATATTTGAGTTGTCATTGTCCACAGGTTTGGTATCAGAGGACTGAAGGATTGCAAATGTTGTGCCCTTGTTCAAGAAGGGCAGCAGAGATGGCCCAGGTAATTATAGACTAGTGAGCCTTACTTCTGTTGTAGGAAAGATTTTGGAAAGAATTATAAGAGATAAGATTTATAATCATCTAGCAAGCAACAATTTGATTTCAGATAGTCAACATGGTTTCATCAAGGGCAGGTCATGTCTCACAAACCTCATTGAGTTTTTTGAGAAGGTGACCAAGCATGTGGGTGAGGGTAGGGCAGTTGACATGGTATGCATGGACTTCAGTAAAGCCTTTGATAAGGTTCCATATGGTAAGCTGTTGGAGGAAATGCGGAGGCATGAAATTGAGGGTGATTTAGCAGTTGGATTAGAAGCTGGCTTTCTGAAAGAAGGCAGCGAGTGGTGATTGATAGAAAATATTCAGCCTGGAGTCCGGTTACTAGTAGTGTGCCACAAGGATCTGTTTTGGGACCACTGCTGTTTGTCATTTTTATAAATGACTTAGATGCAGGTATAGGTGGATGGATTAGTAAATTTGCAGACGACACTAAAGTTGGTGGAGTAGTGAACAGTGTGGAAGAATGTTACAGGTTACAGGGGGACTTGGGTAAACAGCAGAATTGGGCTGAGAGGTGGCAAATGGAGTTCAATGCAGCTAAATGTGAGGTGATGCACTTTGGGAAGCATAACAGGAAGGCAGAGTACTGAGTCAATAGAAAGATTCTTGGTAGTGTGGATGTGCAGAGGGATCTTGGAGTCCATGTACATCGATTCCTGAAAGTTGCCACCCAGGTGGATAATGCTGTTAAGAAGGCATATGATGTGTTAGGTTTCATTTGTAGAGGGATTGAGTTCCGGAGCCACAATATCATGCTGCAACTATACAAAACACTAGTGCGGCCACACTTGGAATATTGTGTACAGTTCTGGTCCCCATAATTTGGGAAGGATGTGGAAGTATTTGAAAAGGTGCAGAGAAGATTTACCAGGATGTTGCCTGGTCTAGAGTGAAGGTCTTATGAGGAAAGGCTGAGAGACTTGAACCTGTTCTCATTGGTAAGAAGAAGGCTAAGAGGGAATTTGATTGAGACATACAAGATGATCAGAAGATTAGATAGGGTAGACAATGAAAATCTTTTTCCTAGGATGATGATGTCAGCATGTATGAGGGGGCATAGTTACAAATTGAGGGGTCATAGATTAAAGACAGATGTCAGAGGCAGGTTCTTTATGCAGAGAGTGATAAGGGTGTGGAATGCCCTACCTGCTAATGTAGTCAACTCAGCCACATTAGGGAGATTTAAACAATCCTTAGATAAGCACATGGATGATTTTGGGATAGTGTATGGGGACGAGCTGAGAATAGTTCACAGATCGGCGCAACATTGAGGGATGAAGGGCCTGATCTGCACTGTATTGTTCTATGTTCTATGTTAACCTCCTTCCACAGCTCAGGTACAGTCTACTCTAACATGGACTTATTTATTCCCATGATGGAAAGTTTTCTGTAGACATTATTCCCTGATGAGTACAGGTAATTTAGCAAAACTCTAGAATCTTCCTCTATCCTTACATTTCCATTTTTTAATCCTGACCTGTGGCCCCTCCATAGGCAATCTTTGAGCGTTGCCAGCTCAGTGTTGATGGGGTCATGGGGAGGGGTTATGGGTAGCGGTAGCAAGAGGTTGCAAAAATCTTCCATTGGTCTCATAACACCACAATCTGGAATGCTCTGCCTGAAAGACCAGTAGAAGCAGATTCAACAAAGGCTTTCCAATGGGTGTAAGATGAATGGTTGAGAGATATAGATTTGTTTGGCTCTGAGGAAAGACAAGTGGCAGTGGGACTAATCAGATATAGCCCTTTTAGAGAGCCAGCATAAGCACAAAAGAACGAGTAGCCTCTTTCTTTGCCATATTATTTACAATTCTATGATGGAAATAGCTGTTACTTGGACGTAATGTAGGTCACTGGCTTTGGGGTGAGTGGGACAGAGGGAGGAACATGGGGGACTTTACAACAGGGATCATGCAGAGAGGATTGGGCAATGACTCTCAGCATCAGGATTAAAAACAAATTCTGGAGCGATCCAAGGTCTTTAATAAGTGGTCTCTGTGCTTCAAAATTCAGACTGGAAATTCTAGTGACTGCTAGATGCATGTAAACAATAACAGACTAAGTGTCATGGGATTACATCACATAATTAATGAAGTGTTACAAGATTTTGTTCTTCTGTTGCCAAGATAGCTGTTGAATCATTTAATTGATTGAGACTACTGTATCCTAGAAATCTTTGCGTAATCGTTCTGCCAACTTTTCTACAATATCCTTAGTGAGTGATTGTAAAGAGCAGAGAACTGGCAAAATGAAAGCTCTGCTTAAATTGTGATTATTGCACTTTAAAAAAAAATCGTCTCCACTTCTTTCCGGAAGGTATGTTTCAAATGCACCAAGCATCATCTGACCATCATTTAAGGACAGTCAACAACAACAACTTACAGTTATGCAGCACCTTTAATAAAGTGCAGAGTCTCAGGTCTTATAGCAGGGTTATCAAATTTTGTGTGAAGCTGTCAAAGAGGATATGAAGCGACTGTTAGAGTTGGACTTGAACCAGATTTTTGATAGAGAATGATACAGCACATTGGAGTTGTTTGGTCCACTGTGTCTTTTTCAGTTCTTTAAAGGAAGCATTGAGTCAGTCCAACTGGCTTGCTCATTGTTTATTTGCTTATTTCTGTTATCAGGATATGGGTATGGTTGTAAAAGCCACATAAAATGCCCCTCCTGAGGTGCCTGAAGCGGGAATGCTAGATTTGCTCCCATAACCACTGTTGTAGCTCTGCGGTATGCAGCAATGAAAATCTCAAGATATCTCAGAGGATTGGAAACCACCATGGGGGCGAGACTGCTAATTGCAGTGATGGTGCTGGCAAGGTTCACCAGCCCATGCTGACTAAGCTAGTGGGAGTGGGAGGAATGTGTAAAGGGTCTACCTGGAAAGATGGATCAATAGTTAACTTGTCACTACAACTTAGTCTTATCTATAGAGTGTCTGTATTACACTAGCTAAATATTTAGCCAACAAATAAATCTCCCTGGCCCTTGGTCTCTGCTATTTAGAGTAGTTTTGGATAAAGTCTGACGTTAGACAGGAGCATGGTCTAGGGCACACAAACAGTGATTTTATATGCGTTGCTTGTTGATCATTTAAACTTCAAGCTAAGTAGGTCAGGACAGCTGATTTAGTCTGTGAAGGGTAGAATAGCATTTGCCACATGTGTTGAGACCTGAATCACACCACAGTGTTTAGTTAAAGCAGAAATGGTAATATTAAAACATCATGCAAGGAAGAGATCCCTTGTCTTAAAGTGTTTGCATATGGTTGGAGTTTAAAAAGACACAGACTGCTCAGAGAATATGGTGAGGACTGAGAAACTAGCTTCAAGGGATTAGGTTACTGGTTGAATGTGGGTCACAATTTGCTACAGGACAAGATGGAAAGGCATATTAAGTAAACATGACTCACAGCTCCTCTGGTGGTTTGCATAGTAAGTGCACCACCCAGTGAGCTCTGGTTAACAGAATCACAGTCATTAAATGTTGTAACACAGGCAGGCTATTCAATCTATTGATTCTGAGTGGATTCTTACAAAAAGCAATCTAGTCAATTCTATTCTGCAGTTCTTCCTCAAAAAACCTCTTTTAAACATTCATCTAATTCATTTTTTTAATGACACTGTTGAATCTGTTTCTGAACCCTATTTGGCAGTGCTTGTCAAATTCTGACTATTTATTCCATGTCAAGGTAGTTCCTCATATTTCCATTGGTTTGTTTGCAATTATCTTACTCTGTGCACTGTACATTCTTTTGGTGCAGAATATGAAGTTTAAAAAGAGAGGACATAAAGTCAAGAGGACTTTCTTTGTGCTGTTACCTATTGGAGGGATGTTACAATTGGTCTCAGTGCCCCAGGGTCAGGGATCAAACAAAAGTCTGATTCAGTTTGCTGGAAGTGAAGTACGTCATGAAGGAGATGAACAGAGGGATATGTTTATGGGATAACAACATCAGTAACATATTTATATAGCGACTTTAATTCACAAAAGTCATTCAATGCAGAAATAAAGTGGGTGGAGCAGAAACATTAGCATGGACCAGTTGGGTATAAGCTGCATATTACAGTCCTGCTAGAGGTACTTTGTCGGGGGTTCATTTGGGTGGTCCACCCAACCTTCAGCTCAGCCCACAATGCAGATTGAGGAAAGGCACCGAAATCAGCAGCCCACCCACCATGTACAAATAAAAAATGAGGCTCGATTGAACTTTATCCACACCACAATAAGATTGATATCGGCAGGCAGGTGGAAGTGGGATTTCCTGTTTTGTAGGAAAGTGGGAAGGATGGAGGTACTCTATTAGGGCGATGCTCTTTGCCGATCCACCATCAGTGGATAACACCCCCTGCCATCCCACCTGCTTGTATTTTAAAACCCACACCTCATTCCCCAAAAGCTCCCTTGGTCAAAGCCCTGCAACTCACCTCACTCCTGAATCCAATTGGCTTCCTTCACTCCTGCATGTGTTTCTAGCAGCATCCACGATGGAATTCTAATGCTGCCACACATTCCCTCACTGTGGAATCAATGACCCATTGTCCATCAACACAGACCTGAATCAGGGCTTTCTGGCTGTGGGACAGGCTTGTTGTTGACCCGTCACTGACCTTTCCTTAGTGGGTATTGTGAGAGGGGTGGGGTTAGCTGAAGTTTTTCATCCATTCTGCTTTAACTCCTATGTAAAGTGCAGTTGTATAGGCAGTGAACAGGGCAGAGTCAGTATCAGCTTTGCTATTCAGTTAAGGGCTGGTTACTTGTGCAACCTGGAGGTCCATTGGCAGCGCAAGAACTGCACACTAGCGCCAGACTGCCATCTCGGGGTAAGAGGAGAAAGGAGTGAATACAAAATAAATCACAGACATCTCTGTCTTGTACAGACTTCTTCATTTATTTCAGTGTAGAATTACTTCTGAAGAACTGCAGTTAATTTATTTGACCTGTACTCATTCAGAAATAAGCTGTGGGCTCCCTGCAATCTTATAAATTGGCTCAGTTTCACTAATCACATCTGACATAAGCACAGATCTCATGACTTCTCTTTTCCCATGTGTCAGCTTTGCCTCAGTGAGTAGCAAGCTTGCCTTTGTATGTAAGAGTGGTATGTTCAAATCTGTCTCTAGTGCTTTGAGAACAAATGTCTGGTCGTGCACTGTTGAGGGACTGCTGCACTGTTGGTGGTGCTGCCTTTCAAATGTGGGGTTTAAACTTCTCTCACATGGATGAGAAAAGCCTCTTGCTTTTGGAAGAAATTCAGCAGATTTTCACCTAGTATCCTGCTTAATATTTAACCATTTATTAACTACTGAAGATTCCCCAGAAAATGAGTGTCACGGTGACCAACTTCTCATCACTCCTCACCTCGCTTCCATTTCCCCATTTTTTTTTATCCTGTTCACGTTGCAAATTTGTTGTCAAGGTATAAATGTGTAAGCTATGCAAAGCGCACAACACTGGTAAGGCAAATTAAAGCAAAGTACTGGGAATGCTAGATATCTGAAATTAAAAAATACAAAGTGCTGGAGAAACTCAACAGGTTGTCTGAAGAGCAGTCATATTGGACTCAAAATCTTAACTCTCTTTCTCTCCCCACATATGCTGCCAGAGCTGCGAAATTTCTCCAGCACTCCCTGCAATTATATAATGTTAATCTCATTAGATGTGATATATGTACAGGAAGACAAGAACAACTAGAACCACAGTCCAAAGATGTGCAAGTCAAGTGAACTGGCCATGCTAAATTGCCAATAGTGTTAGGTGCATTAGTCAGAGGGAAATGGGTCTGGGTGGATTACTCTTCAGAGGGTCGGTGTGGACTTGTTGGGCCAAATGGCCTGTTTCCACAATGTAGGGAATCTAATCTGAACTCTTACAATATGTAATTTACATATATGAATATTATTTTAGGAAGCTGAATTTCAAAATAGGGACAGGTGGGTATTAGTTACTTCTGTAAGAGTTTAGATTACTTACAATGTGGAAACAGGCCCTTCAGCCCAACAAGTCCACACTGACCCGCCGAAGCGCAACCCACCCATGCCACTACATCTACCCCTTCACCTAACACTAAAGGCAATTTAGCATGGCCAATTCACCTGACCTGCACATCTTTTGGACAGTGGGAGGAAACCGGAGCACCCGGAGGAAACCCACGCAGACATGGGGAGAATGTGCAAACTCCACACAGTCAGTCGGCTGAGGCAGGAATTGAACCCGGTCTCTGGCGGTGTGAGGCAGCAGTGCTAACCACTGTGGCACCGTACTTTTACATTAAAGCAAGGTCAAAACAGTTGTTTCAGAATAGTGACTAAACCCAGCATTTGTCATAAAACAGGTGACCGCTGCCCCATGTGCTGTTAATGGAAAGATGTTTGGGTTTATGACTGGCAGAGTAAATATGTAAGACCTTGAGCTTTGCTTTCAATTGGAGGGAATCTAGGATGGACCAAGTTGTTTTTTAAATTCAGCTCAGAAGAAGCCCAAATTGAGTTTAGAAGTTTAGTTTCTTTCCTAGAAAGAGTTCTGCATAATTCAGAAAACAAATCGTAGCAGCAGAAGGGTTTGTTTGTGAAACTCCAAATCAGGAGAGTTTAATGAGAAACCTGTTCATTTTTAAAAGTGAGAAAATTTAGGCTCTCACATTTATGAAAAAGTTCATGTCAGCACATTTGGAAAGGACTCATCAAATTGTCTTCACAGTCCATGGCAAAACAACTGTCAGGAGTCAGTTGAGTAGATCCCTAAAGGGTTGAGATAGGGGTGTAATTTCTCTGGACTTGGTTTTGGATAGTACTAGGAAACAGGTTGAGACTTTGTTTTGCCATGTGGTTTCAAATCATTATAATTGTCCTCAATATTTGATAGTTTGTTTATTTTTCAATTTCTTCTTTTGTACAATAAACTTACATTCTGCTGTTAAAGAAAATCCAATGGCCTTGAATGTGTATGTCTCAGTGACAAACTATGATGCTAATTAAAAAACAAGATCTATCTAGTTAGGTTTCATTCTGAGATCTGACTTATATAGTAGTACAATCAGCTGGGATTATAATACAATTTTTTTTAAACAATGGAAATCCTACCACTTTCCAAGAGGGCTAATGTTATTGGGTGTGTCAGTTTTATATATATATATAGAACATATAACATTACAGCGCAGTACAGGTCCTTTGACCCTCAATGTTGCACTGACCTGTGTAACCAATCTGAAGCCCACCTAACCTATCCTGTTCCATTACGATCCATATGTATATCTAATGACCATCTAAATGCCTATAAAGTTGGCGAGTCTACTACTGTTGCAGGCAGGGCATTCCATATCTATATCTATCACCCCTCAATTTAAAGCTCTGTCCCTTAGTGCTAGCCATCACCATCCAAGGAAAAAGGCTCTCACTGTCCACCCTATCTAACCCTCTGATCATCTTGTATGTCTCTATTAAGTCACCTCTCAACCTTCTTCTCCCTAATGAAAACAGCCTCAACTCCCTCAGCCTTTCTGCATAAGACCATCCCTGGTAAATCTCCTCTGCAACTTTTCCAATGCTTCCATGTCCTACCTATAATGCGGTGATCACAACTGTATGCAATACTCCAAGTGTGGCTGCACCAGAGTTTTGTACAGCTGCAACATGACCTCATGGTCTGAAACTCAATCCCTCTACCAACAAAGCCTAGCACACCGTATGGAGGAGAAAGTGAGGACTGCAGATGCTGGAGATCAGAGCTGAAAATGTGTTGCTGGAAAAGCGCAGCAGGTCAGGCAGCATCCAAGGAGCAGGAGAATCGACGTTTCGGGCATGAGCCCTTCTTCAGGAATGAGGAAAGTGTGTCCAGCAGGCTAAGATAACAGGGGGACCAGTTCCAATACCGTACAACCCAGATGGCCTCCTTCTTCAAAGACCGCAATTTCCCCCAGACGTGATCGACGATGCCCTCCACCGCAACTCCTCCACTTCTCGCTCCTCCACCCTTGAGCCCCGCCCCTCCAACCGCCACCAGGACAGAACTCCACTGGTCGTCACCTACCACCCCACCAACCTCCATATACAGCGTATCATCTGCCGTCATTTCCGCCACCTCCAAACGGACCCCACCACCAGGGATATATTTCCCTCCCCTCCCCTATCAACGTTCCGAAAAGACCACTCCCTCCGTGACTCCCTGATCAAGTCCACACCCCCCACCAACCCAACCTCCACTCCCGGCACCTTCCCCTGCAACCGCAAGAAATGCAAAACTTGCGCCCACACCTCCCCCCTTACTTCCCTCCAAGGCCCCAAGGGATCCTTCCATATCTGCCACAAATTCACCTGCACCTCCACACACATCATTTATTGCATCCGCTGCACCCGATGTGGCCTCCTCTATATTGGGGAGACAGGCCACCTACTTGCGGAACGTTTCAGAGAACATCTCTGTGACACCCGAACCAACCAACCCAACCACCCTGTGGCTCAACACTTCAACTCCTCCTCCCACTCCACCAAGGACATACAGGTCCTTGGACCCCTCCATCGCCAGACCATAGAAACACGACGGTTGGAGGAAGAACGCCTCATCTTCTGCCTAGGAACCATCCAACCACAAGGGATGAACTCAGATTTCTCCAGTTTCCTCATTTCCCCTCCCCCCACCTTGTCTCAGTCAAATCCCTCGAACTCAGCACCGCCTTCCTAACCTGCAATCTTCTTCCTGACCTCTCCGCCCCCACCCCCCCACTCCGACCTATCACCCTCACCTTGACCTCCTTCCACCGATCGCATTTCCAACGGCCCTCCCCCAAGTCCCTCCTCCCTACCTTTTATCTTAGCCTGCTGGACACACTTTCCTCATTCCTGAAGAAGGGCTCAATCCCGAAACGTCGATTCTCCTGCTCCTTGGATGCTGCCTGACCTGCTGCGCTTTTCCAGCAACACATTTTCAGCTAGCACACCGTATGCCCCCTTAACAACCCTGTCAATCTGAGTGACAACTTTCAGGGATCTATCTCTCTGGTCATTCTCACTACCAAGAATCTTACCATTAGCCTAGTACTCTGCATTCCTTCCAAACTGAACCACCTCACACTTTTCCGCATTAAACTCCATTTGCCACTGTTCAGCACAACTCTGCAGCTTAACTATATCCCTCTGTAACCTGCAACATCCTTCAGCACTGTCCAAAACTCCACCGACCTTACTGTCATCCGCAAATTTACTAACCCAAATTTCTACACCCTCATCCAGGTCACTTATAAAAATGACAAACAGAAGTGGTCCCAAAACAGATCTTTGCCATATACCACTAGTAATTGAACTCCAGGATGAACATTTCCCAACAACCATCACCCTCTGTCTTCTTTCAGCTAGCCAATTTCTGATCCAAACAGGTAAATCACACTTAATCCCATACTTCCATAATTTCTGCAAGAGCCTGTCGTGGGGAACCTTATCAAAGGCTTCATTGAAATCCATATACACCATATCAATCGCTTTACCCTCATCCACCTGTTTGGTCACCTTCTCAAAGAACTCAAGAATGTTTGTGAGACACAACCTACCTTTCACAGAACCATGCATTAAACATGTACAGGACAAGACTTCACCTCTCACTGTCAGATGATCTTACATTACTTCCCAATGAAGACGTAGACAACTTCACTGATATATTTTCACTATTGTAATCAAGTGAAGAAACCTGATCCTAAACAGCCACTGATCCTATCAGTCTGTTGAACTAAACCATTAGAGTCATAGAGTCATAGAGATGTACAGCATGGAAACAGACCCTTCGGTCCAACCCGTCCATGCCGACCAGATATCCCAACCCAATCTAGTCCCACCTGCCAGTTCCCGGCCCATATCCCTCTAAACCCTTCCTATTCATATACCCAGCCAAATGCCTTTTAAATGTTGCAATTGTACTAGCCTCCACCACTTCCTCTGGCAGCTCATTCCATACATGTACTACCCTCTGCATGGTAAAGTTGCCCCTTAGGTCTCTTTTATATCTTTCCTCTCTCACCCTAAACTTATGCCCTCTAGTTCTGGACTCTCCAACCCCAGGGAAAAGACTTTGTCTATTTACCCTATCCATGCCCCTCATAATTTTGTAAACTTCTATAAGGTCACCCCTCAGCCTCTGACGCTCCAGGGAAAACAGCCCCAGCCTGTTCAGCCTTTCCCTATAGCTCAAATCCTCCAACCCTGGCAACATCCTTGTAAATCTTTTCTGAACACTTTCAAGTTTCACAACATCTTTCAGTTAGGAAGGAGACCAGAATTGCACGCAATATTCCAAAAGTGGCCCAAACAATGTCCTGTACAGCCGCAACATGACCTCCCAACTCCTGTACTCAATACTCTGACCAAGAAAGGAAATCACACCAAACGCCTTCTTCACTATCCTAGCTACCTGTGACTCCACTTTCAAGGAGCTATGAACCTACACTTTAAGGTCTCTTTGTTCAGCAACACTCCCTATGACCTTACCATTAAGTGTATAAGTCCTGCTAAGATTTGCTTTCCCAAAATGCAGCACCTCACACTTATCTGAATTAAACTCCACCTGCCACTTCTCAGCCCATTAGCCCATTTGGTCCAGATCCTGTTGTAATCTGAGATAACCCTCTTCACACTCCACTACACCTCCAATTTTGGTGTCATCTGCAAACTTACTAACTGTACCTCTTATGCTCACATCCAAATCATTTATGTAAATGACAAAAAGCCGAGGACCCAGCACCGATCCTGTGGCACTCCACTGGTCACAGGCCTCCAGTCTGAAAAACAACCCTCCACCACCACCCTCTGTCTTCTACTTTTGAGCCAGTTCTGTATCCAGATGGCTAGTTTTCCCTGTATTCCATGAGATCTAACCTTGCTAACCAGTCTCCTATGGAGAACCTTGTCAAACGCCTTACTGAAGTCCATATAGATCACATCTACTGCTCTGCCCTCATCAATCCTCTTTGTTAGTTCTTCAAAAAACTCAATCACGTTTGTGAGACATGATTTCCCATGCACAAAGCTATGTTAACTATCCCTTGACTTTCCAAATACATGTACATCCTGTCCCTCAGGATTCCCTCCAACAACTTGCCCACCACTGAGGTCAGGCTCACCAGTCTATAGTTCCCTGGTTTGTCTTTACCGCCCTTCTTAAACAGTGGCACTATGTTTGCCAACCTCCAGTCTTCCGGCATCTCACCTGTGACTATCGATGATACAAATATCTCAGCAAGAGGCCCAGCAATCACTTCTCTAGCTTCCTACAGAGTTCTCGGGTACACCTGATCAGGTCCTGGGGATTTATCCACCTTTACCCATTTCAAGACATCCAGCACTTACTCCTCTGTAATCTGGACATTTTGCAAGATGTCACCACCTATTTCCCTGCAGTCTATATCTTCCATATCCTTTTACACAGTAAATACTGATGCATCTCCCCCATTTTCTGCGGCTCCACACAAAGGCTGCCTTGTTGATCTTTGAGGGGCCCTGTTCTGTCCCTAGTTACCCTTTTGTCCTTAATATATTTGTAAAAACCCTTTGGATTCTCCTTAATTCTATTTGCCAAAGCTATCCCACTTTTGCCCTCCTGATTTCCCTCTTAAGTATACTCCTACTTCCCATATACTCTTCTAAGGATTCACTCGATCTATCCTGTCTATACCTGACATATGCTTCCTTCTTTTTAACCAAACCCTCAATTTTTTTAGTCATCCAGAATTCCCTATACCTACCAGTCTTCCCTTTCACCCTGACAGGAATATATTTTCTTTGGATTCTTGTTATCTCATTTCTGAAGGCTTCCCATTTTCCAGCTGTCCCTTTACCTGCGAACATCTGCCTCCAATCAGCTTTTGAAAGTTCTTGCCTAATACCGTCAAAATTGGCCTTTCTCCAATTTAGAACTTCAACTTTTAGATCTGGTCTATCCTTTACCATCATTATTTTAAAACGAATAGAATTATGGTCGCTGGCCCCAAAGTGCTCCCCCACTGACACCTCAGTCACCTGCCCTGCCTTATTTCCCAAGAGTAGGTCAAGTTTTGCACCTTCTCTAGTAGGTACATCAACATACTGAATCAGAAAATTGTCTTGTACACACTTAAGAAATTCCTCTCCATCTAAACCTTTAACACTATGGCAGTCCCAGTCGATGTTTGGAAAGTTAAAATCCCCTACCATAACTACCCGATTATTCTTACAGATAGCTGAGATCTCCTTACAAGTTTGTTTCTCAATTTCCCTCTGACTGTTAGGGTGTCATTGAGTTATACAGCATGGAAACAACACCCATTTGTCAGCATTTGGTCCATATCCCTCTAAACCCCTCTTATTCATGTACCCATCCATATGCCTTTTAAATGTTGTAATTTTAGCAGCCTCCACCACTCCTCTGGCAGTTGACTGCATGAAAACGTTGCCCCTTAGGTCCCTTCTAAACCTTTCCCCTCTCACCTTAAACCTGTGCCGTTAGTTTTAGACTCCCATGTCCTAAGAAAAAGACCTTGACTGTTCATGCTATCTATGCCCCCCATGATTTTATAAACCTCTATAAGTTTATCCATCAGCCTTCGACACTCCAGGGAGAAATGTCTCAGCCTCTCCATATAGCTCAAACCTTCCATCCCAGTAATATTCTTGTAAATCTTTTCCGAGATCTTTCAAGTTTAACAACATCCTTCCTATCTCGGAGACCATATTGAACTTTGTATTCTAAAAGTTGTCCAACTAAAAGTCCTGTATAGCTATACCATGACCTCCAACTCTGATACTCAATGCACTGACCAATAAAGGAAAGCATACCAAACGCCTTCTTCACTATCCTATCTACATGCAACTGCACTTCCAAGGAGCTATACGCCTGCACCTCAAGGTCTCTTTGTTCAGTAACTCTCCCTGGGGTCCTACCATTAACTGTATAAGTCCTGCCTTACGAAAATTCAAAACCTTACATTTATCTAAATTAAATTCCATCCGCCACTC
Organism: Chiloscyllium punctatum; assembly: GCF_047496795.1. Classification (NCBI taxonomy): domain Eukaryota; kingdom Metazoa; phylum Chordata; class Chondrichthyes; order Orectolobiformes; family Hemiscylliidae; genus Chiloscyllium; species Chiloscyllium punctatum. Next base: position 18,789,451 of record NC_092765.1, read on the forward strand.
CTCAGCCCATTGGCCCATCTGATCAAAGTTCCATTGTACTCTGAGAAAATCTTCTTCACTGTACACTACACCACAATTTTGGTGTAATCTGCAAATTTACTAACCATGCTGCCCACATTCATATCCAAATCATTTACATAAATGATGCAAAGCGGTGGACCCAGCACCGATCCTCACGGCACACCACTAGTCACAGGCTTCAGTCTAAAAAGCAACCCTCCACCACCACCACCACATCAAGCCCATTTTGTATTCCATTGGCTCATCCTGGATTCTAACTGTTCTAATCATGCTAACTAGTCTACCATGTGGAACCTTATTGAACGCTTCACTGAAGTCCATATAGACAATGTCTACCACACTGCCTTCATCAATCTTTTTTGTCATCTCTTTAAAAAACTCAGTCAAGTTAGTGAGACATGACTTCCCACCCACAAAGCAATGTTGACTATCCCTAATCAGTTCTCGCCTTTCCAAATGCAAGTAAATCCTGTCCTTCAGAATCACCTCCAACAACTTAGCCACCACTGACATCAGGCTCACTGGTCTATAGTTCCCTGGATTTTCCTTCCCACCTTTCTTAAATAATGGCACCGCATTAGCCAACTTCCAATCTTCCAGCACCTCACCACTGGCTGAGACTGATACAAATCTAAGACCATAAGACATAGGAGAGGAAGTAAGGCCATTCAGCCCATCGAGTCCACTCCACCATTTAATCATGGCTGATGGGCATTTCAACTCCACTTACCCACACTGTCCTCGTAGCCGTTAATTCCTTGTGAGATCAAGAATTTATCAGTTTCTGCCTTGAAGACATTTAATGTCCCAGCCTCCACTACACTTTGTGGCAATGAATTCCACAGACCCTCCACTCTCTGGCTGAAGAAATGTCTTCTCATTTCTGTTCTAAATTGACCCCCTCTAATTCTAAGGCTGTGCCCACAGGTCCTAGACTCCCCACCTAATGGAAACAACTTCCCTGCATCCACTCTTTCTAGGCCATGCACTATCTTGTAAGTTTCTATTTGATCTCTCCTCAACTTTCTAAATTCTAACGAATACAATCCCAGGATCCTCAGCCGTTCATTGTATGTTAGGCCTACCATTCCAGGGATCATCCATGTGAATCTCTGCTGGACACACTCAAGTGCTAGTATGTCCTTCCTGAGGTGTGGGGCCCATATCTCAGCAAGGGGCCCAGCAATCTCTTCCCTAGCTTCCCACAAATTTCTGGAGATACACCTACTCAGGTCGTAGGGATCTATTTACCTTTATGCATTTTTAGACTTCCAGCACCTCCTCTTCTGTAATATGGGCTTTTTTCCAACACGTCACCATTTATTTCCCCAAGTTTTCTGGGTTCTATGACCTTCTCCACAGTAAATACTGACACAAAATATTTGTTTAGTGTCTTACCTAACTCCTGTGGTTCCACACATAGATGACCTCACTGATCTTTAAGAGGTTCTATCCTCTCCCTAGTTACTGTTTGTCCTTAAAGTATTTGTAGAATCTCTTTGGGTTCTCCTTATCCTTAATTGCCAAATCTACCTCATGTTCCCTTTATGCCCTCCAAATTTCCCTCTTAAGCACAGGTAGTTCTCCGATGACGCCATAATTGCATTCCATCAAAACCTTGCTTAAGAGAAAATCATTTAAAAGAAATAAAGGGGCCTGTGGGAAAAGTGGGATTGAGGTACACCAACAAAAAAAATCACTCATGATCGCTCAAAAATCACCCAAAGGTCTAATGCAAAGTATAGCAGAGCCTGAATGAAACCATATTTATTAATGAAACAAAAGTAAATTTAACACAGTACATTTAAAAAGTCTAAGAAATCTGCTGTCTGTCCAGTACCTCTCACAGAAAGTTGTTCTGTTGGCAGCTGATATCGGCACATGCACAGATCACAGGAACATTGGCGCCTGTGCAAAACGGCGTGGAGATTTCGGCACGCACATGGGCGCATGTGCAGAATGAAGTGTGTGAACTAACCCCAGGGCTGGTTCTAATTTCTAAGTACCCAATTAAGATCAGTTAAGAATCAACTACATTACATTTACCCGGGGGTTGGTTCATGTGCTTCATTCTGTGCTTGCATTATTGCCAACAGAGGTAAGTGTTCTCGAAAATACCGTTTCCTAATTCTTCAGCAACATTATAGCCAAATCTTGCTGCCACAACATGCGTTGTCCCACCACCCTTCTACCATTCTTAGGATTCACTGCATTCTATACCTGACATATGTCTCCTTCTCTTTCTTGACCAGAGCCTCAATTTCTCTAGCCATCCAGCATTCCCTACACCTACTAGCTTTGCCCTTCATACCAACAGGAACATACTGTCTTTGGTCTCTCATTATCTCATTTTTGAAGACCCTCCCAACTTTCTAACCATCCTGAAACCTGTGAACAGCCTTCCCCAATCAACTTTTGAAAGTTCCTGCCTAATATTGTCAAGCTTGGCCTTACTCCAATTTAAAACTTTAACTTTTAGGTCAGGTCTATCCTTTTCAATAACTATTTTAAAATCAATGGAATTAGGATCACTTGCCTCAAAGTGCTCCCCCACTGACACCTCAGTAAACTGTCCTGCCCTTAATTCCCAAGAAGGTACATCCACATACCAAATAAGAAAATGTTGTTGAACACACTTAACAAATTCCTCTCTATCACATTCTTTAACACTATGGCAGTCCCAGTCTATGTTTGTAAAGTTAAAATCCCTGCCATTACAACCCTATTATTCATATAGATATCTGAGGTTTCCTTACATATTTGTTTCTCAATTTCCCACTGACTGTTGGGGGGACCTGTAATACAATCCAAATAAGATGATCATTCCTTTCTTATTTCTCAATTCCACCCAAATAACCTCACTGGACGTTCTCCCAGGAACATCCTCCCTAAGTACAGCCGTAATGTTATCCTTAACCAAATATGCCACTCCACCTTCTCTCTTGCCCCCTTTCTATCCTTCCTATACCATCCATACCCAGAACATTAAGCTGCCAGTCCTGCCCCTACCTGAGCCACATTTCTGTAATAGCTGTGATACCCCTGTCCCACATTTCCAATCATGCTCTGAATGCCTTACCTGTCAGGCCTCTTGCATTGAAATAAATCCAGTTGAATTTGTCAGTCTTATCACATTCACTGCCATGTTCCAGTCTGCCTTGACTATTTAACTCGTTTACCCTTATCTACTGCACCAGCCTCAGACTTATCTTTTTTCTCACTATTTCATGAATCTGCTGGAGCACCAGATGCCAATATATGATTGGGGTACAATATTAACTGAAGGAGATATTAGAACAATTGATGAAAATATTGGTATAAGAAGTACACTTTAAGAAAAACATTTTTAAAAATGAGAGAAAAGAGTAGATGTTCAGGAAAGAAAATCCATTGCTTCTGGATTAGGCAGCGAAAGACACAGCCATATGCACTGAAACTTAATCAAGAAATAAAAAGAATTAAGTTGTCACTGTGTAATGCTTTAAAATCACAAATCACTTTGATTTTTTTGCAGAGAAAAGCAGAACATTTCCCTGTTTTATCGAGTTGATGATGTTTAATTTTGTTCTTTGTTTGGATTCTATAAATAATGGTGTAATTAGAAGCCAAAAACTGTGTTTTATGACAATAATACCTTTGTTATTACATCGTGTTTTGTGACATTTCCGTGACAAACAATGTAATTATAACAAATACTGTTCAAATTAGGAAATGCACAAGACATATTACAACAAAGGTATTCCTGTCATTGACACACTAATTATAGAGGAATCTGCCAAAAATCTCTATTTGTTTAAGAGATGTAAGTCACTATAACAAGGTGTGACAGGATATATTCAGATGAAGAAATCTCTTTATTTGACAGCATTCCAAAGGCAGCAGCTTGTGGATTCACAAGTTTCATTTATAGAAATTGATATCTGCACAAATTCCAGTGGGTGTATCTCACATAACCATCACCAAATTAACTTGAACAGATTTTCAAAAGATCAGCAAATAGAGAAATCACTCAAAGCTAGGGGATAGATACAAGAAATAACTTTAAGTGGCTTACGGAAGATTGGCTATTGCCCCAAGAGGCTGGAATGCAAAGGAGAGGAAAATATGTTAAACTATATAAACCACTGGTGACTGATGAGTTCAGTTGGCTAGATGGCCAATATGTAGCTCAGCATATTGCAAACAGCCCAAGTTCCATTCCCCTTCCAACTGAGGGAGATTTGGGACCTGCTGACTCAACTTCTCAATATAACCAATTCAACAGATAGAGATTACCTCCAGTCACCCATGGGCAATGGCTAATCTACCTACCCACACAACGCACTAGTTAGACTTAATCTGGACTAGTGTTCAGTTCTGGGCACTGTAGCTCAATAAGGATATGATATATTAACATTAGAAATGCCCTACAGATTCTCTGGAATAATACGAGGGTTGACTTTTGAGGCAGGTGACTTTTTTTTATTCATTCATGGGATGTGAGTGTTGCTGGCTAGGTCAGCATTTATTGCCCATTTCTAATTGACCAGGACTGCAATTAAGAGTAAACTACATTACTGTGGCTGTCGAGTTCATATGTAGGCTAGACTAGGTAAGGTTGGCAGATTTTCTTCCCTGAAGGTCATTAGTGAATCAGATGTGTTTTTCCAACAATCGACAATGGGTTCATGGTCGTCATTATACTCTTAATTGCAGGTTTTTAATGAATTCCACCATCCACTGTAGCAGGATTTGAACCTGGGTTCCCAGAACATTAGTTAATTTCTGGATTAACAGTCCAGCGAAAATACTACCAGGCCAATTGAATGCAGAAGATTAAGATGTGACCTAATTGAGCCATTTGATGATTAGTGAAGTTGATATGAGGAAACTATTTTCTTTAATGGGGAGACAAAAGCAACAGTAGCTCTGAATCCTGGAAACACTGGGAAAGTGAAGGCACTGCCGAAATTAATGGCAGATTGTCAGAAGCGTTTATCACTGTTTCCCCATTTTTCACTCTGTTCATCATCTGGCCACTGCTGTGTGCAACATCCAGTGGGAAACATCATATTTATGATCAGAGAGCAGGGAAGGAGAGACTACAGTGGAAGAGATTGCAGGCAGCGGATTAACCAGTCATAAAGTTGGAGTCAGGTTTCTGCAAAGGGGTTCCAGAGACTGGAATTTGCACCGATATCCCATTTATCTGTATCCCATTTTTTTGCTGACCCACATTAGCTCCTAGTCTGACAGCCACAATTTAAAAAAAAATTCATTTCTGTTTCCAAGTTCCCTTCTCTCTCCTAGTAACATCACTCCCTCCATCTCTGTAATGCTGTGAGATCTCTAAACTTTTAGCCTCTGACGCATTTCCAATTTCATTAACCACACATCAATAGCCTTTCCTTCAGGTGCCAAGGATCCAAGCTCTGGAAATCCTTCCTTAAATCTTTCCACCTCTCTATCTCTCCCCTCATTTAAGACAGTGCTTAAACCCCTTTAACCAAGTTTTTTTGGTAACTTCTAATATCTCTTTATGCGGCTCCAGGTCAAATTTAGTCAGCTAAAGTGCCCTGGAATATTTTTCTATTGCAAGGCAGCATACTCAGCCATTTACTATACTCTTTGTACACTCTTGACTGTGTGGCCAAATTCAACTCTAATTTCATTTACAAATTATTTGATGACACCACGATAGTGAGTCAGATCTCAAGCAACAATGAGGCAGAGTACAGGAAAGAGATAGACAGCTCAGTAGCATGGTGGAAAGACAACAATCTCTCCCTGAATGTCAGCAAAAGGAAGGAACTGGTCATTGACTTCAGGAATTGGAATGGAGGACATGTCCCTGTTTATGTCAATGATGCTGATGTGCAGCTGGTCAAGAGCTTCAGGTTCCTAGGAGTAAATATCACCAACAATCTGTCCTGGTCTACCCATGTCAATGCTACGGTCAAGAAAGAACACCAATGCCTCTAATTCCTCAGAAGTCTAAGGAAATTCAGCATGTCCACAATGACCCTTAACAGTTTTTATGGATGTACCTTAGAAAGCATTCTATCCAGATGCATCACAGCTTGGTATGGCAATTGACTGCATTAGAGAACTGTGAATGCAGCTCAGTCCATCATGTAAATTAGCCTTCCTTCCATTGACTCCATCTGTACTTCCCGCTGCCTGAGGAAAACATAATCAAATATCCATCCCACCCCAGCTATACTCTTTGCCACCCTCTTTCATTGGGCAGAAGCTCCAAATGTTTGAAAACATTAATCAACAGATTTGAGACCAGCTTCTTCCCTGCTGTTATTAGACTTTTGGACGGACCTCTCAAACATTAGAGTTGATCTTTCTCTGCACCTCCTCTGTAGTTATAACATTATATTCTGCATTCTGTCCTATTACCTGAAGTACTTATGTAAGGTATGATTTGCCTGGATAGAATGGAATACAATACTTTTCACTGTATTTTGGTACATAGCAGGATGACCTTATACAGGTTTATAAAATCATGAGGGGCGTGGATAGGATAAATAAACAAAGTCTTTTTCCTGAGGTTGGGGAGTCCAGAACCAGAGGGCACAGGTTTAGGGTGAGAGGGGAAAGATATAAAAGAGACCTAAGGGGTAACTTTTTCACACAGAGGGTGGTACATGTATGGAATGAGCTGCCAGAGGATGTGGTGGAGGCTGGTACAATTGCAACATTTAAGAGACATTTAGATGGGTATATGAATAGGAAAGGTTTGGAAGGATATGGGCCAGGTGCTAGCAGGTGGGACTAGATTGGGTGGGGATATCTGGTTGGCATGGATGGGTTGGATCAAAGGTTCTGTTTCCATGCTGTACATCTCTATGACTCTATATGACAATAAATAGAATCAATCAGAATTAAAGGTGTGGTATAAATCTAGACTTGTACCAATAAATGCAAGAAACATTCAAGTCTTTAAAGTGCCAGACAAGGCCATCCCCAACCAGAGAGATTCCCCATCGCCCCTTAACAGAATTCCCTCCTAATAACATCCTGGGGGTCACTGTTGTGTCAGGGTGTGAAAGGGTTAATGTTGAAGAACACCTTAAGCACCACCCATTATAATGATGTCATTTCAACTTGGTCCGAGAACAGATTTAGAATTTGAGGAGTAAGACCGAGCATTTGAGTCTTCCTCGTAGTCTCTGTAAATTGGACATAGTTGCTCTCCTGCAATAAACTACACATTTTTTTAAGATAAATGTACCTTTTTGTTAGACTACCGAGTGGTTTTCATCCACCACACTAGACTAAGCAGGCTTTGTAGATCCCTAACAGGAAAAACATGGGGAGGTGGCAAGGATTTATTTTGTAAAATGGTAGCAAAGGGTGCAGGCCTCACTGAGCCATTTCCTATAAGCTGGCTTGTAGAAGACAATTTCTTCAGCCACAACTTTAAGAGGTTGTTCATTCAAACAGGAGCTGGAAGAACTGATCATTGAAAAACCCTACAGGAGAGAACCTTGTGGCAAGATACCACAAGGTACAAATTCACAATCTAGAAGATTGAGAAGCATTGAATTAAAAAACTTTTCAGACCCAGTAAAGTGAAGGGCTGCACCAAGAGTGAGTCAAAAACTCCATTACGTTGGAGCACTAGTCACACCAAGACACTTGGCAAAAGTGATGACTGCAGATGCTGGAGATCAGAGTCTAGATTAGAGTAGTGCTGGAAAAGCACAGCAGGTCAGACAGCATCCGAGGAGCAGGAAAATCAACGTTTCGGGCAAAAGCCCTTCATCAACACCAAGACACTTACAGATCGCATCAGGAACTGATGATGTGTAGGAACGGTTTTAAGTCAAGTTTCAGCCAGAGAGTGCAAGAACATCAGAGGATCTGTGAGGAAAGTTAAAATCCCTGATGGGCAAGAGGAATACTTTTAAAAGAAGGTGCCAGTTACAATCCAGGAAAATGAGAAGTAAGCAATGTGTTTACAAGCCAGAAATTGCTGAAGGGTCACTGGATCTGAAACATCAACTCTGCTTTTCTCTCCACATTTGATGCCAGACCTGCTGAATTTCTCCAGCAATTTCTGTTCTTGTTTCAGATTCCAGCATCCACCTTTTTTTTGGGTTAAGTTTAATTTACTTACAGCTCAGGTCAAGCATCACCAGCACAGTGAATGGACACCACAAGACACAGCGACAATAAGGGAAATCAGAAGACAGAGCAGCAATTTAAAATGAGATCGTACACCCAGGTAAGATGCAAAACCAGAATTAATGCGATAAAGGCACAATTTAAAAGCCTAAACAGTCAGGGGGAATCTAAGATGGCGGCGATCTGAGAAGATCACACTGCAGAGCTTCACATCGCAGCAGGAGCAGGACGGTCCTTTAACCCACCCAACCCAGGTCACCGGGATTTCTTGGGGCATTGGCAAGATTGTGGAGCCCCAAGAAACATTTAAAAATTGACTTACCTGTATTTTCAGCTTGTCCAGAAATGCCTAAAAAGGGAGGAGGAGCATCTGAGGCCGGGCCCGCAGCTTAGCCTGCAGCAGCCTCGGAGCCGTTTACTCTCCAGGACCTGGAGAACCAGCTCTCGAAATCTCGCGAGATGTTGGGGAAACAGATTGAAGAGGAGCTGGCTCCAATCTCTCTCATGCTGCAGAAGCATGAGCAGCAGCTGGGAGACCTGGAGAAGAGGACGGATGAGGTGGAGCACAGGGTCACAGTGGTGGAAGCTGATGCCAGTTCATTCAAGGAAGAGATCCAAGCCCTGAAGACGCAAGTTCGTAATTTGCATGACCAAGTGGATGATCTTGAAAACAGGGGCAGGAGAAAAAACATTCGGATCGTCGGTCTGTCTGAGGGTAAGGAAGGTGAGCGGCCTGTGAAATTTGTTGAAGATTGGCTTCTGAAATTCCTTGACTTGGAGACTGGCATGAGAGGATTGAAGATAGAGAGGGCTCACCGGGTCGCAGCACGGAGGTTGGGCCTGGGTCAACGCCCTCGTCCTTTCCTGGTGCAGTTCCATCATTACCGGGATAAGGAGAGAGTCATGGAGGCTTCCAGACTCCAGGGGAAGGATCCAAAGGCCCTAATTTATGAGGGGTCTAAGATTATGTTTTTTCAGGACTTTTCAGCGGCGGTGATCCAGAAACGAACATCGTATGATGGTGTCAAGAGAAGATTGAAGGAGCTTGGGATTCAGTACTCCCTGAGATATCCGGCAGTGCTTCGGATCACCTTAGATGGATCCATGCATCTCTTTGACACATCAGAGAAGGCAAGAAACTTTGTGGACAAACTAACCTAATTTAAACAATTGTAGTATGTATAAATATTGTTGCTTGAGTATGCGTTTATCATTCTGTAAAAGAAATGGAGGAATCTGGTTGGAGCTTTGTTTTTCCCTTTTTTTTCCTCTATTGATAATAATTTGGTTCAAACTATGTCTGGCGGTGGGTAAGATGTACGTTTTAAATTTCTAAGTTAGGACATACCAAAGGGTGGGTGGGGTATTTATTCCCCCTTTTTTTATAAAAGAAATTTTTAAATTCATATTGATATTCTATGGGATGTTTATTCTTTTTAGCTTGTGCTTGTGATGCGGCTCTAGCTGGGAGAAGTGAAGGTGGTTGAGATGGTTAGATGCCTATTTATGGGCAGTTCGGAACAGGTAGTTGCCCCCTCCAGGCATGGGGTGAGTTCCCCTACTCAGCGCTATTGGCACTTTATATGTTGGTTTGTTTTCTGGTTTTTGTTGTTTTTTATTTTTAATAATTTTGTATGTTTGTTAAATATATTGGTTTTAGTTTATGTAGTTTTTATATTTGGTGGACCATGCGACACTAAAGCTCAGCAATTTGTGGTTCAGGTTCCTCCTCTCTGTAATTTAAATGTAATTGCAGAAGATTGTGGCTAATGATTTGATTAAATGGTGTACCTGGAATATCAAGGGAAGTCACTCACCAATTAAGAGGAAGAAGGTACTCTTGAGTCTTATTGCTTTGTTACAGGAGACACATTTGGATAACAAGGAGCATCTGAAATTACAGCAGAATGGCTTTGACCGAGTTTATTTTTCATCATTTAATACGAGAAGTAGGGGAATGGCTATATTGGTAAGGAAAAATCTCTCATTTAAATTGTTGGAATGTGTTAAAGACAAATACCGGAGGTTTGTAATTCTTAAAGCCTTGATAAATGGGGAAGAATATGGCATTTTAAATGTTTATTGTCCCCCAGCTCATCCTCTTAAATTCTTGGTAGATGCTGTTTCTAAACTGATAAGTCTCAAGTCTCGGCACATCATTATGGGGGAGATTTTAACTGCCTCATGGACCCCACAGTAGACAGGGTTGCCTAAGGGTCCCTCGATACCCTCTGCACAAACTAAACAGTTATTGGGTTTGTGTGGGGAATTAGGATTGATGGACGTCTGGAGGTGTCTCCACCCTACAGGTAGGGATTTCACATTTTTCTCCAATCCGCACAGATGTCACATGAGGATTGATTTTTTTCTGACCCCTGCGTTAACCCTGGATCTGGTGGCATCCTGTACGATTGGTAATATTGGCATCTCTGATCATGCTCCAGTGTACCTCCTGGTTAAAATTAAGGATGTTACAGTGGATTCAAGGTACTGGCAAATGGACCCCTTTATTCTCATGGACAGCAAGTTTGTGGAGTATTTCTCTAGGGAATTTCTGGCATTCCTAGACATCAACATAGGCTCAGTTGATAGCTCATCTGTTCTCTGGGAAAATGCCAGAGGGTTAGTTATTTCATATTCCACAAGTAGGAAGCGGCAGAAGGGTGAACAGTAACGTCTCCTTGAAGCACGGCTGAAGGCAGCTGAGAAGGCCTATTTTGACAGACCCTCATTGGTCAAACTACAGAGGATTATGTCACTGCGGTCTGCACTAAATTCCATGCTCACACAGACAGCAAAGAAGGAGCTGGCTTTTGCAAAGCAAAAGTTATACGAGCATGGTGACAAGCCAGGCAAATACTTAGCATACCTTGCCAGAAAGAGAAGTGCCCCACAAACCACTACAGTGATTAGGGAAGGGTCTGGGAACCTAACATGTGATTCTAAAATGATTAATGTGGCTTTCCAGCGATTCTCTCTAAGTTATATCAGTCTGAGAATTGTGAGGAGGGGCAGGCCAAAACGGAATCCTGTTTTAGAGATCTGAAGCTCCTGGGTGTGACTCCCGAACAACAGTCCTTTCTCAATGCCCCATTATCAGAGCAAGAAGTGCAGGAAGCTGTGAGGCAGCTTCAGGGTGGAAAGGCACCCGGTCCTGATGGACTTCCCAGTGAATTCTATAAGGTATTTATAAGTATACTGTCAGGCCCGATGCTGAATATGTTTAATGATTCATACAGCCATGTATGTCTCCCACCATCTCTGAGAGAGGCCAATATTTCACTTATCCTTAAAAAAGGGAAGGACCCGGAAGACTGTGCTTCATACAGGCCCATCTCGCTCTTAAATGTGGACTTTAAGATCCTCTCTAAGGCTCTTGCATTAAGGCTGGAGACTATGTTACCCTCTATTACTAGAGGGCTTTATAAAGGGTCACAGATCCTCCAATAACGTTAGGAGGCTGCTTAATGCAATTCAAGCATGCCAACAGCAGTCAATACAGAGATTGGTGATTTCTTTAGATGCAGAGAAGGCATTTGACCAAGTTCAGTGGCCATACCTTTTCTAAACCGGTTTGGTCTGGGCAAAGTTTTCATAAGATGGGTAAAGGTTCTCTACAGTGTACCTCTCGCTGTGGTCATTACTAACGGGCTACGATCAAGCAATTTTAATATTCCTACGGGCAGCTGGCAGGGCTGTCCCCTTACACCATTACTTTTTACGTTGGTGATTGAACCGTTGGCAGAGGCCATTCGTGGGGATCTCAATGTATCAGCTCCAGAAGTTGGGTCAAAATTACATAGGATCTCGCTGTATGCAGATGATGTTCTAATTTTCTTGACAAATCCAGCAGTCTCAGTGCCTTGCCTGATATAATGTATTCACGTGTTTGGCGCTTTTTCAGGGTATAAGATTAATTTTGCTAAATCAGAGGCTATGCCTATGGGTGGTCTTACAGAAGAGTTGACTCTTGAGAGTGACTATAGATTCCCATTTAGGTGGTCACAGGGGGGTTTTGTGTATTTGGGCATATTCATTACTTTAGTTCTGGATTGGCTGTTCAAAGCCAATTTTACTCAATTATTTGAAAAAAATTAAACAAGATCTCCAAAGATGGGAGGCACTTCTAGTCCCATGGTTGGGTTGGATAGCGCTTATTAAGATGAATATTCTCCCTTGTTTGCTATACCCTATACAGATGCTCCCCCTGATTTTGAATAAACAAACACTCAGGAGACTGAACTGTTGGTTCAGCTCCTTTATCTGGCACCGTAAACGGCCCCTCACTAAATTAACCAATCTGCAGTTGCCTCACAGACTGGGTGGAGTAGACCTTCCAGACATTGAAAATTACCATTTAAGCTCGCTCTCGACCTACGTAAGTGATTGGGTTTGTAGGGACCCTCTTTCAATATGGCTAGATATCAAAGTCTCCCAAGCAAGGTGCCCCCTTACCAATTTGCTGTTTTTGAACAAGGTGATGACAGTTAAGAAATATTGCCATAACCTAATAGTCATCAATACTGTGAAAGCATGGAGGGCAATTCAGCAGAAGGAAGGTAATATTGGCAAAACATCTTTGTTTACACCTTTAGTGGGTATGCCGAGTTTTCAACCAGGTATGATAGATTCAGGATTTAAATGTTGAGCAGCTAGGGGTATATCTTGAATGGGTGATTTATTTGAGGGAGATGTAATGATGTCCTTCGATCAGTTAGTACGAAAGTACGAGTTACCTAACAGAGACCTCTTTCGTTTTTTTCAAGTTTGGGATTTTATTCAAAAAAAGACCACACTTTTGACTGATCTCTACAAATCTGACATAGAAAGAGGGGTACTAAGGGCTAAGAGTACACTCTCTGTCAGTACTCTATATCATGAATTGGGGGGTGCCACCTCAGATGAGTCTGATCAACTCTGCAAGATGTGGGAAAGAGAGCTGGGTCTTGAAGTTTCTTCAGAGGCATGGGAGGATATTTGGGAAAATGCAAGAAAGATATCAGTTTGCAATAGGACCCATGCTTTACAGTTAAAGATTCTCCATAAGGTCCACTTAGCCCCAGACCATTTGTCAAAATTTAAACCAGGGGTATCTTCAGCATGTTCCAAGTGCAAGGTCTGCACAGGCACTCTTACCCATTGTCTTTGGTCTTGTGACAGGCTTCAAACATATTGGAGCGCTGTGGTTGGTGCAATGGAGAGGATTTTAGGTGTGGGGTGAAGAAGGATCCTATTTCGCTCCTTTTGGACCTATCCATTGTATTTCCTGCAGACTCGCATGAGGAAAAACTTTTCAATATTCTTACATTCTGTGCAAGGAAGAACATCTTGCTAGGTTGGATATCAGAAAACACCCCAGGCCTGTCGGGTTGGCAGAAGATTGTTATGGAGCATATTCCCCTGGATTTTCTCACAAATATAGTACACCACAAGACATGGCAATCCCTTTTGAAATACCTGGACACAGATTTATCTGCCACACTAACAAGGGCTTTTATATAGCTGGAACAATTGTGTTTCATGTGTCCAATATCCAGGGAGGAAGAACTGTGAATGTATGAGTGTTTTGTTTGGCTGGGCTGAGTTATTACTATTTATTTGTTTTTTGTTGGGTATTTATTTAGTTAGTTAAATAGCTAGTTTAGTTTTTTAAAAATGTTATACTTCTCTATATATGTTTATACATTCGTATAGGAGGTGGGTTGGGGAATTTCTTTTAATTATTTGGGTTTAGTTTTGTACTATTTTTGTACTGTTTTGAATTGCATTGTTATGTATTTGTTATAATATTTAAAAATGTAAGTTTTCTTAATAAAAATATATAATAAACAGAAAGCCTAGACAGTCAAATTCTAACAGAAGAAGAAAACCTGATGACTATTAAGGCTACTGAAAAGGTGGGAAATCTGTTGCTTAAACTGCAGTAAAGGTAGGGAACATTCATTTCAACAGCACACAGCAGGATGCATTTAGGGAAAAAAAAATGTGGAAGGAAAAGGGATTATTACTGAGAGCCGCAGACAGTTGAAATCAACTAGGAAAACCTAAGGAATGGGATTAACTTATAGAGTCACATCTAATTAGGTTCATTCTGTAAAACCATGAAGGAAACAGAAATCATGCTGCAATTAGCAATTAGGAATCCCCCACTTTACTTACAAAGGCAGCAATCTACCTTTTTGTTTACTAAAAAAGTACAGGAGAAGTTTCCAGTCTAGCAGCACATTACCACAGTATCACTGTGTTGTAAAATTAAAAGCCTTTAAAGGATGGGAAATAAAGAATCACACTCACAGGGCCGCAGAAAAAAGACTGTAGGAAGATTTAATTACAGAAATAAGCCAATTAAAGCACAATCTCAGAGAAAATAATTCTGAAGACACAGAATAACTTGCAAACTAAATATTAAATCAGAAAATAAATCAATTAATATACTTTAGCATTCTGTTGGGTATTTAGCTGATAATGTTGTAACTCATTAAGCTGTAAAAGAAGCAAGCAACACTTCTGAATGCCTTTAGCAATTAATTTAACTTTGGAAAAATAAAATTATTGAAAGAGTAAGATTTCATAGAAGAATTCTGCGTCCAATGAAATCCACTGACAGTTTCATTAATGATCATCACAGATTAGTGGGAAAATCTAACCACAGGGATTTAAAATCAGAATTCATAAGGGAGAATTGTTCAGGTTGCTGATGATTTCTCTCAGATTAATTACAGTCAAAAGAAGATGTGAAGCCAGAGAAAGCCATAGTAAGTGAAGCAGAAGTCCGGAGGCAGCCCAGATCAATCCTGAAAGGAGACAATCAGCCTTTCCACAGGGGATCAGTGGAACCCATCCAGTTCTTAAAATACAAACATAGAAAGTCAGTACAGCAAGTAAGACAGACACTAGATATTAACAGACATTGTCACTGTGATGAAGCAAGGAAATCTCACAGGCACAATCCGTGTCCAGCTTTTAAAAAGACATGCTTTCTCTGTGAAACAATGGGTTGCATTCCTAAAAGTGCCAAAGTAGGACACAGTCACAGAAAAACAAGAGATCAAACAGCTGTTGTCACAAAGAGTTCACGAGATAGAACAGGCTACATTAGAAGAAAAGCCAAAGTATTCCAAAGGGATATCAGTGCTCCAGACCTAGCTTTCTGAGAAGAGAATATTTATGTCAATGTGCACTTGAGCTTACACGACTTCATTATCAAGAATTTTCACTTGAGCATGAAAGCATATTTTGACCTGACTCTTCCTCAAATGGTATGAAGAAGTCAAACTGTTTAATGTCAAGGAACCTTTGGTCAAGGAATAGTCAGTCATGGAAAAACAAGTCAAAGAACATTTGGATATTCAACAAGCTGTTGTTCAATCACTGGTCAAAGATTTCATAGGCTGCCTTAACTCATAGCAGAACTCAAAGAGGAGAGATTAACTCTGCTGGCAAAAGAAATTTGCTTTCTTCTGTCAGCAAGATCAAAATCTGTGATCATACTGAATCAGCAGAAATGTTTTCCACTGCTTTCACCACTGAAGAGACATTTCCAAAGGCTGAATCTTATGTTTCTTTGGCTGTCAGTTTGTCTAGGTTTTCAGTAGGATTCAATAGGCTGTGAGGCCGAGTGAGATCTCATTGTATCTCACCAGACTTGACTCATTAACTACCTACATTGCTCATGTGGTGCTTTCTTGACTCTAGCACCATCCTAATACTCACCACTCCTGGTAGGACTTGCCAATCACTGGATATCGGTTGAAAGATCAGCACTCCTGGCACCTGTGGCATCATGAAAATGCTTCTGTGTGCCAAGACAAGTGTTGATAATCTGGCTTTGCGCATCACCAGCAACATAATGGCTAACAGTCACCATGGTCCTAGACCTAGCTGGCATTGTTGACCCTCTTTGGTTCTTATAACCTCATTATCTTAATCACAAGGCCATGTAGTCCTTAACTGCACCGCCCTGGTAATCATCCTCCTTAGCTTACTGCTACTCTGTCCCCAGTGCCCACTGAAGACCCTGATCTGGTCATTTTGCAGTAGAGAAACATCATTTTGTAGAAGGTGAACATTGTGCACAGGTAAGCAATCAGACTGTCCCATAGCTGAGCTTTTATTTACGGGCAGAAAAACTGGATACAAGCAAAACAAATAGAACACAAAGCAAATATTCATTAACACAAGTAGCAGAAGTGTTGTGGGAAGGTGTTTTGTTGACCTTGGCCATAACTGAGAAAGATTTAAGGTAGGCATGGAAAATAATAAAGGTGGACCAGAGATAAAGGATTTGAATTGGAGAGAGATCAATTTTGATATGATAAGACAGGATCTGGTCAAGGGGGACCAGAAGTGGCTACTTAGAGTCATTGAGATGTACAGCACGGAAACAGAGCCTTCAATCCAACTCATCAATGCCGATCAGATATCCCAACCTAATCTAGTCCAATCTGCCATTAATAGAAAGGTTACGAAGTAGAATAGATTTAACTTAGAGTCATAGAGATGTACAGCATGGAAACAGACCCTTTGGTCCAACTCATCCATACCGACCAGATATCCCAACCCAATCTAGTCCCACATGCCAGCACCCGGCCCATATCCCTCCAAACCCTTCCTATTCATAAACCCATCCAGATGCCTTTTAAATGTTGTAATTGTACCAGCCTCCACCACTTCCTCTGGCAGCTCATTCCATACACGCATCACCCTCTGTGTGAAAAAGTTGCCCCTTAGGTTTCTTTTAGATCTTTCCCCTCTCACCTTAAACCTATGCCCTCTTGTTCTGGAGTCCCCCACCCCAGGGAAAAGACTTTGTCAATTAATCCTATCCATGCCCCTCATGATTTCATAAACTTCTATTGTTGGCAAATCTGAATCAGTGCAGTGGGAACCTTTCAAACAAAGAAATAGTGAGAATGCAGGACTAATGCGTTCCTGTAAAAGTGAAGCATGGGACCAAAAGTTCCAGGGAAGCCTGGATATTGAGGAATGTACAGAACTGGATTAGGATCAAAAGGGAATCTTCTGGAAGATACTGACAGCTCAGAACATCAGAAGTTGTAGCAGCATAAAGAAAGTGCAGGGGGTTTACTTAGAAAGTAAATTAAGAATGTGAAGAGGGTATGTTGTAAGTATATTCGGGGCAAACAGACAACTAGGAACGAATCAGCCCGAGTAGCGACTTAAGTGACAAACTAAGTGGGATCCAGGGCAATTTGGCAAATTGGATTTTAAACTGGCTTAATGGCAGGAGATAGTGGGCAATGATCGAAAGTTATTTTTGCAACTGGAGGCCTGCATCCACAGGGTTCGGTGCTGCGTCCTTTGTTATGTGCTGTGTGCGTTAATGCGCAAGATATGATCAGTAAATTTGCAGATGATGTGAAAATTAGCGTTGTGGTAAATAGCAAGAAGGAAAGCCTTAGAGTGCAGGATGATATAGACAAGCTTATCAGATGAGCAGAACTCTGGCAAATGGAATTTAATTTTGAAAAGTGTGACTTGTTGCACTTTTGGATGATTAATGAGACAAGGGAGTACACAATTGGTGTTAGGATTAGAGGGAATTTGGTGTGTATCTCCACAGGTTCCTTGAAAGCAATAGTCGCGGTGGACAGGTGGTTTAGAAAACATGGGATACCTGTCTTTAATAGTTGAGGCACTGAATACAAGATCAGGGAGATTATAATGCAGCTGTGTAAGACATTAAGTGACAGCTGGATCACTGTGCAGTTCGATGTCACCACACTATAGGAAGGCTGGGGGCGCAGTAGAAAGGAGATTCACCAGGATGTTGTCTGGGCTGGAGAGATTCAGCAATGAAGAGAAACTACATAGGCTGTGTAGGCAATAAGACTATAAGATAAAGGAACAGAATTAGGCCATTTGGCCCACTGAGCCTGATTCGCCATTCGATTAAGGCTGATATGTTTCGCAAATCCATTCTCCTGCCTTCTCCCCGTGGCCTTTGATCCCCTTTCTAATCAAGAACTGACCTCATCAAGAGTCTTAAATATACTCAATGACTTCACCTCCACAGCCCTCTGTGGCAATGAGTTCCACAGATTCACCATCATCTACCTAAAGAAATTCTTCCTCATTTCAGTTCTAAAGGTTCATCCTTTCACTTTGACACCGTGCCATGTTTCCTAGTCTCTATCGAGGCCTCTCAGTACTGTCTCAGATACCCCCTCATCCTTCTAAATTTCATCAACTACAAAACCAGAGTCCTCAATGGTTCCTCCCAGAGCAGCGCGAGGGGGAGCGACTCCCAGAACAGCACAAGGGGAAGTGAGTCTCGGAGCAGTGCAAGGGGACCAGGTCCCGGAGCAGCTTGAGGGGTAATGAGTCCTGGAGCAGTACAAGGGATAGCAGGACCCAGAGCAGCATGGGGGCAAGCAAGTCCTGGAGCAGCACGAGAAGAAGCGAGTCCCAGAGCAGCGGGAGGGGAATGAGTCCTGGGGCAGCACAAAGGGAAACGAGTCCCGGAGCAGTACAAAGGGAAGCGAGTCAATGTTGCCTCATATCATACATTAGCCATAAATTGGTATGCTTATTGAGATGTAGCAAAATTCGAAAAGCAGGAACATGTGGATTAAGTCATACACAGCAAAACTGGTAAGCTGAGCAACAGAATGTACGTTGCATATAATCAATGTCACCGTTGCAGGAGAATTTGTGTTTGGAAATCAAAAATCGGGCAGCACAGTGGCTCAGTGGTTAGCACTGCTGCCTCACAGCACCAGGGTCCTGGGTTTGATTCCCACCTGTCTGTTTGGGATCTGCACATTTTCCCTCTGTCTGAGTGGCTTTCCTCCGGGTGCTCTGGATTCCTCCCTCAATCCAAAGATGTGCAGGTCAGGTGAATTAGCCATGCTCAATTGCCCACAGTGTTAGGTGTGTTAGTCAGGGGTAAAAAAAGGGTAGGGAAATGGGTCTGGATGGGTTTCTCTTCGGAGGGGCCGTGTGGACTTGTTGGGCTGAAGGGCCTGTTTCCATACTGCAGAGAATCTAATCTAATCTAAAAAAAAATTGACTGGTCTCTTGTTTATATACAAGCATTGAGCTTGCATTCTGGCCAACTGACATCGTGAGCAACGAACCTCATGTATTCACAACAAAACTGGAGATTCATATGTGCCATATTGATGCCCATAGTGTATTGGTTCATAAGGCCTTGCCTCAGATAAACCTTAGGTGGTGCAAATAGGTTATTTTGGAAAAAAGGCAGTTTCACAAATGATCAGAAAACAATGAACTGGGAATATAAACCTTTAAAATAAGGATAGAGATGTTGCTGGCAAGATCATCATCTATTTCCCATCTCTAATTATTCTTAAGAAAGTTGTAGAAGTTGCCTTTTTTGATCTGCAACAATCCATGTGATATAATTACATGCAAAGGGCAATAAATGGGAGTGAGGAGGTGGGGATCCAGGATTTTACTCCATGAAACCAAAGAAATGGCAATATAGATTCAGGTCAGGATGGTGAGTGACATGGAAAAGAACTTGTAGGTGATGGTTGTGCCCTTTACCTTAACTGCTACTTGTACCTGCCATGTGTCTCAGTATGTGGTACAGAGTATGTGCTGTTTAAGGTAGTTTGCTACCATCCTGCTTTATCCATAATCCATATATAGACCAGACTAGTCTAAATATGACTGGTAGAGGATAGTCATAAATGGAACCTGTTTCAATTAATATGCTGCTTTCTGGAGATCCAAGATGGCAGCGGTCTGAGTTGTCTGCTATGCTGGGCTCTGTGCCATATCCCCTGGCAAGGTGGACCTTTACCCCCCTCGTTAACCACCCCAGGAGAAAAAATTGATAATATAAACTTACTGAACATACGGCGCTTCTAAAATTGTGGTTTGACTGCTTGAAGACCAGAATGAAAACAAATAAAGGAAAGGGGCCTAAAGGAGTGCAGCAGGCAGGAGTGCACCCCTCCTGCATCAGGGGTGCCTGCAGCTATTGCTCAAATTCCTGGGGCAGCCCCTTTGGATTCAATGGGGCAGCAGCAGGTACTCACAGAGTTTGGCAAAGCAGGAGTAGGAAGTTCAAATGTCAGACCGAAGAGGAGAGGCAGTGGAGCAGAGGACCGCGGCATCGGAGACCCATGGCGGAGGTCTCGGGGCGAAGGATCCGAATGCTGGAAGACCAGGTTCGGGTCCTTCAGGAGCAAATGGATGACCAGGAAAACAAAAGTAGAAAAAAAGATCTTACGGCTCTTGGTCTTCCGGAACGCAAGGAGGGCGAAGACCGTGTTGGTTTCCAGGAGAAGTGGCTCCCAACGTTCCTGGGGCTGGAGTTGGAGTTGGGCCTGTTGAGTGTGGAGTAGGCCCACCGGATGACAACACGCAGGGCCAAACCGGACCCGCGCCCTCGCAGTTTCCCGTGCGACTCCTGCTTTATAAATGATTTCAATGTGAGCATAAGAGGTACAGTTAGTAAGTTTGCAGATGACAACAAAATTGGAGGTATAGTGGACAGCCAAGAGGGTTACCTCAGATTACAACAGAATCTTGATCAGATGAGCCAATGGGCTGAGAACTGGCAAATGGAGTTTAATTTAGATAAATGCGAGGTGCTGCATTTTGGGAAAGCAAATCTTAGCAGGACTTACACACTTAATGGTAAAGTCCGAGAGAGTGCTGCTAAACAAAGACACTTTGGACGAGAGGTTCATAGCTCCTTGAAAGTGGAGTCACAGATAGATAGAATAGGGAAGAAGACTTTGGTATGCTTTTCTTTATTGGTCAGAGTATCGTGTACAGGAGTTGGGAGGTCATGTTGCGGCTGTACAGGACATTGGTTAGGCCACTTTTGGAATATTGCATGCAATTCTGGTATTCTTCCTATCGAAGGATGTTGTGAAACTTGAAAAAAAGATTGACAAGGATGTTGCCAGGGTTGGAGGATTTGAGCTATAAGGAGAGGTTGAATAGGCTGGGGCCGTTTTCCCTGGAGCATCAGAGGCTGAGGGGTGACCTTATAGAGGTTTATAAAATCGTGAGGGGCATGAATAGGATAAATAGACAAGGTCTTTTCCCTGGGGGTGGGGGAGACCAGAACTAAAGGCGTAGGTTTAGGGTGAGAAGCGAAAGATATAAAAGAGACATAAATGTAAGACAGGATTTGAGGAGCATACGTTGGGAGCATAGGCTGTCAGGGAAGGATGTGGTGGAAATGTGGGACTTTTTCAAGGAGCAGATACGACGTGTCCTTGATATGTATGTACCGATCAGGCAGGAAAGAAATGGTCGTGTGAGGGAGCCTTGGTTGACGAGGGAGGTTGAATGTCTAGTAAAGAGGAAGAAGGAGGCTTACATAAGGTTGAGGAAACAAGGTTCAGACAGAGCAGTGGAGGGATACAGGATAGCCAGAAGGGACCTGAAGAAAGGGATTAGGAGAGCTAAGAGAGGGCATGAAAAATCCCTGGCGGATAGGATCAAGGATAACCCCAAGGCATTCTATGCGTATGTGAGAAACCTGAGAATGACGAGAACGAGGGTAGGTCCGATCAAGGACAGTGGTGGGAGACTGTGTATTGAGTCGGAAGAGATAGGAGAGGTCTTGAACAAGTACTTCTCTTCAGTATTTACGAACGAGAGGGACTGTATTGTTGAAGAGGAGAGTGTGAAACGGACTGATAAGCTAGAAGAGATATCTGTTAGGAAGGAAGATGTGTTGGACATTTTGAACAACTTGAGGATAGACAAGTCCCCCGGGCCTGACGGGATATATCCTAGGATTATGTGGGAAGCAAGAGAGGAAATTGCAGTACCGTTGGCAATGATCTTCTCGTCTTCACTGGCAACGGGGGTGGTACCAGGGGACTGGAGAGTAGCGAATGTTGTGCCCCTGTTCAAAAAAGGGAATAGGGATAACCCCGGGAATTACAGGCCAGTTAGTCTTACTTCTGTGGTAGGCAAAGTAATGGAAAGGGTACTGAGGGATAGGATTTACGAGTATCTGGAACGGCACTGCTTGATTAGGGACAGCCAGCACGGATTTGTGAAGGATAGGTCTTGCCTTACAAGTCTTATTGAATTCTTCGAGGAGGTGACCAAGCATGTGGATGAGGGTAGAGCAGTGGATGTAGTGTACATGGATTTTAGTAAGGCATTTGATAAGGTTCCCCATGGTAGGCTTATGCGGAAAGTCAGGAGGCATGGGATAGAGGGAAATTTGGCCAATTGGATAGAAAACTGGCTAACCGGTCGAAGTCAGAGAGTGGTGGTAGATGGTAAATATTCAGCATGGAGTCCAGTTACAAGTGGAGTTCCGCAGGGATCAGTTCTGGGCCCTCTGCTGTTTGTAATTTTTATTAATGACTTAGATGAGGGAGTCGAAGGGTGGGTCAGTAAATTTGCAGATGATACAAAGATAGGTGGAGTTGTGGACAGTGAGGAGGGCTGTTGTCGGCTGCAGAGGGACTTAGATATGATGCAGAGCTGGGCTGAGGAGTGGCAGATGGAGTTCAACCCTGCCAAGTGTGAAGTTGTCCATTTTGGAAGAACAAATAAGAATGCGGAATACAGGGTTAATGGTAGGGTTCTTGGTCAGGTGGAGGAACAGAGGGATCTTGGGGTCTATGTACATAGATCTTTGAAGGTTGCCACTCAGGTGGATAGAGTTTGTAAGAAGGCCTATGGAGTATTATCGTTCATTAGCAGAGGGATTGAATTCAAGAGTCGTGAGGTGATGTTGCAGCTGTACAGGACTTTGGTTAGGCCACATTTGGAGTACTGTGTGCAGTTCTGGTCGCCTCACTTTAGGAAAGATGTGGAAGCTTTGGAGAGGGTGCAGAGAAGATTTACCAGGATGTTGCCTGGAATGGAGAGTAGGTCATACGAGGATAGGTTGAGAGTTCTCGGCCTTTTCTCGTTGGAACGGCGAAGGATGAGGGGTGACTTGATAGAGGTTTATAAGATGATCAGAGGAATAGATAGAGTAGACAGTCAGAAACTTTTTCCCCGGGTACAACAGAGTGTTACAAGGGGACATAAATTTAAGGTGAAGGGTGGAAGGTATAGGGGAGATGTCAGGGGTGGGTTCTTCACCCAGAGAGTGGTGGGGGCATGGAATGCGCTGCCCGTGGGAGTGGTAGAGTCAGATTCATTGGCGACCTTTAAGCGGCATTTGGATAGGTACATGGATGGGTGCTTAATCTAGGATAGAAGTTCGGCACAACATCGTGGGCCGAAGGGCCTGTTCTGTGCTGTATTGTTCTATGTTCTATGTTCTAGACCTTTTTCATGCAGAGGGCAGTACGTGTATGGAATCTGCTGCCAGAGGAAGTGGTGAAGGCTAGTACAATTGCAACATTTAAAAGGCATCTGGATGGATATATGAATATGAAGGGTTTGGAGGGATATGGGACGGGTGCTGGCAAGTGGGACTAGATTGGGTTGGGATATTTGGTCAGCATGGATGTTTTGGACCAAAAGGTCTGTTTCCATGCTGCACATCTCTATGACTCTATGAGTCCCAGAGCAGCACAAGGGGAAGAGAGGCCCGGAGCAGCGCGAGGGGAAGTGAGTCCTGGAACAACATGAGAGGGAGCAAATCCCAGAACAGCAAAGGGGATTCAGAGCAGCGTGAGGGGAAGGGCAACCCTGAACAGCGTGAGAGGAAGCGAGTCCGGGAGCAGCGTGAGGGGAAGCAAGTCCCGGTGCAGTGCGTGAGGAAGTGAGTCCCAGAGCTGCGCGTGAGGGGAAGCGAGTCCCGGAGCAGCGCGAAAGGAAGCAAGTCCAGGAGCAACGCGTGAGGAAGCGAGTCCTGGAGCTGCGCGTGAGGGGAAGCGAGTCCCGGAGCAGCGCGTGAGGAAGCGAGTCCCGGAGCAACGCGTGAGGAAGCGTGTCCCGGAGCAACCCGTGAGGAAGCGTGTCCCGGAACTGCGCGTGAGGAAGCGAGTCCCGGAGCAACATGTGAGGAAACGTGTCCCGGAACTGCGCGTGAGGAAGTGAGTCCCGGAGCAATGCGAGATGAAGCGAGTCCCAGAGCAGCGCAAGGGGAAGTGAGTCCCGGAGCAATGCGAGATGAAGCGAGTCCCAGAGCAGCGCAAGGGGAAGCGAGTCCCGGAGCAGAACGAGGGGAAGCGAGTCCTGGAGCAGCGCAAGGGGAAGCGAGTCCCGGAGCAGAACGAGGGGAAGTGAGTCCCAGAGCAGCGCGAGGGGAAGTGAGTCCCGGAGCAGCGCGAGGGGAATTGAGTCCTGCTGCAGCACGTGGGGAAGTGAGTCCCAGAACAGAGCAGCGTGAGGGGAATTGAGTCCCGGAGCAGCGCGCGGGGAAGTGAGTCCCGGAGCAGCGCGAGGGGATGTGAGTCCCGGAGCAGCGCGAGGGGATGTGAGTCCCAGAGCAGCACGAGGGGAAGGGAATCCTGGTGCAGCGCGAGGGGAAGTGAGCCTTGGTGCAGCATGAAAGGAAGTGAGTCCTGGAGCAGTGCGAGGGGAAGTGAGTCCCGGAGCAGTGCGAGGGGATGTGAGTCCCGGTGCAGCGCGAGGGGATGTGAGTCCCGGAGCAGTGCGAGGGGATGTGAGTCCCGGTGCAGCGCGAGGGGAAGTGAGTCCCGGAGCAGCGCGAGGGGAAGTGAGTCCCGGAGCATTGCCAGGGGAAGTGAGTCCCGGAGCATTGCCAGGGGATGAGTCCCGGTGCAGCACGAGGGGATGTGAGTCCTGGTGCAGCGCGAGGGGAAGTGAGTCCCGGAGCATTGCCAGGGGAAGTGAGTCCCGGAGCATTGCCAGGGGAAGTGAGTCCCGGAGCATTGCCAGGGGATGAGTCCCGGTGCAGCGTGAGGGGAAGTGAGTCCTGGTGCAGCGCAAAGGGGATGTGAGTCCTGGTGCAGCGCGAGCGGAAGTGAGTCCTGGAGCAGCGCGAGAGGAAGTGAGTCCTGGAGCAGCGCGAGCAGAAGTGAGTCCTGGAGCAGCGCGAAGGGGATGTGAATCCTGGTGCAGCGCGAGCGGAAGTGAGTCCTGGAGCAGTGCGAAGGGGATGTAAGTCCTGGTGCAGCGCGAAGGGGATGTGAGTCCCGGTGCAGCGCGAAGGGGATGTAAGTCCTGGTGCAGCGCGAAGGGGATGTGAGTCCCGGTGCAGCGCGAAGGGGATGTGAGTCCCGGTGCAGCGCGAAGGGGATGTGAGTCCTGGTGCAGCGCGAAGGGGATGTGAGTCCCGGTGCAGCGCGAAGGGGATGTAAGTCCTGGTGCAGCGCGAAGGGGATGTGAGTCCCGGTGCAGCGCGAGGGGAAGTGTGTCCTGGAGCAGCGCGAGAGGAAGTGAGTCCTGGTCCAGCGCGAGAGGAAGTGAGTCCTTGTGCAGCGCGAGTGGAAGTGAGTCCCGGAGCAACGCGAGGGGAAGTGAGTCCTGGAGCAGCATGAGGGGATGTGAGTCCCGGTGCAGCGTGAGGGGGAAGTGAGTCCTGGAGCAGCGTGAGGGGATGTGAGTCCCGGAGCAGTGCGAGGGGAAGTGAGTCCCAGAGCAGCGCATCTTCCCTTGGTGCAGCTGATTGCTGATGCAGAGCAGAGTGAAGGCTTGAAGTGGAAAGAGACTGTTGTTGGTCTTGGCTCTGGCACATGGCGGTTAGGCCACGTGTTTGCTGAGTTGCTGCAATGTAATGTCAATTTGAAATTCTTTACCAACTGTCATATCAACCTTTTAACTCTGTTATAATTGTCTTAATTATTACTTAAATTTTGGCGCTGTAAGTAAGACTACTACTTTTTCTTTTATTCCTCTTTTGTATCGAAGACTTGTACCTAAGTACAGCAGCCATGGTAAAAGCGTTTCACTGAACCCCTGTACTTCTCCACTGGAGTCTACGTGACAATAAAGGATATTCTATTCATATGACAAGCCCTTTCTCTCTGGGATCATTCTTGTAAACATCTCCTGTTCCCTGTCCAATACTAGCACATCCTTCCTTAGATACTGGGCCCCAAATTGCTCACAATATTCCACATGCTATCTGACCAGAGCCATATACATCCTCAGCTCTTGAATTCCAGCCCTCTTGAAATGAACTGTAACACTGCTTTTGCATTCCAAGCAGCCAACTGAACCTGATACTTATCATTTAGAGAATCCCTGACTGGAACTCTTAAGTTCCTTTGTGCTTCAGCTTTCCAAAGCCTTGCCACATTTACAAAATAATCTATGCCTCTATTTTTCCTACCAAAGAGCATTACATATTCGCACATTGCATTTCAACTGCCACTTCTTTGCCCATTCTCTGAGGTGATCGAAGTCCTTTTGAAGACTCCCCACCTCCACAACACTACCTGACCCTCCACCTGTCTTTTTGTCATCTGCAAACTTAGCACCAATGCGATCAGTTCCTTCGTCCAGATCATTAACGAACAATGTGAGTAGTTTGTGATCCCAACACTTGACCCCTGTCGAATTCCACTCGTGATGGCAGACAAAGACTTTTTTTATGCTCACTGTCAGCCTTTTGCCAGTCAGCGAATCCTCTATCCACGCCAATATCCTACTCCTAACGCCATGAGCTCTCATCTTATTTAGCAGTGTCTTGTGCAACACCTTGTAAAAGGCCTTCTGGAAATCCAAATACATCACATCCACTGGATCTCCTTTGTCTAACTTACTCATTACCTCCTCAAAAAATTCTAACAGGCATGACTTTCCCTTGATGAAACCATGCTGACTCAGCCCTATTTTATCATTCACTTCCAAGTACTCCGCAATCTCATCCTCAATAATGAACTCTAAAATCTTAGCAATGACTGAGGTCACGCTAATCCCTGTGCAGTTTCCTGTCTTCTGTCTCCCTCTCTTCTTCATGAGGGGTGTTACGTAAGCCATTTTCTAGTCCTCTGGCACTCTTCCAGACTCCAGTGATTCCTGAAAGATCACCACCAATGCCTCCAAAACCTCCTCAGCTATCTCCTTCAGCCTTCTAGAGTGTAGTCCATCTGGTCTGGGTAATTTATCCACCTTCACACCTTGCAGCTTCCCCAGCACTGTCTCCTTAGTGATGTCCACTACACACACCTCTGTCCCAACTCTTTTGAAGTTCTAGCATATTGCTGATGTCTTACACCATGAAGACTGATAGAAAGTACTGACTCAGTTCCTCCACCATTTCTATTTTCCCCATTACTACTTCTCCAGCCTCATTTTCCAGTGGTCCAATGTCCACTCTCGCCTCTCTCTTACTTTTTATACAATCTAAAAAAACCTCCTACAATCTTCTTCTATTTACTATCTAGCCTACCTTCATATTTCATCTTCTCCCCTTTATTGCTTTTTTAGTTATCCTCTGCTGGCTCTTAAAGGCTTCCTAATTCTCTGGCTTCCCACTCATCTTCCACACATTGCATTCTTTTTTCTTTTCTTTTTAACCTGTTTTCCTAATAAATCTGTTGAGAGATGTTATTACACCCCTCTGGAGCAGGTCGGACTTGAACCCAGGCCTCCCGGTCCACAATAGGCACTCTACCATTACGCCATGCTTTCCCTGACTTTGCCCAACAGCCATGGTTGCCCCTCCTTAGTACGTTTCTTATTACCCTCAGAAACTCCTGCCATTGCTACTCCACTGTCTTCCCTGCCAGGATCTCCTTCCAATCAACTCTGGCCAGCTCCTCCCTCATGTTTTCATCGTTACCTTTAACTAGTTGTAACACCGCGACATATGATTCTAGCTTCTCTCTCTCAAACTGCAGGGTGAAATCTACTATATTATGCTCTCTGCCCCTTCAGGGTTCCTTCATTTTAAGCTGTCTTAAAGTCAGTCTCATTACACATCACTCAGCCCAGAATTGCTTGTTCCCTAGTGGGCCTTACATAAGCTGCTCCAAATAAAACCTCAAAGACATTCCACACATTCCTTTACTTCGGATTCAATATTAACCTGACTTTCCCACTCCACCTACATATCGAAGTCCCCCATGATTATTGTAATACTGCCTTTTTTGCATGCCTTTTCTATCTTCTGAATTATTTTCTGTGCCCCATCCTGACTGCTGCTAGGAGTCCTGTACATTAACTCCCATCAGGCTCCTTTTTCCTTTGCAGTTCCTCAATTCCACCATTGCAGATCTTACACCTCCCGACTCTACGTCACCTCTTGTTATCCATTTAATTTCATTTCTTACTAAAAAAGAAACCCCACCCCCTCTGCCAATCTGCCTCTCCTTCGATAGGATGTACATCCCTGTATATTCAGTTCCCAGCCTTCAGGTGGGGAGGTGGGTGCATGTGTCTGGTGCCCATTGCCTGTGCTCTTTAATGCTGCAGCATGGTGAGCAGCAAAGGTGGAACAAGAAGATGCCACTCGGCCCTTCGAGCCTATTCTAATATTTAATAAGATCATGGTTAATCTGATTTTAATTTGAATTCTACATTTCTGCAAACCTCTGATCTTCTTTCATCCTCTTGGCAATCATGAATTTATTTATTTCTGCCTTCAAAATATGTAAAGATTGTTCATACAGTACCTTTTGAGGAAGGGAATTCCAAATACATACAACTTTTAGAGAGGAAAAAAGTGCTTCCTCATCTCTGATAGGTAACCCCTTCTTTTTAAATTATGACCTCTCCTTCTGGACTCTCCCACATCCACCTTGTCATGTCCCCTCAGGGTCTTGTCTGCTTCGAGACAGTCACTTCTGCCTCTTCTAAACTCCAAAGGATACAGGCCCAGCGTGTCTAGCCTACAACCAACTGATGAAGGAGCAGCACTCCAAAAGGAGTGCTTCCAAATAAACCTGTTGGACTATAACCTGGTGTTGTGTGATTTTTAACTTTTGAGCCTAATAAGGAGGCTCAAAGTGGTGAGCTGAAGTCACAAAGAGTGGTACTCCTGGTAGCTGTATTTTAATATGGTGAGATATGCAGTTAATAAAGTCATTAACAAGCAATATTCCTCTTTAATAGGCATCTCAGTGTCCAGAGCGCAGTTAAAAGATGCATTTTGGGAAAGCAAATCTTAGCAGGACTTATACACTTAATGGTAAGGTCCTAGGGAGTGTTGCTGAACAAAGAGACCTTGGAGTGCAGGTTCATAGCTCCTTGAAAGTGGAGTCGCAAGTAAATAGGATAGTGAAGAAGGCGTAGGGTATGCTTTCCTTTATTGGTCAGAGTATTGAGTGCAGGAGTTGGGAGTTGCAGCTGTACAGGACATTGGTTAGGCCACTGTTGGAATATTGCATGCAATTCTGGTCTCCTTCCTATCGGAAAGATGTTGTGACACTTGTAAGGGTTCAGAAAAGATTTAGAAGGATGTTGCTAGGATTGGAGGATCTGAGCTACATGGAGAGGCTGAACAGGCTGGGGCTGTTTTCCTTGGAGCGTCGGAGGCTGAGGGGTGACCTTATAGAGGTTTACAAAATTATGAGTGGCATGGATAGGATAAATAGACAAAGTCTTTTCCCTGGGGTCGGAGAGTCCAGAACTAGAGGGCATAGATTTAGGGTGAGGGGGGGAAAGATATAAAAGAGACCTAAGGGGCAACATTTTCACGCAGAGGGTGGTACATGTATGGAATGAGCTGCCAGATGATGTGGTGGAGGCTGGTACAATTGAAACATTTAAGAGGCATTTGGATGGGTATATGAATAGGAAGGGTTTGGAGGGATATGGGCCAGATGCTGGCATGTGGGACTAGATTGGGTTGGGATATCTGGTCGGCATGGACAGGTTGGACCGAAGGGTCTGTTTCTGTGCTGTACAGCTCTATGACTCTATGAGTTGCTCCCAACGATGAGATTGGCCTGGCTGAACTTCTCAAAAGATTCTGCCACATGACTCACCACAGCCCACGGTCATTTAGGCCTTTAGATCCTGCCTCAAAATTTTAACTAGAACAGCTTTCAAGCAAATACAGACCCTGGGAAAGAACAGAAAGGGAAAGATCAATGATAGAATGAAGGACAGGAATGATTAAATAACAAATGAGATGATGGTGCATTGGAAAAGAGGGCGGTGGTAATGAGACAAGCATAGGAAGAAATTATGGGTCCAGAGGAGGTGTGAATAGCATAGGGGGAGGGAAGCCTGGAAAATGTGGAAAAACAGAGATGGCTCCTGTTTGCTCTCCTTAAACAAGGCACGCCTCCAGAAAAGCTGCATTCACTTATCCCGTTCCATTTCCTTTTTAAGGCTAGAGTGATGGGGGTCACAGAACACTGATATCAGCTGCAATCCCTTTGTGTACCCGAACAAATTCTATCTCTGCAATTTCCAAACATCACTCCATTGACAATTGTTGATGACAAACACCTAATTTGTCTTTAATTTTTTTTCTCCCAATTGCAGTGCCTGCAGCTGTGAGGGCCAGGTGGCTCTGACAGAAAGAACAGGAAATTGTAAATACAGTGTTTGTAATGAGGTTGACGCTGCTTTCTAAATCTGTATTTTTTTATTTACAAGTTGTGCAGGGGGAGTCACCATAACCCACCTGGGACAGACTGAGTGAAAAGGGACTGGCTCTTTGTCCAGTTCGGCACAAAATACATTTGGAGAAAGAAAATTGCCCGGTATACAACAGCATCATTATAGTTCAATATAAAGCACAACTGACAGAGATATGATCAGAGCTGTATGTCCACAGTTATTCTTTACACAGTTTTGCAGCATAGAAATACGCTGTTTAATCCAACTGGCTGCTGGTGATGTTTAAACTCCATGTGAACCTCCTCCCTTTGCACTTCCTCTAACCCTGACAGTGTAACTCTTTCTCCCTCACATTAGATTTCCCCCCAAATGTATCCCTGCTATTTGCCTCAGTTTCTGGTACTGGCTTCCACGTTCTAACCAAGCTCTAGGTAAAGAGGTTACTCCTGAGAAAGCAGATTTTACTTTGGGTTCACCCTCATGTTACTCCACTCCCTTTCAGACATGTTGAGTTTGGTGAGGGTGTTGGGAGGGTGCAGAGGTCCCAGTATTATGAAATTGAACTCGAGTGCAGTCTGCCATTATAATTGAGGGCATTCTGATTGTGGGGATTGGTTTAGCTCAGTTGGCTGGATGGTTGGTTTGCAGAGTAATGTAACACCAAAAGCGTGGGTTCAGTTCCAATTGCTGGTTTGAGGCTACCATGAAGGATGCTCCATCTCAACCTCTTCTGTGGCCCTCAGGTTAAGTCATCGCCAGTTACTTCTGATTAGATTAAACTACTTACAGTGTGGAAACAGGCCCTTCGGCCCAACAAGTCCACACCGACCCTCCGAACAGCAACCCACCCAGACCCATTTACATTTACCCCTTCACCTAACACTATGGGCAATTTTGCATGGTCAATTCACCTAACCTGCACATTTTTGGACTGTGGGAGGAAACCGGAGCACCCGGAGGAAACCCACACGGGGAGAATGTGCAAACTCCACACAGACAGTTGCCTGAGGTGGGAATTGAACCCCAGTCTCTGGCGCTGTGAGGTAGCAGTGCTAACCACTATGCCACCATGCCGCCCAATGGTCTAATAAGAGAGCAGTCCCTTTGGTCTGGTAAGACTACAGTGACACAACTCTGATTGTTAAATTTGAGTCCCCTTGTTGGTGATCTGGA
Organism: Chiloscyllium punctatum; assembly: GCF_047496795.1. NCBI lineage: Eukaryota > Metazoa > Chordata > Chondrichthyes > Orectolobiformes > Hemiscylliidae > Chiloscyllium > Chiloscyllium punctatum. The sequence continues at coordinate 18,821,116 of NC_092765.1, forward strand.
GTCTGCTGAACTTTAGATAAATCCTCCCTGGTCCTGTGAGTTATAATTACTTATAGCATTCTCAACTGCAGAGAGGAGCAACTAACATGAGTCAGACCTGCAGGGATTCAAGTTGACATCTTCCGTGCTTATGTGATTGGCACCTGTGTGACATTTCAACGAAAGTATATAATTCACATGGTGTCTCTTAAACATGCTTTTTTTTCTTATCAGTGCCCCTCCAGGCTGTGTAGGAAAGTGTGTGATTCAAACAATCTCAAAGGCAGATACCTCTTACTCAGAACATTGACAGGTGTGTTTCCATGGCTGTGGGTAACTTTAAAGGAAACAGATGCTAGACTTTGGCCCAGAAACTGAGTTGAGGTTGACAACCTACAGGCGTCAGGGAGTATATTCAGTCTGCAATGTGATCTGATTTATCACAGAAGCTGAGAATAATGCACAGAAAGAGGCCATTTAAATCATTGAGCCAATGTGGCCTCTTGGCAAGGCTTCTTCAATTTGCTCTTTCACATCCCCCTCCCCCGGCCCTGATAATTCTTCTTCATACAAGAACTAAATGATCAAACTCATCTTTAAATCACACAATGGTTAGACAGTTAGATATCAGTCTTCTCACTCCCTAAAGTCACAGGTTTTGATGAACAGGAGACTTCTTCTCAAAATGCTGCTCCAATAATTATTCTTCCAATGATATCAGCAGAAAGTTGACCATTTGCTCACTGCCATTTGTTGCATTCTGCTTCACACCCTCCAGCTGCCATGTTACAACAGTGACTCCTGTACTCATTGGTTAGAAAGTACTTTGAGATGTCCCGAGATCATTAAAGCTGTTTAGGAAATTCAACTCTTCCTTACATATCTTTTCTGAGTTAAACTTCACCCGAAGATTTACAAAGAGAAACCTCATATGATTGGTGACCATAAAGAAAGAATTTATACTTACAGCACATATTATAATCTTGGCATCACCTGAAATGCTTTATTGGCAGTAAAAGATTCCAAAATGCAGTCAACTGTAATGTTGCAATGCAGAAGTCAGTTTACCCATAGCAAGTTCCCACAGAACTGTAATGTCATAATGATTGTAATGTTGCTCAAGAGACAAATATCAGGCCAAGCAATTGCATCAATCTTTTATGTACCTTCTAAGCTCCCTCCTTGCCCTTACACTGGGAGCGTGTAGGGCCACCCTTGTGCCATGAGCTGCTGCTGTCAAGCTCCTACAGCTGGTCAGATCTCCAAGCTAAACTTGGTGGTGACCCAGAGCTCTTTATGGTTTTACAGAGTACAGGAATTTACTGATCTGCTGGAGTTACTAACCTGGCAAGTTTACACTGGTATTGCTCCTAACAGTCAGAATGGCAGCTTACATCTCGACTGATGCTTTTTGGAAAATGAAATTAGGCAAACTATATAATATGGTGCCATTATTTAAGAAAGGCTGTAAGAAAACTCTAGGGAACTACAGACCAGTGAGCCCTATGTCAGTGGTGGGTAAGTTGTTTAGATTAGATTTCCTACAGTATGGAATGAGGCCCTTCGACCCAACAAGTCCACACCGACCCTCTGAAGAGTAACCCACCCAGACCCATTCCCCTACCCTATATTTACCCCTGACTAATACACCAAACACTGGGCAATTTAGCATGGCCAATTCGCCTGACTTGCACATTTTTGGATTGTGGGAGGAAATCAGAGACCCAGAGGAAACCCATGCACACACGGGGAGAATGTGCAAACTCCACACACAGTTGCCCTGAGGCTGGAATCAAACCCAGGCCATTGGTGCTGTGAGGCAGCAATGCTATCCACTGAGCCACTGTGTTGGAGAGAATGTTGAGGGACAGGATTTACATGCGTTTGGAAAGGCGAGGATTGATTAGGGATAGTCAGCATGGGTTTAGATTACATTACATTACAGTGTGGAAACAGGCCCTTCGGCCCAATAAGTCCACACCGACCCGCCGAAGCGCAACCCACCCATACCCCTACATTTACCCCTTATCTAACACTATGGGCAATTTAGCATGGCCAATTCACCTGACCTGCACATCTTTGGACTGTGGGAGGAAACCGCTGCACCCGGAGGAAACCCACGCAGACACGGGGAGAACGTGCAAACTCCACACAGTCGCCTGAGGCGGGAATTGAACCCGGGTCTCAGGCGCTGTGAGGCAGCAGTGCTAACCACTGTGCCACTGTGTTCGTGGGCAATTGTGTCTCACTAACTTGATTGAGATTTTTTGAAGAGGTGACAAAGAAGGAAATTGTTATGATCTGAGATTCAATAGTAACTACAAAGGGAAAACCTGTCTTATGAAGAGAGGTTAAGTGAGCTTGGGCTTTTCACACTGGAGCGAAGAAGGAAGAGAGGTGACTTGATAGAGGTGTACAAGGTAATGAGAGGCATAGACAGATAGCCAGAGACTTTTCCCCAGAGCAGAAATGACTGTCACGAGAGGTCATAATTTTAAGGTGATTGGACGAAGGTATAGGGGAAATGCCAGAGGTAGGTTCTTTATGCAGAGAGTAGTGGGTGCATGGAATGCACTGCCAGCAGTGATAGTAGAGTCAGAGACATTAGGGATATTTAAACAACTACTGGACAAGCACATGGACGCAGTAGATTGAGGGGTTAGGTTGATCTTAGATTAAGATAAATACTCGGCACAACATTATGGGCTGAAGGGTCTGTACTTTGCTGTACTGTTCTATGCTGTATGTTCTATGAAAACCAATAAAGATAACGGGGAATGAGTGGAAGTGGGACTAATTGGATGATTCCTTTAAAGACACTGCACAGACATGATGGACTGAAAGACTTTCTTCTGTGGTCATTTCATCATCAAACAGTAGCACATTGCACCTTTGGAACACAATAAATAGAAACAGAAGTGACTATACAGTCCCTTAAGCCTGCTTTACCTGTCAATAAGATCATAAGATCTGCAACTTCAACTCAATTTTTCTCCTCTATCATCATAGTGATCTCAATCGCAAATATATTTAATGACTAAGTATTGATCATTTCTGAGGAGTAAGAAATTCTAAAAATTTGCAACCCTCTGAGAAAAGAAATTTCTCCTCAACACAGTCCTCAATGGCCTTAATTGAAGGTATGGTCATTGGTTGTAGATCCTCCAGCCTAAGGAAAGAACTTCCCAGTATCTTCCTCAACAGATCCTTGGAGGATCATCTTGGGTGTAACTGGGAATATAGTGAGCCCCTTCTAAAAGCATGGGGACAACACTTGTCAGCACTTTGTTTGTCTCAGAGCTTGAAGGTAAGTACTGTCGATTATGAAGTAATCTCTGCTGTCTGAAATCATCCATGTTCAAGGCCAGAAGTTGAAAAGTGCCAACAGTCTACAAGTGATTACTGAACATATGTAGGTGCATTGTACCTACTGTCCCAGCTAAACCATTAGACAAGAGAGGTTGAGTTGAAGCCAGTGCCAGGTCAGCAGAGAGAGCAAGAACAAACTTGCAGGGAATGAACCAACTCTCGATCCAGTTTGAGTCTCCTATGGTTGAGAAACATTGGTAAATGTTCAAGAACAGTATTGCCTGTGCTGTGGAAATTGCAAATAATGTTTATATGACATCTTTAATATTGAAGTAGTAGTATAAGGTGCCTCAGCATTGTCAAACGAAATTTGACACTGAACCACATGAGGCAATATTATAATAAGTGGCCAAAGGAGTGGTCAAAGAGGTAAACTTAAGGAGTGTCTTAAAAGAGAAGAGAAAAAGGTTTAGGTAGGTCATTTTATAATTTAGCACTTAGGTAGCTAAAAGCACAGCCATCATTGCTCGAAATTCTATATGAATTAAAGAATGGAATTGGAGGGCACAGTGGGGAAAGAGGTATCAAATACCCAGACTGAGAAACCCAATTGTATTAATACCGTGTCGTTAACTAGTTAAAGTGCCATGGTTACCAGCAGCATTATCAAATAAAAACATTAACTGAACACAAGATGTTAGATTATGAGGCCAAACATTATGTCAGAAAGATACATTTTAACAAAAAAACTAGCTGGTATTTTTTTTTAAACTCTTCTGTTGACTGTAAACTCCAAGAATCATAAAATTCTGAGATTATCTTAAAAACTCAGGAGTCTCAGTTAAACAGAGGTGGCATCATTGGCAAACAGAGCAGTGATGTGGGGTGGCTGTATCTTGGATCACAGATGTTAATTTACTTGCAAGGCAAAGTGAACAAAGAACATCAAGAGCCTGAATCTTGCTGAACTTCAAATGGGCAGGCAGCTCCTAGTGTGACAATGCTACTGCAACTATTTTTGCTTTCAGTCTGTTTGTAGCTTCGGCGTCGACCACATCCTTTCACTGAACCAGCAGCACCCCCACCACCCCCACCACCCCCACCCCCCAAGACAGTGATTCAGTCTGCATCCTCAACTAAGCCAAACCCTCCACTGCTCTTACTTTGTCCCGTTATTTGGCACGAGACGTTAATGAAATGTGCAGGACTGCTTTTTGCTGTGGACTCTTCAAGGGTTTGAAATGACCGCTGCAAACCACGCAGATTTCACATCTTTATTTATAGAGCTTCATGTACCCGCAGGTCAGATCAGAGATTAGACAGGGGAGTGAAGTTTCCATGATCAGCCCTACTTCCTCCCCCAGCACCCAACACGAGTCTCTCCGGTTGATTGAAGAGGTAGATGTTTTCCCTGTGGGTTAGCTACTCTTCCGGGAATGAGAGATTACTCTCCTGCCAGGAACCTGAGAGAAGGATTTCTTCTTTTTATCCCTCTTGGTCCCACATGATTTAGAGCCGAATTGCAATGTCCCCAGTGTCATTTACATCTGGAATTACCTTCTCCAAATAGCTGTTGAGGCTGGGAGTCATATGGAAATTTCAAGCCAGAGATTGATTCAGATTTCCATAACGTCAACTGTATGAAGGATTATGAATCCAAAGTGGGTGGATAGAGTGTGTAACATAGACTTATAACTATACTGTAGCACCAGTAGTTGCTGTCAAGTCGCATGGAGGCTCAGTGGTTAGCACTGTTGCCTCACAGCAACAGGGACCTGGGTTTGATTCTAGCCTCAGGCGACTGTGTGTAGAGTTTGCACATTCACCCCGTATCTATGTGAGTTTCCTCTGGGTGCTCTGATTTCCTCCCACAGTTCAAAGATGTGGAGGTTAGGTGGATTGGTTGTGCTAATTTGCCCATAGTGTCCAGGGATATCCAGGCTAAGTGAATCAGCCATAGGAAAGGCAGGATTATAGGGTCAGGGGATGGATCTAGGGATGCTATGTGGAGGGTCAGTATGGGCCGAATGGCCTGCTTCCACATTAGGGATTCTGTGTTGCTATCTGGAACACAATGGAAAATGGTTTAGGTGTCTAGTTAATTTGAGTATGGTGGTTAATTGTGAAGCATACAGCTTCTTTAGAATATTTATATAACAAACTCACTTCAAAGGAGCACTTTGATCAACAACACTTTACCATCCACAAAATACATGCCCTGTTCTGTTAAGATTAGAGGTGGCTGAGTTTCACCATTTTCACATTTCAATTAAAATTCCCCCTCACCTCACGTCCTTTATCCTCCTATCAACCCTCATCATTTTGACAAATTGAGTAGTTTCAAGAGTGTAGAGGATTGTGGTAATTCTGCATCTCTACAAACAGTTCCCTCTTGAAGAATGACCAACTTTAACACACTGACGTTAACATCAAGACAAGTTCTGGAGTTGCTTTTCCATTCGGTCCCGAGATGAGAACACAGGAGTTGGGATGTCATGTTGCTGCTGAAGAGGACCTTGGTTGGCCACTTGTGGAATACTGCATTCAAATCTGGTCTCATTGCTATAGGAAAGATGTTGTTAAGCTTGAAAGGTTGAAAAAAAGATTTGCAAGGATGTTGCCAGGGTTTGAGTGTTTGAACTATAGGGAGACACTAAATTGGCTGGGGCTATTTTCCCTGAGGCATCAGAGGTTGAGTGGAGACCTTATAGAGGTTTATAAAATCATGAGGGACATGGTTGGGTGAATAGCCAAGGCCTTTTTCCCGGGGCAGGGTAGTCCAAAACCAGAGGTCATAGGTTTAAGGTGAGAGGAGAAGATATAAAAGGGACCTAAGGGGCAACATTTTCATGCAGAGGGTAGTGCATGTATGGAATGAGCTGCCAGAGGAAGTGGTGGAGGTTGGTACAATTACAACATTTAAAAGGCATCTGGATGGGTATATGAATAGGAAGGATTTAGAGGGCTATGATCCAAATGCTGGCAAATGGAAGTAGATTAGGTTAGATATCTGGTCGGCATGGACAAGTTGGACCGAAGGGTCTGTTTCTCTGCTGTACATCTCTATGACTCTATAACATTTGTTGCCCATCCCTAATTGCCCTTGAGAATGTGGTTGGAAACTGCATTCTTTAGCAACTCTGCATTGTAGATACACTCACAGTGCCCTTAGGAAATGAGTTCTAAGATTTTGACCGAGCAACATGCAGTAAAGGAAAAGTAATATCGTTTCAAATGTGACTTGGAGAGGAGCTTGCAGGTGGTACTGGTACATCTACTGACCTGATGATTCTAGACAGCAGGAGGTCACAGCTTTGGAAAGGAACTTTTCCAAGTTGCTGCAGTCCATTTTAAATATGGTGCACACTTTTGCCATTGTGGTGGTGAAAAGAGTGACTATTTATGAGGTACTGGTCAAGCTGTTGTCTTGTCCTGGAAGGGACTGAGCTTCTTGAAACTGTGTTTCATCGAGGCAAGTGGAGATTACTCCATTACCATCCAGACCTGTGCCTGGAGATGAAGTCAGGAGGTGAGTTACATGCTTTAAAATTCCTAGCCTCTGACTAGCTCTCATATTCACAGAACTTTTGTGGATGGCCTAGCTAACTTTCTGATCAATAATAACTCCCAGGATGCTATGATTTGGAGATGCTGGTGTTGGACTGGGGTGTACAAAGTTAAAAATCACACAACACCAGGTTATAGTCCAACAGGTTTAATTGGAAGCACACTAGCTTTCAGAGCACTGCTCCCTCATCAGGTGGTTGTTGATAGTGAGGGATCCAGCAGTCAAAATATACAAGGAGAATTGATGGGTCAGTACAGTTGGATAGAGTGGGTAGATCAAATGTACAGCTTGTATTCACAGAGAGTATCAATGAATCTATCTATGCATGGAAAGAGCCAGTTAATCTGTATATTTATAAGGAAATTCCATTCCCTGTATCATACATTGAAATAAAGGTTATATACTTTAACCCTGAGCCCCACAGTCACTTCAGAGTGTGTCTTGTGATTCAATTAAGTGAGCCCATGCCAGTTGTCTTCCGCCATAATACCCACGGTTAAGAATACAACAAAAGTTTGAGCAGAAATACAGCCGCCCTCTCCCTGTGAACTGAACCTCTGTTGTAAAGGGAACTGTTAGTTACAGCACAGTCTCAGGATGTAACACATCAGGGGATCAGATGGAGTTGGACTGATAATTGCTTAACTTCCCTTTCATGAACCCCTCAGTGCTACTGCCTAATAACACTCTCCAGCCTGTGTTTTAACCTGTACATAACCCCAAACTGGCAATTTATATTTAAAAAAAACAGCTTCATGCTGCTTTCAATGTTTTGGATTCTGCTTTACTTTCTGCATTTCTTTTGCCCTTTTGGCCTTTTCCTCCTTTCTATCCTCGCCTGGAGGAATTAATCGCCTGTCAGGATTGAGTTTCTCAGGCATGGCATCAGTTCATCTTCGCATATAGTTCTGTGCAGTCGCTACTGTAAAAACCACAACATTTTATTTCCTTTAATTTTAAAGGAAAATAAAGATACGGCTTTAAACCAAAGAGACTGTGCAAAAAGACAGCTACAGCTTTTAAATCATGTTTGCTGGAACTTACTATCATTTATATACAACGTTGCTTTCCCTGGATCAGTGATAGCAAAACGAAAGGACAACAACTTGACAATGTTCTCATTGGGTCCTGACCAGGTGACCATCCCTTGTGTGCGATTATTGCAGCAAGAGGACCCCGAGGCCTACAAAGAGAAAGCAACATAACAACCATCTCTGCGTTTTTCTCACTCTCTCTCACGTAGAGGTTCTGTACTTAGGCCCCAGCTATTCACATGAATTGATGATATGGACCAAATGTAATGTTTCCAAATTAGTGAATGAAACAAAGCTAGGTGGGAACGTATGTTACTAACAAGATGCAAAGCAGCTTCAGGAAGATATGGATAGATTTAATGAATGAGCAAAACTATGTTAGGTAAAATATAATACGAAAAAATGTGACGTTGCCTACTTCGGTAGCAGAAACAGATATGCGGAGTATTTCTTAAATGATAAAAGATTGGAAAGTGCAGATGTACAAAGGGATCTGGGTGTCATTGTTGATAAGTCACTGACAGCTAACGTACAGGTGCAGAAATCAATTAAGAAGCTAATGGAATGTTAGCATTTATTGCAAGAGTACAGTAGCAGTGAAGTCTTGCTTCAATATACAGGAGCTTGGTTAGACATACCTGGAGTACTGTGTGCAGTTTTGTCTATTTATCTCAGGAGAGACATTATTGCCATAGATTGAGTGCAACAAATGTTCACTAGACTTATTCCCCAGATGGCGAGACTGTCACATGAAGAGAGGATGGGAAAATGGCCTGTAATCTCGAGAGATTTGAAGAATGAAAGATTATGTCATTGAAACCTACAAACTGCTTAAAGATCTAGACTGTGAAGATACAGGTAAGATGTTTCTCTTGGTCGGGGAGGCTAGAACCAGGGGGTGTATTTTAAAAAGAAGAGGAATGTCACTTAGGCCTCAGGTGAAGAGAAGTGCTCTACTTAGAGGATTGTGTACCTTTTGGAATTCTTGATACTATGGCAGCTCAGTTTGTTTAATGTAGAGATTGATAGATTTCTGATTAGTAATGGTGTCCAGGGTTTGGGGATGGGGAGGGTAAAAGGCGAAGACGTGTTCGATCAGCCATGATTGTGTAGAATGGAAGGGCAGGCTCAACAAGTTGAATGGCTAATTCCTGTTCCTATGTTTCTATTCAATACGGTGTTAATCAACCCAGAGGAAAACTCTCATGGTGAAAAAGAAATCTCTGCTTTTCTTCAAACTTATGATAAAAGCGCTGAATCTGAAACCCTAATCAAAGAATGTAGAAAGCAGAACATTGTTATGAAATGAAGATGGACAATAAAAGTTTGATCAGTTAGAAGAATATGAAACAACTGATCAATCTTAGCAGATTCATCTGTACCATCAGGTTTAAGTTCTGATTGCAGTAATTTTGATCAGCATGCCGGGAAACAAGGAATTGCAGATAGACTCTGTGCAATGAAACAAGTATAATATCATAGAACAACCTTTAATGGTTGCCACAAGAGGATCTTATCAAGATCATTTATGCTGCACTCTGGAAAGGACAATGTTATCCAATCCAGAGAAGAGCAAGGATATGCAGACAGCCCTTGTACAAGTTTAAGAATGCAGTGGGTTGTTGAGCATTTTACTACAAATTCTCCTTCAGAGTTCAATGAAGATCTCTCAGACTGGAGTCAGAATGTATCAAGATTTCCCAGTGTATTTGATATAGACTTTGAAATGGGGAAGTTCCCTGATGACTCTGATGTAGAGGAGCAGGCCCTACATTTAGATTAAAAAAAAGAAATACAATGAATTTGTGGTACAGGAATTTAACATTCAGTCAGAATCATCACATTTGCAGTTGGATTCTAGAGCAGCTGATATTCACATTCCTTACACTGATTGTCACACTAATGGTCAGATCAATGAACAAAGTAATTTTTCAAGCTTAAGTAAAATAGAAGTGTTTGAATATTTAATTGCTGCAGCTTCAAAACCAATGAACATACGTAGTTCAGAACAACAGCTAAAATGTGAGCTTCCAAAAGTACATTTTCAACTTGATGTAATGCTTCAAACAATAGATGTTTCAGTGAATTACAAATACTGATCGGCTGCTTGAAACGCTCAGATTTCTGTTCTGTGAACAAGTAGACGTCAGTGAAGAACTGGTAACAAAACAAGCAATGGTAATTGAAAGTAAGGAAATGAACGCAGTTGTGTGGAATGTTTCTCATTCATGCCTTAAGGATGACTTTATTGAAACAGGGATGTAAGATTATATATTTATTTGAGTTAGAATTGCAGGAAGAATCCAATGTCTTTAATCTAAGAGAATTGACCTAGGAGCATGGTTAACTCAATATAATCTTTTAGACACTGATGCAGAGGAGTTCACTCTGGAACCAAATGAAATTGATTGTTTTTGCAGCAGGAAAATCAGAACAGAATTAGACAACAAAGGGATCCAATGCCACATAGACCAAGAATTGAGCAGAGAGAGATGAGCCTGCATCTTATGAACCTCCACATGTCAGTGTACTGTCACTCCAACATAGAGTCATAGAGATATACAGTACAGAAACCGACCCTTTGCTCCAATTTGTCCATGCTCATCAGAAATCCTAACCTAATCTTGTCCCATTTACCAGCATTTTTTTTCAGATTAGATTAGATTCCCTACAGTGTGGAAACAGGCCCTTCAGCCCAACAAGTCCACACTGACCCTCCGAAGCATAACCCACCCAGACCCATTCCCCTACACCTAACACTACGGGCAATTTAGCATGGCCAATTCACCTAACCTGCACATTTTTGGATTCTGGGAGGAAACCCACGCAGACACAGAGAGATTGTGCAAACTCCACACAGAGAGTCGCCTGAGGTGGGAATTGAACCCGGGTCTCTGGCGCTGTGAGGCAGCAGTGCTAACCACTGTGCCACCGTGCCCCCCATTTGGCTCATATCCCTCTAAACCCTTCCTATTTGCATACCCATCCAGATTCCTTTTAAGTGTTGTAATTGTCCCAGCCTCTGATACTTCTTCTGACAGCTCATTCCATGCAGACACCACCATCTGTGTAAAAAAGTTTCCCTGAGGTCCCTTTTAAATCTTCCACCTCTCACCTTCCCCCTCTAGTTTTGGAAGCCCCCCCACTTTGGAGAAAAGACCTTAGCTATTCACCGTATCCATGCCCGACATGGTTTTATAAACCTTTATAAGGTCACCCCTCAACCTCTGATGCTCCAGAGAAAATAGCTCCAGTCTATTTAGCCCCTACATATAGCTCAAATCCTCCAATCCTGACAACACCCTTATAAATTTTTCAAGTTTAATAACATCCTTCCTATAGCAGGGAGATCAGAATTGCATATAGTATTCCAATAGTGGCCTAACCAATGTCCTGTACAGCTACAACATGACCTCCCGACTCCTATACTCAAGGCACTGACCAATAAAAGCAGGCATGCTAAACACCTTCTTCACTATCCTATCTACCTGTAACTCCACTTTCAAGGAACTATGATCCTGCACTCCAAGGTCTCTTTGTTCAGCAACATGCCCTAGGACCTTACCAATAAGTGTATAAATCCTGCCCTGAATTGCCTTTCCAAAATGCAACACATCACATTTATCTAAATTAAACTCCATCTGCCATTCTTAGGGCCACTGGCCTATCTGGTCAAGATCCTGTTGTACTCTGAGGGAACCTTCTTTGCTGTCCACTACACTTCCAATTTTAGTGTTGTCAATAAACTTACTAACTATACCTCCTATGTTCACACCCAAATCATTTATATAAATAACAAAAAGCAGAGAATCCAGCACTGATCTTTGTGACACTCCACTTGTCACAGGCCTTCATCTAAAAAGCAACCCTCCACCACCACCCTCTGTCTTCTACTTCAAGCTAGTTCTATATCCAAGTAGTTAAGCATCAAAGCCAGGCAAGAAACTTCTTCCTCTTGTCACTGTCATAGAAATAGTAGATCAATTGAATTTGTGTTAGTGCATGCTGTTGTCTGCAGTGTCAGATATGGTTTGTTCCTTGTATATGTTCCTTCAATGTGGGCAGCTGGGCTCTCTCAGTTGCCATGCTGAGATAAGACATTTGATAGCACTTACCAATGGTCAGTTGGCCAATGTAGTGTAAAACCGACTGAAACCAACTTGTGGTTTATGCAGCAACTGCCAAGCATCCAAAGACGTACTGTGAAAAATATCAGGCCAGAGGTCTGAGCTGCAGAGCGCAGCCATTGAGAAGATATTTCCGTTGTTACTTTTTTAACTTGCATGCACTGATATGAGGAGAATGAAGCCAGTACAAGTTACTGTTTTAGGCATCATGAGGGTGTCTGCAAAAAGGCACCATGAATTTAGCAATGATAACAATGTCTTCATTGCACAGGATTGGTTGCTTTGCTGTTGGTCTATGCCCAAGAAACAGGCCAAGGCCAAATTGATATCAATAGCCCAGGTGCCACTGACTGGTATTTATCCTCCATCTTTATGCCTCAATCAGCATTTTCTACTGCCTTAAAATTTCAGCACAAAAGAATTCCATCATTCATTTTGTACTTTGTGCTTTATCTAGGGCAAGCCTTATTCCCCTGCCATGTGCAAGGCTGTCTGTTTAATGTGGAAGTGTTTCCATCTGTTCTGATAATGAGAAGAGCCTAGTTTGTTTGCTGGCTAAGAGCAATTGTCAAGTATGTTACTTTCTGCAGCATCATCAATCCATACAGTGAACTCAAGAATAAATTGAGGGTCTGGCAGAATTTATCCTCTCGGTTGGGAAACTGAGGAGGGCACTATTTTCAGGTCACAAACCCGATCCTGGGGTGAAATAATCACTCATTGGCATTTCTCATTGGTGAACCCTTTCATTGGCACCTAAACTGTTCTCTGTTTAATTAGAGACAGTGGGTGAGCTCCCAAAGCTGGAGGACTAATCAGAGGCCTTCCAGATCCAGGAAAGATAAGTAAGAAAGAAAGTGTTTTAAGAGGGAAGGACCCTCTTTTGTCCTCCAACTCTTTAAAATGTTAGATTGAGTAATGTTTGTTGCATCTGGGCCATCACAGTGTGGGGTTGTGCTGCCCTGGTAGAGGATAGTGTGGTTACTCCTACATCCAGGTGGGCAGGAAGGGACCTATAGACTAGCCTGAACTGCCACCCATTCCGCCTCACCCCAAAACCACACACTGATCTGTCCAAGGGAGGACCCCACCAGCCACTTATCACTGCCCTGTTCTCTGTGGGAAGCCAGAAGCCAAATAGAAAATCTTAGTTGGCCTCCTTCAACTGGCATCTGGTGGCCCTTACGGCTCAACGTCACACTGTGTGGATCCTTCAACTTACTAATGTTGTCCCAGCAAGAATGGCTGAATGTGGGATGGAGCTGAGCAAATGGCCTATTAGCCAGTGAGGCTATTCTAACCTCCCTCTGGCTGCCACTCCCAGCTCTAACAGGGGCCAAGGGTCCAATGTCTTTCAGGCTGGTGTAAAATATCCCACAGCACCGTTTTGAAAAGAGCAGTTATTTTCCCCGGTGTCCAGGCCAATCTTGGTCTGTCAACCAATGACAATAAACCAGATTAGATTACTTACAGTGTGAAAACAGGCCCTTCGGCCCAACAAGTCCACACCGTCCTGCCGAACCGTAACCCACCCATACCCCTACATCTACATCTACCCCTTACCTAACACTATGGGCAATTTAGCATGGCCAATTCACCTGACCTGCACATCTTTGGACTGTGGGAGGAAACCGGAGCACCCGGAGGAAACCCACACAGACACGGGGAGAACGTGCAAACTCCACACAGTCAGTCGCCTGAGGCGGGAATTGAACCCGGTTCTCTGGCGCTGTGAGGCAGCAGTGCTAACCACTGTGCCACTGTGCTTGGTCATTATTATGCTGTTGTTTGTGGGAGTGTATATTTGATTATTACCTTTCCTATAACACAACAGAGGTGCCTCCAAAACATACTCAAATTAACTGCTAGGTACCTGTAGATGTGACTGGTGCTCAATAAGCTTTCATCATTATTTCTCTTGTGGCAAGAATCATTGGCAGCATCATCTCCATAGTGGGTGGAAAGAGCATTCTGGTGCCATCCATAGCTCGTTTGGCAGCACCCTCACTTCTGAATCGTGTTCAAGCCATGCTACAGAGCTTGAGCCCAAAACACCAAGGCTGATAGTCCCATGCAGTACTGAAGGAGAACTCCACTATGAAGGAGCAGACCTTCGGATGAATCATTAACTCAAGACTCCATCGGCCTGCTCATGTGAGTGTAAGAAATTCCATGGTGGGGGAGTCATCCCAGTGCCCTGGCTAATATTCATCCATCCATCAAAATCACAAAACACAGATTGTCTACTCATGGGATTAAGAGTCTAATGATGACCTAACATCCATTGCCGATTGTCAGGAAAAAGCCATCTGATTCACTGTAGGGAAGGAAACTGCCAACATCACCAGGTCTGGCCTACATGTGATTTCAGACCCACAACAATGTGGCTGACTTTTAACTGCCCCAGGCAACTAGGGATGGGCTATAAATGCTCAACTAGCTGGACACACCCTCATCCTGTGACTGAAGTTTTTAAAAAAATTATCACAGTGCTGTATGTGGAAACTTGTTGTGTTGAAATTCCAGCTGCATTTTTTACACTTCCAAAAAGAAGGCACTTCATTTAGTGCAAAGTGTTTTGAGATATCCCGTGGTTGTGTAAAGTGACCTATAAAAACAAGTATTTTTAAAATATAATTATTTAAATTAGAACAGTGTAGTTAATGTACAAATTAACAATCCAAGAATCAGGCTTATTTCTATAAAGGTCAATACCAGGCATCCATGGTTTAAATTTACAAAGGTGGTCTCAAGGCCTGAACTGAAGTATTAACCTGCCTTTAATCTTCCAGATGTTGACACATTTGCTGTGTATTTCTGGCACTTTCTACTTTAATTACTAACCCACAAACCAGTTGGGCTTGAACCCACAACCGTTGGATGGCAGGTGACAGAGCGACCAATTGAGCTCAGCTGATTGAACAATGTTTTTATGCATTTTATGTCCTTTCATTTTAAATCTATTCCACAAAGACAGTGATGTTTTTGAATGCAGTGAACCGAGGGATGAAAACCAAAAGGTTTTTGACAGCTGCACTTTGTTTTGTGTGGATGAAGGTGGAAGGGGAATGAGAGAAAGGGTGTAGTATCCTACTTTTAAGAACCATTGACCTCTTGCATTGAATTATGGGATCACAGAGCACCGAATTCAGGTGCAAACTATACAATAAATGTCAGAACCCTTATGCACTTTGATATAGAGAGGGATCTGGGCATACAGATCCACAGACCCTGATAGTATCAACACAGGGTGGATCAGATGTTCAAGAAGGCAGACAGAACACTTGCCTTCATCAGTTGGGGCATTGAATATGGTAAGTTATATTACGGCTGTACAAAATTTTAGTAAGGCCATATTTGGAATATTACATGCAGTTCTGGTCGCCACATTACCAGAAGGAGTGGATGTTTGGAGAGGGTGCAGAAGAGGTGTATTAGGATGTTGTCTGGTCTGGAGGGTTTAAGTTACGAGGAGAGATTGGCTAAACTCGGACTGTTTCCACTGGAAAGGTGGAGGCAGAGAAGTGACCTGATAGAAATCTACGAATTTATGAGAGACATAGATAGAGGCTTCTTCTCAGGGTGGAAAGGTCAACTACAAGAGGGCCCAGGTTCAAGGTTCAAGGGGGAAGGTTATGGGGAGATGTGCAGGGAAAACCTTTCACACAAAGGATGGTGGATGCCTGGAATGCACTGCCAGTGAAGGTGGTGGAAACATGGAGTTAGCATTGAAAAACACATGAATGGGAGATGAACAGAGGGATAGATACCATGCATGGGCAATAAGTAGCAGGTTGAAATAAGGATTAGGAATCAGCACAAGCTTGGTGGGCAGAAGGACCTGTTCCTGTGCTGTATTACGTTGTACAGAAAAATGCCATGTGATCCATCATGTGTGTACCAGTTTTCCAAAAAAGCTTTCCATTAGATCCACTTGTCAGCTCTTTCCCCTCAGCCCTGCAAATGTATTCTCATCAAATACATATCCTCCTCCATTTTGAAAGTTGCTATTCAACCACAGAGGCAGCACCTGCCAGATTATAACATTATGCTACATTAAAAAAACCTCATCTCCCTACTACTTTGTTTCACAATTTTTGTTTTGAAAGTGTCCTCTGGTTATTGACCCATCAGCCAGTTGAAACTCTTTCTCATATTTTTCTACTCAAAACAGCTCCTAATTTTGAACACTTCTTAAATCTTCCCAGAAGCTTCCATGCTTTATGAAGAACAATCTTCTGGACCCTAAAGAACTGACATAGGGTACCATTCCAGTAAATCTCATCATCGATTCCAAGTTTTTGACACCTTTCCTAAAGTGCAGTGATCAGGACCGAATGAAATATTCCATCCAGTCAGTACACCAAAGGTCAGAGTCACTTTCAAGAGGGCCCACTGCTTTCAGCTTTGGGAGATTTTATTTTCACATTTCTAATTTATTCATAGAAATTCAACATGAAGAAACAAAAGATCTTCGAAGAGAAGGACAAATCAGTCATAGATATCTTTAATCAACCTGCTTAGATCCTGGGATAGGTAGGATTTGAACGCAGGTCTTTTGACCTAGCGGTAGTGACACTACTTCAGTGCCATAGGAACTCCTGGTGTGAGATATATTTAATCAACCTCTTCAAACATATTATGGCACACCTCTGGAGCAGGTGGGACTTGAACTCAGGTATCCTGGCTCAAATGTAGGGACACTATCACTTGTGCCATAAGATCCCTAAGTTGTTGCTAATCAACCTATTTGAACGTGGCCTGACCCACTCAGGTGAGTCTTGAACCCAGATGCTCTGGCTCAGCGACAGAGATCAACTCATTGTGTTACAAAATTTAATCAACCTGTTTTGGAGATGTTAAGACACATTTCTGTGGCAGGTGGGACTTAAGCTGGGACTTTCAAGCCCAGAGGTAGGGAAACTGCTATTGTGTCACAAAGCCTCTTGGTGGGACATTATTGAAAATCAGACAATTCGTTGAATGTGGGAAAGGAACCTTATAGAAACACAGAATTATGAAGGGAATAGATAAGATAGAAGCACGGAGGCTATTTCCGCTGACAGATGAAACAAGAACTAAGGGGCATAATCTCAAAATGAGGCGGTGAAAATTTTGGACTGCGATGAGGAGGAACTTCTTCACCCAAAGGGTTGTGAATCTGTGGAATTCCCCGTCCAGTGAAGCAGTTGAGGCTACCTTGTTGAATGTTTTTTAAGGCAAAGCTAGATGGATTTTTGAACAGTAAAGGAATTAGGGGTTACAGTGATCGGGTGGTAAGTGGAGCTGAGTCCACAAAAAGATCAGCCATGACCTTATCGAATGGTGGACCCGGCTCAATGGGCCAAATGACCTACTCCTGCTCCTATTTCTTACGTTTTTATGTAATACCAAATGGAAACCTTAACAAAACTTCAATCCATTGCTTACCTCAGTTGTTGCACATGTACAGTGTAGTTAGATGAGATGCACATTCTTGTGAGTGAACAGCAACAGACTTTGCTAAACCTAACAACACAAAGAATTATTAAAGAGGACATTTCACTTGGGTCCTGACAGAGCCAGGATTCAGGTCTATTTGATCTGATGTCACTACCAAATAGCTCCTTATGCACAAGCTCAGTAATTACAGCCACAGCAAAAATATCATTCCCTTCATTTCATAAGCACCACCTCATATTGTGTAACAGTCACTAGCAAATGTAATTTTCTTGAAGTCTTATAGCTACACTCCACCAGGCAATTATTGACACATCATAAAACATTGAGTTAAATTAAGAGGCTATGAAATCTAGAAATCTATTTTCTAAAAGTTATTTGATACTGGGGCATTTGGAACTGTCAGGACTAACACCGATAGATTTCTGTTTAGTAAGAGTATCAACAGGCACAGAGAAAAGCAGGGTAAATGGATTTCATGTGATATTGAGCAGTGATAAGAGGTTCAAGATTTTGCATGACCTCCTTCTATTGTTAGGCTCCTAAACATTGAAGAAGAGGGCTCTAAAATTGAACTGGTCATGGACAGTAGCTAACGTGGCATAAATGGTTAGGGAATCAAGATTGTGCTTTCCCCATCTGTTGACTCCTCAGTCCTGGCCACGTCATTGACAGAAGTTCAGGTACCTTCCCAGGAGGCCAAAGACTGAACTGGAGCTATATCTAAAAGGTAAGAGAAAGGCAAAAGTGGACCTTGGACTACTGGAAAATGAGGCTGGAGAAGTAGTAATGTAGAACAAAAAGTGGTGTAGGAACTGCATAGATACTTTACATCAGTATTCACACTGGGAAAGCAGAGTAGCTTACTAGAACTTTAAGAGACTGAGGGGGCAGAGCTGAGTGTAGTGATCATCACTAAGGAGAAGATACCAGGGGAAGTTGAAAGTTCCGAAGGTAGATGAATGACAGTGATTAGATGGAATACACCCCAGAGTTATGAAGGACATAGCTGAGGAGATTGTGGAGGCATAGGTGCTGATTTTTCAGGAATCATTGGGGTCAGGGAGTGTCACAGAGGATGGGAAAATAGCTAATGTCACCCACCTGTTTAAGAAGGGAGGAAGGCAGAAGATAGGGAACCATAGGCCAGTTAGGCTGACCTTGGTCATTGATAAGATTTTAGAGTCTATTATTAAGGATGAAGTTGTGGAGAACTTGCAAGTGCATGGTAAAACAGAGCTGAATTAGTACAGTTTCATCAAAGGGAGGTCAAACCTGACCAATCTGTAAGACTTCTTTGAGGAGGTAGTGAGCAAATTAGACAAAGAAGAGCCAGTGGATATATTTGGATTTCTAGGAGGCCTTTGACAAGGTGTCACACAGGCGGCTGCTAAATAAAATAAAAGTCCATGGTGTTAGGGGCAAGATACTAGCATCATTAGAGGATTGGCTGACTGGTAGAAGGCAGAGGTGGAGATAAAGGTGTCTTTTTCAGGATGATAGCCTGTGACTAGTGGAGTTCCGCAGGGGCCAGTATTGGAGACACAACTATTCACAATATAATTAATGATCTGGTGAAAGAAACTGAGGCATTGTTGCTAAGTTTGCAGATGACATAAAGATAGGTGGAGGGAAGTGGGAAGGCTGAAGAAGGACTTGGACAGGCTAGCAGAGTGGGCAGATGGAATACAATATGGGAAAGTGTGAGTATATGCACATTGGTCAGAAGAATAGATGCAGAGACTATTTTCTAAATGAGGAAAAGCTTTTGAAAAATGAAGCACAAAGGGACTTGAGAGTCCAAATTCAGAATTCTCTTAAGGTTAACAGATTCAGTTAGCAGTTTGGAAGGTTAATGCAATGTTACTGTTCATTTCAAGAAGGCTAGAATACAAGGGCAGGAATGTACTGCTGAGACTACATAAGGCTTTAGTCAGACCGCATTTGGAAAATTGTGAGCAGTTTTGGGCCCCATATCTAAGAAAGGATGCGCTGGCCTTGGGGGTGGGCTGCAGAGAAGGTTTCCACGAATGATCCCAGGGATGAAGGATTATGAGGAACAGCTGAGGACTCTGAGTGTGTACTCAATGGAGTTTAGAAGGATGAGTGGGGATCTGTGGAGCAACTTACAAAATACTGAGTGGCCTGGATGGAGTAGATATGTTTCCACTAGCAGGAGAGACAAATATTTGATGGCACAGCCTCAGAGTGAAGGCATGACCCTTTAGGACTTCGATGTGGAGGTATTTCTTAAACTATAGGATGGTTAATCTGTGGAACTCATTGCTACAGAAGGCAGTGGATTTGGTCATTTAGTGTATTTAAGACAGAGATAGGCAAGTTCTTGGTTGGTA
This sequence comes from Chiloscyllium punctatum, assembly GCF_047496795.1. Classification (NCBI taxonomy): domain Eukaryota; kingdom Metazoa; phylum Chordata; class Chondrichthyes; order Orectolobiformes; family Hemiscylliidae; genus Chiloscyllium; species Chiloscyllium punctatum. Next base: position 18,840,926 of record NC_092765.1, read on the forward strand.
AATGGATCAAAGGTTAAAGGGAGAAGGCAGAGGAATGGAGTTGAGAGGTATATCAGCCATGATTGAATGGTGGAGCAGACCTAATGAGTCAAATGGCCTAAATCTGCTTCTATACTCTACAATCTAGTGGACTTTATGGTCCAGAACCATGGAAAAGATTTTTAAAAAGCTGTCCTGGACCTCCATGCTTTTCTTGGTATCCTCAAAATCAATAATTTATCATCAAAAAGGGTCCCTTAAAATGTGAGGGGCCAGGTTTGAATCCCTGGGGAGGGGACAGCAGTTGGGGACATGTGGCAGACTTCATGCTCAGACACAATGACATATTCCCCTCAAAGTTCACTTTCCAGACATTTATATTAGCTATTGGCTAGGGCAGAATTATTTCAGGATGACAAAGAGGCCTAATGTCCAGTCATGTATCTGGGTGTAACGTAACTACCTCAACAACATACCACTGATACAGTCAAGAACAGAGTTTATTGTTCAAATGAGTGGCAGAAACACTGAAGTGCTTTGTGTGAAAGTGTATTTCCAACTGATATAGGATCATGCCACACTTAGGTAGATACAGGTAAGGAGTAGAAATGCCTGTGGTAGACACTAATGTTTTTGTTAGTCTGCTATATTTCTTTTCAGGTAATGATTGAGCTGTGCTGTGAGATGGAAATGCAAACATCTTCCTTCAAACATCCTGTACAGAAATTACTTTGACTCTGACTCTTTGCTGATTGGGAATGGGAGGGGAGTTCAAGAAAGATTGATGATATGCATAAACTATGGGCTTTTGTGAGTTGTCTTTCTGCAATATTGGTACAATTTTAAGAAATTCTATAAAATGTCAGGATGACAAAGATTACTAGGGATAGCTTTGACACCTCTTTTCAAAGTATTTAATTTCAATCAGGATTGACTTTGTTCACTGTGACACATAAAGTCACATATGCTATGGCTGACTGAGCTTCACTAGTTTTGAGCATTAAGCTTTGGTTTGTCTTTCTAATTGACTCCTTGGTCCTGGACCTGCTTCATTTTGTTGCCACGCTTTGTGAATACAAGTTCTTTCCTTTCCAACTTCTTTGGTTTTCTGCGCTGCTCAGATTGTTGAGGAATTGTTGGCCTCAGTTGTTATCCTTTCTTTTATTCTTTCATGGATTCTGCGTATCTCTGGTAAAGTCAACATTTGTTGCCCAACCTTAGTTGTATTTAAGTTCAGAACTGGAGTCCTGCCATATAGTAATAGTGAGGCAAAGATTTTCTTTATGCAGTGAAACTGTAAAAATGTTTATATAGAATACCAAGGAACTCCACACTCCCACACCATTTCTCTTGTTCCGTGTTATTGATGTTAATATTTGATGATCTGCTTTCTCTGTCAATTCCAGATTTATATATAGTGTCTTGAAAGTCTACAGAACAAGAGTAATTTTTCATATAGAAACTCTGACCACAAATTCTTCAATGCTGTGAATTGTATTTTAAAAATATTTTATTATTAGAAAGTGAAAATACCTTAGAAGTAAGTTGTATAGATTTTGCGTAGACTGTTCATCCCAAAAGCTTCATGCTGTTCCACACAGTCTTCCCATGATACTTCCTTTCCTTATTACACATCCTTATATTCCTTTTTATAGAGTATTTGTTTGGCTCAATCTGGTCTCAATTACTCCTTGTAATACAAGTTCCACATTCTTATCACATTTTGTGTAAAAGAATTGCTCATGAATTCTTGATTGACCTGTTATAGTGACTATCCCACATTTATCCTCTCTAGTTTTGGCATCCCCCTTGAAGTGAAATCAACTTTTCTAATCATAACCAATCAGAATTTAAAAGAACTCTACTAGGTTACCTCTCAATGTTCTCTTTTCCAGACTTTAGTGCTGATAGCCCAGTCAGCTCAGAGAATAGATTGTGCATTCAAATTTCCCTCCAAGATTTGAACCCATATTCCAGGCTGATGTTGCCATCCAGCACTGAAGGAATATTATATTGTCAAGATTTGAAGAACTATGTTCATTCCTGTTCAGCCTGTTTCACTGGGTGTGCAAGATCTCTCATAGTATCTAAATGTAACTCTGGCCTGTTTTCCAGCTTCTAATGTTATTAAATTGCTCTTTTATCCCATTTTATTTTGGGGAATCTTGCTGTATACAAATTGGTTGCTAGTTACTAGTTACTCAATAGCTGCCCTTTAAAATAGTGCAATGTGTGTACTGTCATTTGAGGTTTATTTTGAGATGTGGTACATTGTTGTCTCAATATATTTCTGTCCTGTTTTATACTCACACAGATGATATGGAAGCCAAGATTTGTGTTTGATTCCCAAAGTTGGTCCACCACATGACCGTGCAGGAGATCGATTATGGTATGTGGGAACTAACGGGATACATCAGGAATCTCAGTTACATATTTCCATTCAGGGTTCAACCAGAAGTGGAAAAATCCTCCTGCTCCTACTTTATTATGTTTCTTTGAATCCTACCTGTACAACTCTGGGATTCCAAGGTCAATTATAATATACTTAACCAATTGCAGATCAGGGAACGAACCTGGGAGTTTCTCATTGTGACCCAAGTGCACATGGATGCCATCAAATGAAGCTCTATTCTGCATTCAAAGTGGCAATGGTTAGTTCACTTTGAAGTAAATTCATTTCCTTGATGTACAACTCTTATCCAAATTTTAAAGGTTTTGAGTTTCTAATAGAGATGTGTTCTATCTCCCGTAAGCAACCTCAGATATGAAGTTAGAGAAGTTGAGATTACTGCACATCCTCCCACCTTTGTGAAGCACAAGCAATGTTTTAATAAAACTGAGTGCTTTGCTCAGGGAGTAGAGTCAATCACACTGGGATGGGACTGGAGTCACAAATAGGGCTCACCTGGTAGAGAGAACCATGAAGGTGAGCCATGCCCTTTAACTCTGAATGTGAGTTTAATGCAGTGCATCAATTTCTCAAGACCTCAAGAGACATTAAAAAAAACATGCAGGTTACAAGCTTTGTAAATGACACTCAGCTATCTTTCAATAAGTTCAAAAGCATCGAGACAATGGAATGAGAATAACTAAAGAGTGGGTTTTTGAAACAGAAAAGGGAAAGGAAAAGTGTGATAACAACAATAAAGATGAACTTCTGCATAGATTTCATTTAGACAGATGCAGTACAGGTATGCCCCGGAGGGGTTAGGACCTTTGTGAGGTGCATAGCTCTCAAACCTGTTTCATTCAAGCCTGACAGGAAGCTGGTGGGTGTAAGTGAAGCTGAGCTGCGTGCTTGCATGTCGGTGCAAGACACTCAACAGCTGGACGAACACGTCAACCGTGGTTTTGCTGATAATATCGCAGCTGTGAAAAGGTGGGGACTGAGCTGAGTCCAGCGGCAGGTGAGTGGGTGGCAACTAACGGGCTACAGGATGCCACAGAAATCAGATATTTTCCTCCCTGCAGCTGCTGCACCCAGCTAACACTCCATCGAATAAAACATGGCACTTCCTGTTATTCTCAAACAGCTTTCTAATACAAGCTCACTTCCTCAAACGTTCCACAGCAGACCCTAACTATTTCTCAGAGCACAGCGTCGTTTCATCCAGGGGATTCCCTTTGACAACAATGAATTGCCAATTGCATAAAATGTATGCTGACAGACCATTCAGCCTGACTGGTCCATGCTGGTGTTCCTGCCCCACAGAAGTCTCTTCTCACCCCTATTCCCACATCATATTCACACAACTTTCTACTCCTTTCTCTTCAATATATTTATCTTACTTTTACTTAAATGCACCAATGCGGCTCCACGATGTCTTTCCACATTTTAACCACTCTCTGAGTGAGAAGATTCCTCATGAATTCCCAACTGGATTTATAAGTGATTGTCCTACTTTCATGGCCCTGAGTTTGGACCCATCTTCACTACATCAAAGAACAAGCATTGAACAAGTAATTTGTGTTGAAAGAAGCATTGGATACTACCACACAGTCTCACTGTGTTCACTTATCCCCATCTTGTGGATGTTTTTACATTTCTTTGTAAATTGAAAGTATATAATTATGAATTTGTTTACTGTCTTGTGAACACAATACTTTTTAGCAGAGTGGTGAGTGATTAGGAGTGAGAACACTGGCTGATTTTACATCTCCCTTAGCTTTAGATTGCCACAGTCAATTAAACACTGTGAACAAGCTTAACATGACCAGCTCCTGAACTTAACACAGTGCTATGTTGTAACTCATTGGACCTCAAACAGTCCTGGTAGAAGAGATTATCTCTGGTACTCCCAGCATATAATCATAGCTGGCAGGAGTTACCAGTAACCAAAATCACTGATGTGGTCTAAGCCTGGCTGATAGCTGCTTGGCATTGATCCTTAACATCAATGACACTTGCTACCATAGCAACACAAGATAGTCTAATTGGGAAGATACTATTCTGGCCTATGATGATGTCTAGGAGAAAGTGAGGACTGCAGATGCTGGAGACCAGAGTTGAAAAATGTGGTGCTGGAAAAACACAGCAGGCCAGGCAGCATCCGAAGAGCAAGAGAATCGACATTTCGGACATAAGCCCTTCTTCAGGAATGTTGATGACTTGTTTCTTTTTCTGGAATGGTGCCATATTCAATAAAGATAAATAATTTGCATTTACATGTCAACTTTTATGAACTTAGACTTTCTGAAAGTGCATTACAATCAATTAATCTCTTTTTGAGGTGTAGCCACTGTTGGATCATGGAAACACTGCAACCAATAACAATACAGTTTTGGTCAGATATCCTATATTAGTGATTTTGGTTGGGAGATTAATATTAGACAGGCACTGAGGTTGACCATGGAGATATGCTAAGCTTAATTTTAACATCGTAAGCAAAAGTTTGTATTGCACTGGGTATCAGTGCACTGCTCCTCCGATGTTGCCTGAACTGCTGTGCTTTTCCAGCACCACTCTAATCCAGAATCTGGTTTCCAGCATCTGCAGGCATTGTTTTTACCTTGCACTGGGTATCAGCCTAGATAGACAGCACGGTGGCTCAGTGGTTAGCATTGCTGCCTCACAGCACCAGGGACCCAGGTTTGATTCCCGCCTCGGGTGACTGACTGTGTGGAGTTTGCACATTCTCCCTGTGTCTGCGTGGGTTTCTTCTGCATGCTCTGATTTTCTCCCACAATCCAGAGATGTGCAGGCAGGTGAATTGGTCATGCTCACTTGCCCATAATGTTAGGTGCATTAGTCAGGGGTAAATAAGGGGAAGGGATCTGGGTGGATTACTCTTCAGAGGGTCAGTATGGACTTGTTGGACCAAAAGTCCTGTTTCCATACTTTAGGGGATCTAATCTATTTTCTGCTCAGGGCTGTACAGTGGGACTTGAATCCACATCCTTCTGACTAAGAGACAAGAACAAATCAAGCTGAGCTACAGTTAACAAATTCATACCAATATTCCATTTGGCACCCTTTTACCTATTATCCCTATGCACTGATTTCCCAATCTCGAGCCTCAATATTTTGAAACCTTCAAATAACCATTCACCTTGAACCATAGCCTCACTGTACCATGGAAATGAGTTAAGTGAGTGTCCAGTATTCGCAATCATCACTAAAATATTTTGAGATTCATTCTATCTTTAAGGAGGGTTGCAGAGCTGCTTTGCAGAGACATAAGTTGAGAATTATACCCAGGAGCGAGTCACAGATGCTAGCTCAAGTTTGCTGTGGAGTTAGACACCATCTGCTCCTAAACAGGCAGCATTAGTATGTACCAGAGTTGCCCTGTCTCTCAGTATGAGCTGGCATAAGCAGCTATTTGCTTATAATTATCAAATGTTTACTTCCAAGCAAATAACACTCTCATTTTCACTTTCTGTGGCTTTCCAAATTTGGTACTCTGCTTTTTAAGTTATTTTTATTAAAGCAAGTAAGTGGACATCAGAATCCAGCTGATATAAACTACGCATCTTTCTCCCAAGTACAGACATCTCCACTCAGTATTTTCACTTCCTCTTCTGAAGATGTGCCGATTCTTTTTATATAAACAGAAAGAGGTCGTCTGGCGCTGTGAGCCTGTTCCACCATTCAGCCAGATTATGGCTGATCACTATTTTTTAGTTTAGAAATCCTACAGTGTGGAAGCAGGCCCTTTGGCCCAACAAGTCCACACTGACCCTCCAAAGAGTAACCCACCCAAACCCATTCCCCTGTATTTACCCCTGACTACTGCACCTAACCTACATATTCCCAAACACTATGGGCAATTTAGCATGGCCAATTCACCTAACCTGCACATCTTTGGATTATGGGAAGAAACCAGAGCACCCGGAGGAAACCCACTCAGACCCAGGGAGAATGTGCAAACTCCACACAGACAGTCGCCCAAGATTGGGATTTAGCATTTAACCAGTGCTAACCACTGAGCCACCATGCCAACCTAACCTCATCTCTATTTACCTTTGTTTCATATCCCTTGATGCATTTCAGTTCTTGATTTTTTTAAAAAGTGCAGAGCATTGACGGTCTTTACAGGGAGAATTCCAGAGTTTCGCTACTTTGTGTTTAGAATAATTCTTCCTGATTTCATTCCAAAAATGACTTGGCTCCAAATTCATGCTTATGTCTCTTTATGCTGTACTGCTCACCAAAGGAAATGCCTTCTTTGTATCAATCCACTTATCTTTCATCAATCTTAAGTACCTCAATTAGGTCACTCCTCAATCTTCTAAACCTTCGGGAACACTTGCCAACTTTCCTCACAGAATTCAATCTTTTTTAAATTTTTGGTCCAATGTGTTGAGCAAATTATTATATAAAAGATAAAGAACAAACAGCAACTTTTATTTGTAAAGCTCTCTTTGATTGGTAAATCAGCACTTGGTAGCAAATTGTGAAACAAAATTTCACACAAAGCCACATAAGGAGACATGGGGCAGGTGACCAAAAGCTCAGTTGAAGAGGTCACTTTTAGCAAGCTCAGCTCCTTCATCAGGTAACTAGTGGGGCAGGATCATAAGACACAGAATTTATTGTAAAAGATCTTTTGCTATAAATTCTGTGTCCAATGATCCTGCCCCACTAGTTACCCAATGAAGGAGCAGCGCTCTGAAAGCTAGTACTTCCACATAAACCTATTGGACTATAACCTTGTGTTGTGTGATTTTTAACTTTGACCACCCCAGCCCAAAATCAGTTCCTTCACATCAAGTCCAAAGATATGTAGATTAGTTGGATTAGCCACACTAAATTGCACACAGTGTGTAGGCTAGGTGGGTTAGCCATGGGAAATGCAGGGTTATAGGGTAGGGGAGTATGTCTGGGAGGGATACTCTTCAGAGGGTCAGTGTGAACCTAATGGGCTGAATGGCCTGCTTTCACACCATAGGGATTCTATGATTCTTAAAAGAACAGAGAAAGGGTGAAGTTGACTGGAATGAAATAACTTTCTCTGGTATGACAGAGGGATGAGTTCAGCTGCAGGTATCCCAAAGGTCAATGAGATGTTCCCAAATGTTCAACTCCCTGCAAAGTTCATCCTCAACTGTGCAACATTTTTCAAAATTGTGTGCAAAGTTGATCTTTTTTCAGCAACTGACACTATTTCCGTTTTTGAAATTAAAATCACTGATAAAGATTAAAATAGACTCACAAGCAAGGAAGTGTCGCTCAGGGGGAGATGAAATACAAGTGGTTTGATTCCCATCTTAGTTGGAGAGGTGAAGGCAGACAAGCCAGAAACAACTTTATTCATTAACAAGATTCCAGTAGAAAAGGATATGTCAGCTATTGGAAAGATTCAGAAGAGTGCAATCAGAAAAATTGATAGGTTTGTAATGTGTGATCAATATAAATATATTGGGCACATTTTTAATGGAACAGAATGTTTCTAAAGCAATTAGATATTGCGATCAACTTTTTAACCTTATCTGGAATCTTAGACATAGAGCTTCTGGCCTGTGCTTGCAGAGCACAGACTTAATACGATCTGTAAATTTTAGTGATTGAATAATCAGTTTACGAAACAGACTCCCTTGGGAGGTAGTGAAAACAGTTACAATCATCTCCTCAATGCCATTTTCTCACACTGTCTCCAAATCCCTCAATGTCATAAGTCTCTGGAAATCTGTTGATTTCTGTCTTGACAATGCTGAACGATTCCACAGCCCTTAGGGGTAGAGAACTTCAACAATTCACCACCCTCTGAGTGATGTCATTGTTGCTCAGTTCTGTCTTAAATGGCCTGCTTCATATCTTGAGATGATGTCATCTTTTTTGAAGCCACCAGCCAGGGAAATATCCTGTCTGTATCCAACCTGTCATGCCAGATTCAAACTTTCTACATTTTAGTGAGAGCATCTTATTCTTGAAAATTCTAGACCCAGATTTTTGCATCTCTCCACATAAGACAATTTCGTATTCATTTATCAAAATATAAATTAGATAGATTTCTGTCAGAAAATAACATTTTGGGATACAGTGCATGAGTAATTTGAGACTGATTTCTGGTAACTGTAACACGTTTGGGAGGAACTGCAATTTTATGCTTATGGTTCTCAAAGCCTTCCAGCACTGGTGTTCTTGGCCTTTTGTAGATTATTTGTGTTATGTTAGTTTCTGAGTAGTTGCGATGTAGTGATGCCACCAATCTTGATTTCTGTTCCAAGTATACAAGCCTGTCTAATTATCAGTGATACAGGATAGACCACTAGTGAGTCTTATCAAGAAGTGACACTTGCCTTACATAGCATGAGACAATTTATTACATGATGCAGTGGATACAATTTGCATCAACTAGTTAGACATAACTACTTAAGACCATCAAAAGCCAGAGATGACATGTCTCAATTAGGAATTCTTGTGCAAGGCTTTTTTAAATTCACACATGGGATATTGGCACTGGTAGTTAGATCAGCATTTATTGCCTATCCCTATTTGCCCTGGAGAAGTTGATGGTGAGTTTCCTTCTTGAATTACAGCAGTCCTTGGGATGTAGGGACACTCAAAATACTGTTTGAAAGGAAATTAGAGGATTTTGACACAACATCAGTGAAGGAACACGGGTATAGTACTAAATCAAGCTGGTTTGTGACTTGGAAAGGAACTTGCAAATGGTGATGTTCCCAAGCATTTGCTGCCCATGTCCTTCTAGATGATAGAGATCGTGAATTTGAAAGGTGCCACCAAAGGGGAATTGCTGCAGAGCATTTCGTAACTTGCATGCACAGTTTCTACTGTGTCAGTGGTGGACTGCCAATCAAAGTAGCTGCTTTGGCCTGGATGGTGTCAAGCTTCTTGAGTGTTGTTGGAGCTGCCCTCCTCTGGGAGAGTATTTCATCACACTCCTGCTTTGTGCCCTATGGAATGGTTGACATAAAATGGGCAGACCGAAGATAAATTACTATCCTCTGAACTGCACATGGAGCAATTGTATTTATATTGCTGTCCAGCTGAGTTTCTGGTTAATGATAAACTGGAGAATGTTGATAGTGGAGGACTTAGCAATTGTAATACAAGTAAGCATCAAGGAGCGGCTGTTATATTTTCTTATGTTGGTGATGCTTAGCTCCTGTGCAGCATGAATGTTGTTTATCACTTGTCAGTCTATGCCTGATATGGAATGGGATCTTTTACCTTCACTTGAGTGGACTGACAGGAGCTTGGCTTCATGTTCATCTGAAAGATAATTCTTCTGACAGTGAACTTTCAGCATAATTTGAATACAGTCTCCCTGGCTCAAACGGGAGAATGCTACATAGATATTTCTAAGTAACCTGTTCAGATGTGTTGTGACATGCAGCTGGACTTGAACTCAGGTCTCCTGGCTCAGAGGTAGTGATATCACCATTGCACCACAAGAAACTTTAGAATGTTACATATTGAGCCGCAGCTAAACTCATATACCTGAAGGATCTTAGAAACTTTTACTTTATCTAGGACATACTTTCTGCTATTCCCTCTGTCCAAATCTACCATCATGTCAACTCTACGTGAAGCATAGGAACATGGGAACAGGAGTAGTCCATTCAGCACTTCAAGCCTACTCCACAATTTAATGAGATCATGACTGATCTGTGGGCTAACCGCATATACCTGCATTTGGCCCAAGCAATTCTTTTCACCTGGAAACAATGGCACAGCTTGGTGATCAGGAGCAGATAACCTCTCTAACTCATGATTTTGCCACAGCTGGGCTTCAACTATGATCAACCAACTCAGGACAGACCTAATGCAAATCTTCTTGGCTGCATAGTTCTGTGTCAGTTTCTGGCCACTCTGTTAAGTTGAGTTCATTGGGTTCCCATTAAAGAAATGATGATTGCCTTGCTCATAAACTTTGGATTCAGCAGAGGATACCAGTCACCAAATCTCATTCCACTCTGTTCTGGATGTGGCCACTAGGAGATGCTGACAAGCAGTTTATAAAGTGAGCCTTTTACAAAATTCCTCCTCCATGCATCTACAATCTCACAGGTGATTAATCCACACTTGTCAGCCTTTTATGCCACCATATGAGTAACATCATCATGCCTGCACAGAACCTTAAACACGTTGTTTCCAGGATCACTTTCTTTTGCAATTAAGTTTAAAACATCCGATATATTTATAGCAAAGTACTCCTAAAAATACTGACATACTTTCAGGACTCCCTGCTGATACATTCCCAGCAAAGATAGATGGATCCAAAACGTTCCCATCTAAATATGGAAACACTGTTGGTTTATGGTACATTTGACAACAATCGCTCGCAAATTCCTCCTGGTGACTGCCAGATTTTTGAGACTTGCAAATACCAGGACTGTTCATCAGGAGTTTGCCATTCCTTCTTCAAGCTGCTTTTAATTCCTACTCAGCCGAGTCAGGGTCGGTTCTCTTATTTCCAGATTAACTCTTGTTTTGTTTTGCCAGCTATCTCTCCCTTCATTGCTGCAATATTTATTTTCTAAACATATTACCATCAGTCTCTACCCAGTTATCTTTTAACGAAGGTACAGCCGGTTGTACTAGTTGGTTATCAGCTCTGACTCAACTCAGTAGGATTGTATGTCCCTGAAACATCCAGCTGCATTAACTATATATCCTGTAGCAGTTATTATTTCAAAGCAATCTAACATATCCTTCATTCTTCTCAGTTCATTCCTAGCCCATCATTATAATTTTTTCGCATTGCCGGTTTCCTCTCTAGTGGCATTCACCCATGCCAGCTAGAATTCGACAGAAATCTGTCACTTTGTAGGAGTGGATCCAAATTCCCATGCCCCGCATGTAAAACTTGCAAAAAATGTAAAGATACCCCGTTATGATTAAATGCAGCACGGAAACAGGCAATTCAAGCCAACTAATTCTTGTCAGTGTTTATACTGCAATCAAACCTCCTTCCATTTTTCCTCACCTAAATCTGACAGCATAGCCCTTTGTTGTCTTCTCCCTTGTGTGTTTATCTAGTTTCCCTTTGAATGCATCCGTTATATCCGCCTCATGAATTCCACATTTTCCCCACTCTCTGGTGAAAATTCCCTATTTGATTTCTTGGTGACTATCGGGCGGCACAGTGGCTCAGTGGTTAGCACTGCAGCCTCACTGTGCCAAGGACTCAACTTCGGCCCCGTGCCTGTGCGAGTTTCCTCTGGGTGCTCTGGTTTCCTCCCACAATCCAAAGATGTGCAGGTCAGGTGAATTGGCCACGCTCAATTGCCCATAGTGTTAGATGCTTTAGTCTGGGCTAAATGTAGGGTAGGGGAAAGGGTCTGGGTGGGTTATTCTTCGGAGGGTCAGTGTGGACTTGTTGGGCCATATGGCCTGTTTCCATACTGTAGGGAATATAACCTAATCATATTGATGACGCCTAAAAGATAAAAGAAAATGTTACTTTTATGTTTACTCTATCAAAAACTTAATAATTTTAAATATCTGTTGGGTTATCCCTAGGCGTCTAATTCTCAAGGAAAGAGAGACCCACTCTGTTCATCCCATATTGGTATTAGAATGTCTCATCTCTGATATCATCCTTGTAAAATTATCTTCCGCTCTCTTTGGTAGCTGGTTTTAAAGATTTTTTCTAAAATTGTGCCCAGAAATGTGCTCTCTACATATTAGCCAATCAAGATTTGATACAAATTTTAACATAATTTCTCTATCCTTCAATTCTGTTCACCTTGAAATAAACCCCAATTCAGTTTTTCATTTTTTTTTTAGAAATGGCCTTATTAACCACATGGTGTAAGATTGGCAGTAAGAATATTTCTGCTGTCAAGAGCAAAAAGTCCTGTTTTTCAACTGTGTTTTGAACAGTGAAATAAGATGCTCACTAGTGAGCAGTGAGATGCCTATTTACATGCATTTGCATGCATTAACACCCTCTTATTATATAATCTTGCCTCATTAGTATGCAGTTTCCATTTCTCCCACCCGCCAAATAGAAACTGGATGGTGACATTTCCTGATGGGAAAGTCAAAGGAGCAACCTGTTTATATTCAGCTTACCAGTTGCTCCTCCAGTCCTTCATCATGGGACACCAGGCACCAACATCTCAGGGCACTTAAGCAGTGATCACACACGACACCATCAACCAGATCCTCCAGCTCCCCATTGGCATAGTAGGGTGCCAATTTCCATTGTTTGACATTGGAATTATGCACAGCAATTACTGACTGCCACGCTTGACTGGGTGCAGAGCTAAGCATGTGAAGTAAGGCATGTGATTTATTTCATTTTTATATTCTTTATTTCAGGGTTTGAATTTTGAACTGGTGGCATGTGCATTTTGGTCTGTGTGAATGAAGAGGTTTAATGATTAACTTGGTGCCCTGCTATGCCAGTGGGGAGCTAGAGGACCCGTTTGATGGTGTTGTGTAGGATCGCTGCTCAGGTGCCCTGAGATGTTAGTGCCTGATACTTGGTGTCCATTAACTTTATGCAAATATGATACTTTTCAAAAGCCAACATGAGACAGAAATTGAGAAAGAGGTTGCATTGGGAGAGTTTTACAAATAAATAGCATACACATTCAAGAGCGTTACTTTGCTTTCTGTTTTAAGGATCGGTGGAAGTTAGATGTATAAAACAATTTGAAGAAAGGCTAGATAGTTTGGAACTGTTAGGAAATAGTTTACCTGAGTGTAAAGATTTTAGTTTGCAAGTTCCAGACCAGATGTGTTTGATTAGAATTCTGAAGAGTTATTTGAAGCTAAGAAAGTCTACACTTAGCTGTGTGAATAATCAAGAAAGAGGCTACCAAATTCTCAAGACTGAGAATTGAAAGAAGCAGTTAGATTAAACCTATAAATGTGATGGAGAAGGAAATTCTTTCCAGTGTTTGAAAACTGCATTGTGCTGGGATAGACAGGATTGGATTTTTACTGTATGCATGTTCCTTAATCATTCAATTCATGTTTCTTTTATACATTCACATATTATCCATGACGCTGGATAGGCCAGCATTTATTGCTCATCATTAATTGCGCAGAGGGCAGTTAAGCGTGAACCACATTACTATGGGTCTGGAGTCACATGTAGGCCAGACCAGGTAAACATGATAGTTTCCTTCCTATAATGGACATTATATTTCCAACAACCAACAATGGATTCATAGTCATAATTAGACTTTGAATGCCAGATTTATATTGAACTCAGATTCGACCATCTACCAGGCAGGATTCTAACCTGTGTGCCCAAAACATTACCAGGGTCTGATGAAGGGCTTTTTCGCAAAGCATCAATTCTCCTGCTTCTCGGATGCTGCCTGACTGGCTGTGCTTTTCCAGCATCACACTCTCAACTCCTTTAGATTAATAGCCTAGCTATAATATCATGAGGCCAACACCTCCTCCATCTTGTTCTACGTAAGTAATTTGGGTTAGCTTGGTTTATTCTATGTTAAGTTATTTTCCTTTCAATAACAAACTTGTATTTTATTGTTAACACCAAATATGCAGCATTGTGTGATTGTATTTAAGTGAAAGAACACCTGTTCAAATAAAAAAAACAAAATATGATCTATCAAGAATGACTGGGATCTGACTTGCAATAGCATAAGCTGGACTTCAAAGATGATGCCAGTGCCAAGAATCCCTAACCCTAACCCTAACCTTAACCTTAACCCTAACCCTAACCCAAACCCAATCTTAATGCTAATACTAATGCTCAATGCTAACCCTAACCCTATCACAGCAATGACTAGTCCTTCTGCCTGCAGTGAGTGGAAGAACATGATGAGTAAGCTGTCGTAGAGGTGTGCAGGGAATTTGGGATGATAGTGCGAGCACACCCTCTTTGCCTCATGAAAAGCTGTGAAACTTACCAAAATTGATACTTTGCTGATTTCTGTTAAAATAAAGCCGTATGCTTCATGTAATGTGTTTAATGGCTGTCATAATATAAAGTGAAAGCTCTTTTCAACAAAGGTAAATGTCAAAGGACAATGGCTCACCCGCCAGTACACTTTGCACAAATGCATTTCTCCAAATATGTCGGGAAACATCTCAAAGAGCTTTGCAACATGTAAGGATACCAAGCTACCAAGATCAATAGCCATGACATTCAATCAAAAAAGTAGGTTTTAGGAAGCAGGAGGAAGTGATAGGATATGGAGACGTTTCGGATGAATTCCAGAGCTCTGACAGCTGAAGGCATGGCCACCATGGTGAAGAGATTAAAATGTAGAAGATGCAAGAGTCCAGAATTAGGAAAACACACACACCTTGGAAGGTTGTAAGGCTGGAAGAGGTTACAGAGATAGGGAGTGAGGTGATGGAGTTAGCTAATAACAAGGTAAGTATTTTAATTTATGGTGGTGTTGGATCAGGAGCCAATACAGGTAAGTCAGTGACCATGTGGGTAAAGACAAATTAGGGAAAATCATGTGGACTGCACAGATAGTTGCCACTTAAATATAGGCTCAGTGAGTGACATAATAAACTGTTTCACTAACTCATTTGGATATTTAGTGCACTGCTCTTTACAAAGGTGTGAATGAGGGATGATAGTCTGCTGCTTAATTGTCCTTTCGTAAACTACATCATTCCTACCAAAAGCTTATTATTAAAGTTTGATTGGCAAAGGTTAAATTGGGGTTTGTTGTCCCCACTGGTGTACCCCTCCCCTGGGTGATATCCTTTTTGTCCTTGCAAAGATGAAATCTGCCCTATCTCTGCTGTGTATTTTGCTGATTATTGATATTAAGGTTATGGCTTCATAGCAGATGGTCATAAATATTCTAAAAGGGTCAAGCTGCATGAATCCATGCAACTATGCTATTAACTGTTTGTCTTCTATTGGTAAGTTTTCAATGCAAAGAATTTTGAATTTGACACACATTCCTTTCACCAGCAAGGCACAACAAGGACTGTGCAAGGATTCACCACATCACTATTCGAAGAACAGAGGTGTTTCCCTCAGTGTGCTGCCAATATTTCTCAATCAACTGGTACAACTAAAAACAGATAATCTGGTTACTATCACATTGCTGTTTCTGGAAGCTCGCTGCATGCAAATTGGCTGTTGTGTTCCCTATTTTGCAAACATGGCCACACTTCAGAACCATTTTTTATTGGCTGTAGAACATTTTGTTACATCTTGAAGTTTTGCAGGGACCTAAGTAAATGCACACCTTTCCTATCGCACTTTGTGAATAGGCAGATTTGTATTTTAAAACATGTTTCCTTGCACTTGCACCAATCACTCAACATTTCAACCACCATGTACAAGGTAGAGTTTAATTGTTACAGCACTTGAGCAAGACTGATATAATCAATGATCAGCAGTTGACCCCAGGGAGTAAATGTGGCCTGCCATTTCAGTACAGTGCAGTGGAAAGTAACAAAGGGGAGGTAATGGGTTCTCTTGAGGTTGAAGCAGACTAAGTAAAAACTAACAAAACTGAATTGTTCATGGAAAGTAAAGACATTGTGGGGAAAAAGCAGAGAGGAATGGCCTCCATCTGTACTGTAAGATACTGATTTCAAGTCTGCTAACTACTGTCACTGTGAGGCAGCTAGGACATTTGGATCTGCATGTATAGAGTTAAGCAACTCCCTCATTCAGATGCCAGCTACATATTTTCTGCTTACTTTCTCACTGCACTGAAGAAGTTCGGAATCAGGCAGTTTAAAAGTGTGTTACCATTAGTGTATAAAACAGGCGACTAATTGGATCATATTGACACCAATGGCTCACAACTGATTGGCTGTCAGTAAATCAATGGGCTAGGATGCCCTTAACCTTCAAACACACTCTAGTGTCTGCACAAACTTTAGTACCTCACCTTATTCTGGATTCACCATGCCCAATGTCCCTTCCCCCATCCCTCTTGGCCCTGCTGGTAATGCCCGCCAAGGGTGACAAAGCAAGCAGTGCAGCTGGTCTGCAAATGACCCCTCTCTCTTTCATTCTCTCTCCTGGGCAGAATAACTTAATGACCTGCTTCATTGTCTCTGGGCAAGCCTACATCGAGCAGAGTGTGTGGAGAGAGCATGCAAGCACAGAGTGCAGCTGTCAGCTGAGGGCCGCGAATGTGAAATAGAACCAGATTTAATAACATTCGTTTTTTTTAATTGCAGCCTGTGACACATGGGATTAGGCACTAGAGTCTCATCAGAGGCAGGACAGAAATAAAATAAATTACCAAAGTGCAGTGAAATCCCATTCTGACATTACACCCAAAGTACTTCTTTTCTCTTCCCATTGAATTGCACTGTTCTTTCGAGGAACAGCCTGGACCAGGAATGCTTATAAAATTGTGAGGGAAGTGGTTTGTTCCCATATTTAGTATCAAGATATTTTTTGAAATGAATGTTACTGCAGCCTGCAGGCCTGTCCCCACAAGTACTTGATATATTATCATTGGGTTAATATCAGGGTAATTCTTAAAATGAAACTGCTGAGAGCATATGTTGGAACCGGCTCTATTTTTATACTAGTTAAAATAAATGTATCATTTCTGGTCAGATTCCATTTATATCTTATGGGATTCCAAGATTTCTGCCAGTAGTGCAGCATTTGTACAGCACATTTTTGTCCATTTTCTGCATAAAAGCACAGTCGCTGATCTTATTTTGCCCCATGACAGGGGTGATGGGCATAAATGGGTGTGAGGTGGGGGGTGTGGGTGGTCACAGTCTTCACAGAAAGGATTTGGCAAACAAATATTGCTACAATATCACCAGCTCATGACTTTTGCATGGCACAAATGACTCATGCTCGAGGCCCAGTAATTGGTATTAAGGTATTAATTTCAGCTAGATGGGCCCTGGTTTAGGGAAAGGAAAATGGAACACTGCTGTTCTGACGTTGCAGCAGACGTATACTGATCGGGAAATGGAGGAGTGCTGCTCTGTATCTAGCTTGTCCACTGCCCTTGGAATGTTTTTGATGGGATATTCTTGAAACGTTTTCCTCTATTTTCCCTGAAATTGTGCAGTTGAACAGAGTAGAGAAAACCTTACTCTGCATTTAACTTGTGATAAATCAGAGTGTTTGATGGGACAGTGTAGAGGGAGCATTACTCTGTACCTAACACTGTATTTGTCCTGAGAATGTTTAATGGTATTCCAGAGGGAGATTACTCAGTGTTTATCATATGCCATATCTTCCCTGAAAACATTTGTTGCCTGAAATTAAAAGGTTTTCTAACTCTTGTTTTTTTAACTCAAAATTCATGTAGAGTATGTCTGCAGTACATGGAGAGAAGGATAAATTCCACTGGTGTGATCACAGGGAAACAAACTCATTGTGAATGGTTCGACTTAGGGTAAACCCTAGTCTGGCTCTGAATTAGAAAGTTTCAAACCCAGAGAGTTGTATTCAAGAATCACAGGAGAGTGCTATTCTGTTGGAGGCAGCATCCTTTCATAAAAACTTTAAACCAATGCCACCTAAAGTAGACAAAAAAGGACCCTTAGCAATATTCAAAGAATAACTGGTGAGTCCTACTTGGTGTCCTGGGTGAACTGTTATCTCTCAAACAACTGCACTGGAGCCTTGGTTTAAACATGAACAAAGGAGCTTAATTCCAGAGATGAGGTGAGAGTGACTGCCCTTGAAATCAAGGCTGCAATTGACCGTGTGTGGTTTAAGAATCGCCAACAAAACTGGGCCAAAGGGAATTGGGGGGAAAGCCCGCCACCGGTTGGAGTCATACCCAGCATAAAGGAAAGCTGTTGTTGTTGAAAGTCAATCATCTAACCTCCAAGACATCTTTGCAGGAGTTCCTCAGAATACTGTCCTAGACCCAAACATCTTCAGCTTTTTCATCCATGACCTTCCCTCCCATAAAGTCAGAATTGGGAATGTTCACGAATGATTGCACAATGCTCAGCATCAATCGCAACTCCTCAGATATGGAAGCTGTCCCTGTCCAAATGTAACAATATCTAGCTTGGAGCTGACAAATGGCATGTAACATTAATGCCACACAAGTTCCAGGCAATGACCGTAACCAACAAGACAGAATCTAATCCTTGACCTCTAATGACATTGCCATCACTGAATTGCCCATGATTAATATCCTGGGGATCACTATACACTAGAACATGATCTGGGCTAGCCATATAAATACAATGGCTAAAACTGCTTGTAGAATTGGCTACAAGAATTGCTGTAGAGCTTGCTGCACTATGCAGCATGTCCTTTATTGGTCTTTCCGTTCCAACCTTTTTACCATATGACTGCATTAAGTTCTTCATTAAAGCTTTAAATTATTGTACAGCCATTCTGACATGATTTACTACTTTTAAGCTTCTTCTAAATCTGTTTCTTGGCAATACTGTATCTTTAGGAAAAAGTGAGGACTGCAGATGCTGGAGATCAGACTCAAGTGTGTGTTGCTGGAAAAACACAGCACATCAGGCATCATCCAAGGAGCAGGAGAAGCCCTGATGAAAGGCTTATGCCTGAATTGTCGACTCTCCTGCTCCTTAGATGCTGCCTGGCCTACTGTGCTTTTCCAACATCACACTGTCAATACTGTATCTCTGTGCTGCTTACTGGGTTTTCACAGTCAGACGCACAAGCATTTTGTTCTACCCAACTTTTCAGTGTGAAACATTGGCTTTCAGCCAGAATAGATCTTCCCACTGAAGTCACTGTTTAATTATTGAGCCCCAATCCTTTAGAACCTTTAATTTTTCCTGACATTTATTCTTCTGCTACTCATTCGCTCGACTTCTTTAAATTTGTTCACTTTGAGATTAGACAAATTCTTTCCAAATGTAGCCCTGGTCTAAATTAATTTTCTGGCTCTTTCACTTTTCCTTGCTGCTGTGCCTCATGGAACTCTCTTGTTATTGGGTTTGATGCTACATTATGGGTTTTGATTCAGGACAGACTGGTCAAGGAGAAGACAAAGACAAGAAATATCTTCATGCTGATAAATCTAAGTAACTATTTCCTATATACTAGTACTAAATGTATTAGTATAGTACTACATGACCAATCATAGATATATCAGTTTCTGATTTATAGTAATGTTAGTTAGGGACTAATCTATCTTTGTGTGTTCATGTCTCTGTGTTCATGTTCGTCTTCCAGTGAAGATTTTTGTAGTCTAATGGTGTCCTTCCAGACAGACAGCTAACTCTGCTTGCTCTGTGCAATTTATTTTTAGCTCTATCTCATTTTGGAAATGGGAAGAAAATTCAGAAGTCTGAATTGCAAAGAGACTTGGGAGTTCAAGTCCAGGATTCTTTTAAGGTAAACTTGCAGGTTGAGTCAGTAGTTAGGAAGGCAAATGCAATGTTGCCATTTATTTTGAGAGGACTTGAATATAAAATCAGGGATGTACTTCTGAGGCTCTATAAGGCTCTGGTCAGACCACATGTAGAGTATTGTGTGCAGTTTTGGACTCCATATCTCAGGAACGATGAACTGGCCCTGGAGCATGTTCAGAGGACATTCACAAGAATGGTCCCAGGAATGAAAAGCTTAACATATGAGGAACATTTGAGGACTCTTGGTCTATACTCAATGGAGTTTAGAAGGATGAGGGGGGATCTAATTGAAACTTATAGAATACTGAATGTCCTGGACAGTGTGGATGTTGGGAAGATATTTCCATTGGTAGGAGAGACTAAGACTCGAAAGCACTGCCTTAGAGTAATGGGAAAACCTTTTGTAAGGGAGATGAGGAGAAGCTTCTTCAGCCACAGAGTGGTGAATCTATGGAATTCTCTGCTACAGAAGGCTGTGGAGGCCAGGTCATTGAGTACATTTAAGACGGAGATAGATAGGTTCTTGACTGTCAATGGGATCAAATGTTACAAGGAGAAAGTGGGAGAATGGGGTTGAGAAACTTATCAGCCATGATTGAATGGCGGAGCAGACTCGATTGGCTGAATGGCCTAATTTCTGCTCCAATGTCTTATGGTCATATGGTCTTTTCACAAGATTGCTCCAGGTTTCTGAAGCCCTTACTCAACAGGAGCTTAATGTTGATGGTAGTAATAGTGGAACTTGGATGCTCTCTGTCACTAATACTTTAACAGGTTATGAGGTGAGAAGAGTTTTTCTGGGTGTTTGGTTTAATTAACAGAAGAGTTCATCGTAGTGTCATAACATTATTGTTAGTCTCTTTGAGACTCCCTTACCTTCCCTATCTGATCTTTGTGATATTTTTCATAAAGTCATTCCCTTCTGCTTCTAGGGTCTCTAGCTTCACCTCCTGGAGATGACTTTAACTTTACCTCCTTTCAATTTCTCCTTAGAACCACCTTTGCTAAGGTCTTTCTATTTCTAAGCGTGGCTGCCTTTTCTTTCTTTTCCTCACTCTGTGCATTCCTAAAGCGGTAATTCTTTTAAAGTGGGAAATTCACTTGCCATTCTTTTCTCTTTTCTTTTGGGTCTCCTGGATTTCTTCTCCTCGAGGTGAGGTTCAAACATCCACATGGCATTAATGTGGCATTTTCCCAGATAATGACTGCTGCCATCTTGTGGTAGTAGACATCTCCTCTACCAGCATTCAGTCCTGACTGCAAACACAGAAATTGCTGGAAAAGCTCATTGGGTCTGACAGCATCTGTAGCGAGAGTTCAGAGTTAACATTTCAGGTCCAGTGATCCTTCCTTAGATCTGAGACTTTGGAGCGCAGATTTACAGCTCCTTGAAAGTGGAGTCTCAGGTAGATAGGTTAGTGAAGAAGGCGTTTGGTATACTTTCCTTTATTGGTCAGAGTATTGAGTACAGGAGTTGGGAGGTCATATTGCGGCTGTCGAGGACATTGGTTAGGCCACTGTTGGAATATTGCGTGCAATTCTGGTCTCCTTCCTATCAGAAAGATGTTGTGAATCTTGAAAGGGTTCAGAAATGATTTACATGGATGTTGCCAGGTTTGGAGGATCTGAGCTACAGGGAGAGGCTGAACAGGCTGGGGCTGTTTTCCCTGGATCGTCAGAGGCTGAGGGGTGATCTTATATAGGCTTACAAAATTATGTGGGGCATGGATAGGATAAATAGGCAAAGTCTTTTCCCTGGGGTCAGGGAGTCCAGAACTAGAGGGCATAGGTTTAGGGTGAGAGGGGAAAGATATAAAAGAGACCTAAGGGGTAACCTTTTCACGCAGAGGGTGGTACGTGTATGGAATGAGCTACCAGACGATGTGGTGGAGGCTGGTACAATTGCAACATTTAAGAGGCATTTGGGTGGGTATATGAATAGGAAGGATTTGGAGGGATATGGGCCAGGTGCTGGCAGGTGGGACTAGATTGGATTGAGATATCTGGTCGGCATGGACAGGTTGGACCGAAAGGTCTGTTTCCATGCTGTACATCTCTACGACTCTATGATGGTAGCTAAGAAATTGTTGGTTTTACTGCAGAACATAGGATGGGGAGAGGGGGTAAAGAGTAGATGCTAAGTGGTGATAGAGCCCAAAGAGAGAGTGGAACAGTTGGACAGACTAAGGAGTAAATAGTGGTCTGGGGCTGGGAGGGTGAATAGCTATTAGTGGGGATTGTTAGTGGCTGACAATGGTGTTACGACACGATGATGAACTCTTCTGCTAATTAAACAAAACACCCAGAAAAACCCACCTCACCCTGTAATCTGTTAAAACATGAGTGACAGACAACATCCAAATTCCACTATTTAAGGAAAAAATATATCAATTTATTCTTTAACTCTAAAAGTGAACATTAAACAACAACTATTTACAACTCGAAGCCTCTTTCTCTTAAATGTTGTTATCTACCTCACACTTTATAACAATGTATTGTTCCGATAAAAACCAGGATTAAAATTGCATCAACTTAATTTCAAAACCACACAGTGGCTGTCATCGGTGTCTGCCTCCCTCTTGCTGAAGATTTCCTTGGGTTGTCTTTGGTCTTTTGCTGCAAAGGTGTTTCAAATGAAAAAGATACCTTTGATCGAGAGTGTTTTGCCGGCAGTTACTCTGTCAATGGCAGTTGGTCTCACTCTCTAACTGTGAAAATGTCTGCGTCTTCCTACTCTTAGCATTGGATCGTCTTATTGGTTCAATGTCGGCAAAACAATAAATTCAAAATCAATTGGTTTTTAGTATCCTAAGGCATAATTTAAACTGATTTGTTCAATTCAAATGGTTGTCAAAACAGCAACCAAAGCTCAGGCATTTGTTTCATGGCCAAAAGTTACATATTTTCAATTTTCCAGTACATTCTGAAACAGCTAGTCAGTCACGTGACAGATGCCTGCAATCTTTCGGTGCAAAACAGCTTTCACTCTCTCTTAAAGGTACAGTATACTCCTTCAACTTCATAACAATGGGTTTGTGTGTAATAGCAGACCATATGATAAAAGCTTGGTGTTTGGGGTAAAGGGTCAGGATATGGGACAGCTCAAACCCTAAAGTTGTTGAATTCAATATTGAGCCCAGAAAGCTGTGGAGTTCCCAAGCAGAAACTGAAGTGCTGTTCTTCCAGCTTGTAGTGAGCATCAATGAAGAATTGTAGCAAGCCTGAGACAGAGGTGCTGGCCAGGGAACATCATGGTGTGCTGAAGTGGCAGGCAACTGGATGCTTGGGGTCATTTTTGTGGACAGAATATGATTTGCAAAGCGGTCACCCGGTCTACTCTTCATTTCCCCAGTGTAGAGGAGACCACATTATGAGCAGTGAATGCAGTAGATTAGATTTTGAGAAGTGCAGGTAAAGTGCTGCTTCACCTAGAAGGTGTGTTTGGGCTATTGGACACCGAGGATGGAGGAAGTAAACCAACAGATATTACAGCTTCTGTGGTTGCAGGGGAATGTGTTGTGGGGCTGTGAGGGTTGGGATTGGGGTGTGGGGGTGGTGGCTGGAGGGTGTTGGGAGTGAAGGAAAAGTGGGCCAATGTGTCCCTGAGGGAATGGTCCCTTTAGAAAGTGGAAAAGGGAGGAGGGGGAATATGTGTTTGGTGGTGGCATTCTGTTGGAACTGAAGGAAATAATGGCTAATGATCCTCAAGCTGTGGGTGCAGGTGGGATGGTAGGTGAGGACAAGGGGGACCCAATCGCTCTTGTGGGAGGGAAGAGAGGGGGTGAGAACCCAAGCGCGGGAGATGGGTTGGACCCGGCTGAGCACCCTGTCAACCACAGTTTTGGGGACACTTTGAATGAGGAATATATCTTGGGACTTTCTAGTGATGACTTATAGAGGTTATGCATTGGTTAGCTCCCCTCAGGAATCGATCTTTATATCCTGTAGGAGAGAGCTTATTACATAATGTCAATTAACGTTTTCAGCTATTAATTGCCTTAGACAACAATCCACTGCTCCTTTTTGCATAACTGGTACGTTCACACACACACACACACACATAGCGGATTCTGATGGAACTTTGGAATATAAATTTCGATCAAAGTCAGATAAATAAAAAGTGACTGGTAGGGTGCAAATCCTCAATTCTGTGGCTACAAAAAGTGAATTCCTTGATTTTTATTTGATTGAATGGATTAGTGTCACTGTGTTTGTTCTGGAACATTCCAGAATGTTTAAACAGCTGCTTCATAATAATGTGTTTCCCTTGTGAAAAGAAATGTGCAATAATGAAATTCCTGAGGGTTTTGCAGATATTTATATCACTTATCCGATAACACTATACTAGGGCTAAAACTTTTAACTTAGAAAGGAAGGTTGCATAGACTGGGCTTGTATCTCCTCAATTTTAGGAGAATAATGGGTGATCTAATTGAGGTGTTAAATATGGTTATCAGAGTTGATAATATGGATGCAGATAAATTATTGATTTTAACGGATTGTAACCAGAATATGCTGACATAACCACAACATTGAACATGGTAGTGAAAATATGAAAGCTGTTGAGGTTAGCCATTGATGGAAAAGTTTAAAATTGTAGTCTAATAAATCTTTGTTAGACAAGAGTGTTAAGGATTATGGTACCAAGGCAAAATGTTAGGAGTTCAGATGAAGAGCAGCCACAATCTAATTAAATGATAGAACAGGCTCCAGGGGCTGAATGGCCTCCCCCTACAACTAAGATGAAAACATGGATGGTGAGTTTTATAAATTCACTTTGAGATGCAGCCAGCATGTATTGTCTGTTCCTAGCTGCCATTGAGAAGGTGGTAATGAGCTGCCTTCTGGAACTGCTGCTCTCGTCTGAGGTCAGTACACCCACTAAGCCATGAGGGAAGAAATTCTAGGATTTTGACCCAGTGACAATGAAGGAACAGCAATATAGTTCCAAGTCAGGATGGTGAGTGGATTTGAGGGGAACTTAGTGGTGTTCCCATGGAGAAATGTTACCGCTGACCACAGCTCATTAGAGTTCACTCTGAAATAAGTTTGCTCTGCATGTCTCAAATATCCCCTCTCTCTGCATGCCATAAAATAATCCTTAACTCACACTAAGCTGGTACTTTAAGATCATCACAATGATTCAGTGGGCATAGTCATAGGCATACTCATAGACAGCATGGAAACAGACCCTTCAGTCCAACCTGTCCATGCCGACCAGATATCCCAACCCAATCTAGTCCCACCTGCCAGCGGTTTGGGGTTTTGGTCCCCTTGACTAAAAAAATATATAAGAGCAGTGGAAATAGTCAGAGAAGATTCACCAAGTTAATTCTGGGTATGGAAGTTATGGACAGATGTTCTTACAAGTCAATATTGAGTAAGTTGAGCTTATGCTCAGTGGAGTTTAGAAGAATGACAAACAAACTTATTAAAACATAAAAGATTCTTAGATGACTTGACAGGGTAGGTGTGGAAAGGTTGTTTTCCCTTGTTGGAGAGTTTAGGACCAGGGGGCATACTCTTAGAGAAAGGAGACAGAGATGAGGAGGAATTTCTTTTCCAAGAAAGTAGTGAATCTATGGAACTCTTCGCCAGAGAGAGCTGTCAAGGCTAGATCATTAAGTATGTTCAAGGCTGAGATAGATACTTAACCCATAACAGAATCAAGAGTTATGGGGAATCAGGAAAATGGAGTTGAGGATTATCAGATCAGGCATGATCTCGTTGAATGGCAGACCAGACTCAATGGTCTATTTCTGCTGCTACATCTCATTGTCTTCTTGTCATATGGGTGGATGGTGTTTAACATTCTGCAAGTGGTATGTATTTTATGCATATTATTTTACTGGGCAAGTATGGAACTGACTGATTATAACTGAAAATTTAGAACTTTAAGGAAAAATTTAACCCCTTAGAAGAGAGTAGACTCATGGCAATTTTATAGGTATTTAACATTATGAAGTAGTTTCATAAGATAGAGCTTGTTACATTTGTTCTGGAATGCAAAATTAAGTGTCATAAATTTAAGTTAGTCACTACTAAATCCAGTAGGGAAGTCAGGAGAGATTTATTTCACTGGAATGTGGGGAGTGTGGAAGTTGCCATTGGAGGGAATGGTTAGTTGAATAAATGGATACATTTAAGACGAAGTTGAGTAAGCACATGAAGAGTAAGGGATAGAGGTTGTGTGAATAAGATTTACCAGAAGCAAGAAAGAAAGTGACAAAATGTTGAAAGCTTTCTGAACTCTGGTCTCTATTAACTGCTATAAACTGCATGAGCAGCCTGCTTCCAACTGGTGAGTTGCCAACTCTGATTGAATATATTTCTGGAGTCTTAATCATCTCCAGTCTCCAAGTGACTAGTCAAACAATGTTTACTCCCTTCATTTTACATCTGATCAGCAAAACTGTTCAAAAAAAAATTTCTAAATCTCATTTTTTTGAGTGCCTCTATGATTATTTTCCCTCTTATGTTGTCTTCCAGCCAAAGATAAGTCTTGAATTCCAGGAGACTTAAGGAAGATCCTTGAGTATTTGCAATTGTAAACTGTTTGCCCACATGATGGTTCTATCAGTGCATGATGGGATAGCTTCATTTTGTCTGAAGATTCCCAAAAATGGTGGTGTGGCAAGGCTATAAGAAGAGAACACGATATATAACCTGTTTTTTCACATTAAACACATTTATTTGAGAGTGAGATACTGTGGTAAAATTTTCGATTTGGCCAACGTCAGCAATCTGAGGACAAGTTGTGCCCCTAACTTTACAAGTTCTGAGAAATGTTGGTTTTTCCCCAAGTTTCCATTTCAGCATAATCGAATATAACATTTGGCACGAGCCAGGGCAATCGAGCAACACTTTTCTTTGAAAAAAAAATGTTTTATAAATTATTCCTTGATATATTTTAAGAGACCTAGCATAGTGCAGTTTGTTTATTACAGCTGGAAATGGTTTTTCTCTCAAAAAAACATTCCAATTCACCATCTGTGAGTAACCTGATTTTAAAATACTGAAAATGTTTTTAAAAAGCTATTAGCTTCTAGCCGGTTATATTGGAGCACTGTAGTCAGCTTATATTCGATATACCATATAGATTCTATTTAAAATCCCTTAAATGTGCCTGTTTATTTAACCAGAAGACCTGGCTTAATTTGAAATCCAGGATGCCTAATTAGCAGAAACCTGACAAGATGATGAATTCACCCGAAGTCCATGGCCCATCTTGTTTGTGAGTTCGGCAAGTGATGTATTGATTTTTAATCTAACATAAAAGATTGTGAGGACTCTATTTGTACCACACGTAAGTTCACGGACACATGGAGTGGTTACAGCACTAAAGGAGGCCATTCAAATGATTACATCATGCCAGTTCCCACTCAGCTAGTCCCTCTACGCTGCCTTTTGCAACATTTTTATCTTCAGATATTTCTCCAATTTTGTTTTGATAGTCGCAGCTGTACCTGTGTCCATCATGCTCTCAGACAATTGGATTGCTAATCCTAACCATTAACTATGTGAAAAAGCTTTACCTTGTGATGCTTTTTTGCCAATCACCTTTTCAATTCTTCTGCCAACAGGAATGTCTTCTCCTGAACTATTCTGTCAGATGGTTTATGATTTTGAACACCTCTTATCAAATCTGCTCTTAACCTTCTCTTGTCGAATGAGATCACCCTCAGCTTCTCCAACCTATCAATATATTGGGAAAGCCTCATCATTGAAACCATTCTCAGAGCTCTTTACTGTCCCCACTTTAAGTCTTCACATCAATCCTAAAATATAATATCCCAAATTAGACACAATACTCCATTTAAGGCCAAACCAGAGGTGGGCAATGAATCTCATCCCAAAAACAAATAAAAACCCTTCTCTTGTGCTTTCAAATAGCTGGTATTTAAAATTTCATTTTTAATTGTGCCTGTTAGGCCCATTTTGAACAAATTGTACCAATAACAATAGGGTAATCTGATAGAAACTCTAACAGCAACAAGATGCAATGAAGTCTAATGCAGTGGCTAGTGGGTGGTACTGCTGCCTCACTATGCCAGAGAGCTGGGTTCAATTGTAGCTTTGGGTGACTGTGTGGAGTTTGTACATTCTCCTGTGTCTGTGTGGGTTACCTCTGGGTGCTCCAGTTTCCTCCCACAGTGCAAAGCTGTGCAGGTCAGGTGGATTAACCATGGGATTACAGGGATAGGGGGGTGGGCGTGGGTCTGGGTAGTAAGCTCTTCAGAGGGTGGGTGTGAACTTGGTGGACTGAATGGCCTCTTTCAGTACTGTAGTGACTCTATAAAAGAAGAATCAGCCATGTACACAGAGAAAAATGTTTAGCTCTTTGCTATTATAGAAAATACTTATGTTTTCAACTAACTTGTGACACAAACAACAATGAAATTTGCAGAGAAAACCTCAAGTTGTTCCCAAGGGCAGAAGGAATGGAGATGTAGATAAAGGAGATAAGAATTACCCCAAAATAGGTGTTGGGTTCAGTCATCCCATGGATGGTGAGTCATTCTCTGCCACTTAAAGAATTTTAATGTGATTTAGTGTGGGATAGCTCAGTCTTCAGATTACTCCAGTGGTTGATAGTGTGTGGGAGCTGTGACATACAATAGCAGACTCACCAGCTGCTTCCCCTTCAGTCCTGACACTAACATGATAACTGCAGATTTATTTACAGTATGTCAACCTTCAAAGCATCCTGCTGTGGGCCATTAACTTTTCTTGCTGGCGCACTGCAGTCTAGTAAACAAAAAGAATTGGGAAAGAAAAAATTCCCAGAAAGTTTGTCCTGTCAGCTCAGTGGACAAATGCACCACCACGCCTGGTATGGAGCCGCAGATAACAGACAGGGCTCTGGCATGATGTGCTGATCTGAAGCTTCTAGAGCAGTTCAGGTGCCCTCAGTGCCCCTCGGTAGAGGCATGGAAGATTTTTAAAATTTCAAAATACACTTTATTCATTTAAACTATTTTGATACATATACAGTCACAAACACAGAACAGTTCTGTACAGCAAGGAAAAAACAAACATTGGAGTTTGACTTTATCCAACAAACAAACCAAGAGCATCTCTTACTTGAACCAGACGACATTTATATGCATTTGAGGCACTGGGAGTGTCTGATAACTGAATGACCCCCACTTAACTTTGGCAGAAGGACCTCAGACAGTGGTCTTTCCCCACTGTTGCTTGGCTTTAGTGCAACCCTCAGCACGTAGTCCTGGACCTTGGAATGTGCCAGTCTAGTTGAGGTCAACTCCTTGTTCTGGCAGACTAACAAGTTTCAGGCAGACCAATGTCTTTCACGAAGCTGAGGGTCCACCAGGTGCAGTCAATGTTTGTCTTGGTGTGTGTCCGAG
This sequence comes from Chiloscyllium punctatum, assembly GCF_047496795.1. Lineage (NCBI taxonomy): Eukaryota > Metazoa > Chordata > Chondrichthyes > Orectolobiformes > Hemiscylliidae > Chiloscyllium > Chiloscyllium punctatum. The sequence continues at coordinate 18,869,981 of NC_092765.1, forward strand.
GGAACAGACCATAGAGCATGGAATTCTGCCTCATGGAGCTGCTCCAGATAAACCTCGATAAACACCACTACATCACTCTCTAGCCTTCCTTTGCAAAGGTACATTCCAGCAGGAGATATACGACAGTCTCAAACCCCTGCAGCCACCTCAGGGGCAGTGTGTAGTGGTGCAGACACACCGGGCATAAGTGAAGGATCTCACAGGTAGTGCCCTTCTCACCACCACCCACTGGTGCTTGTTAGAAAGTTCTCGTGATGAGATTCTGGGAGGAGGTCAGTTCTGCTTCTACATCTTGTGAATTGGTTGTTTCAGCATCGCAGGCTAATATCGGTAACATAATTGTTCATTGATGTTGATTGGAAGATAGCTATTGACCAGGATATCAGAGAGAATTCTACTACTCTTTTCAAGGTAACGTAATGGAATCATTTATGTCAGTATTATCCAAAAAGCAGCCCGCAGGCCTGACTGTGATCCACCTCAAGAGGTCCTATCTGGCCCATGAATGGTGTCTCAAATATAAGCATTTGGGAGGTTCTGCAAGGAATTGCTTGTCACATCAGAAGCTGTTTCTTTGTCTTGTATTCTCAAATGTGGAAGAGAAGATGCTTCTGGGAAATCTTGGAAGAAGAGAGAACTGAGCTAATGTCCTTCCTTTCATTCAGCCTGAGGCCTCAGAGCAGCAACATGCCTGCTGGGGCTAATACTGGATTAGTGGTGCTGGAAGAGCACAGCAGTTCAGGCAGCATCCAAAGAGCAGCGAAATCGACGTTTCGGGCAAAAGCCCTTCATCAGGAATAAGGGCTTTTGCCCGAAACGTCGATTTCGCTGCTCGTTGGATGCTGCCTGAACTGCTGTGCTCTACCAGCACCACTAATCCAGTATTTGCTTTCCAGCATCTGCAGTCATTGTTTTTACCACCCTGCTGGGGCTAATAGGAGACTGCAAGGGTCAGGAAAGCTGATGGATGCGTGGAAGGATGAGACAAGGCCTCAGTGAGCAGGTTGTGAAAGAGGCTAGGAGAGAGAGTCAAGGGTCAATGTCACAAGCAGTTTGAGGAATGAGACAGACTGAGTCAGTGGAAGAATCTTCATGCACAAGACTCTCGCCTTCAAGCACTCCGATGGATTACAGTCATAGAACATAGAAGAATACAGCGCAGTACAGGCCCTTCAGCCCTCGATGTTGCGCCGATCAAAGCCCACCTAACCTACACTAACCCACTATCCTCCATATACCTATCCAATGCCCGCTTAAATACCCATAAAGAGGGAGAGTCCACTACTGCTACTGGCAGGGCATTCCATGAACTTACGACTCGCTGAGTGAAGAACCTACCCCTAACATCAGTCCTATATCTACCCCCCCCTTAATTTAAAGCTATGCCCCCTTGTAATAGCTGACTCCATACGTGGAAAAAGGTTCTCACTGTCAACCCGATCTAACCCCCTAATCATTTTGTACACCTCTATCAAATCACCCCTAAACCTTCTTTTCTCCAATGAAAACAACCCCAAGTGCCTCAGCCTTTCCTCATAGGATTTTCCTACCATACCAGGCAACATCCTGGTAAACTTCCTCTGCACCCGTTCCAGTGCCTCCACATCCTTCCTATAGTATGGCGACCAAAACTGCACACAATATTCCAGATGCGGCCGCACCAGAGTCTTATACAACTGCAGCATAAAATGATAGATCAAAGTTCTTGAGCTTGTGGAGTATGGGGGAGACTGTGTCTGAGAGGGAGTGGGGGTGTGAGAAGGAGTGACAGTGTGTCTGTGAGAGAGTGTGAGAGGGAGTGAGTGTGTGTCTGTGAGGGACTGAGAGAGTGAGAGGGAGTGAGTGAGTGTCTGTGAGAGAGAGAGTGTGTGAGGGAGTGAGTGTGTGTCTGTGAGGGAGTGAGAGTGTAAGAGTGAGTGAGAGTGTGAGAGGGAGTGAGTGTGTGTGAGAGGGATTGAGGTTGTGTCTGAGAGGGAGTGAGGGTGTGCCTGAGAGGGAGTGAGAATGTGTCTATGAGGGAGTGAAAGTGTGAGAAGGAGTGAGAGTGTGTCTGTGAGAGAGAGTGTGAGAAGGAGTGAGTGTGTGTGAGAGAGATGGAGTGTGAGAGGGAGTGAGTGTGTGTCTGTGAGGGAGTGAGAGAGTGAGAGGGAGTGACAGTTTGTCTCAGAGGGAGTGAGGATGTACAGACTAGTCAAGAAATAGCCTGACAAAGTCATACTCACAGATTCATACCTTATAGACAATGTCCCATACTACCATCACCTACTCTACATTCTGTCCCACCAGCAGATAGACCCAGAGAGATGGCAGCACAGGAGCACATAGTTGGGTGCGAGTTACCCTGGGAGTCCTCAGTATTGACTCATGGCTTCAGATTAAACATGGGCAAGGAAATCTTCTACTGATTACCACGTACTGTGCTCTGTCAGCTGATTAATCGGTACTCCTCTATGTTGAGCAATACTTCAAGGAAACATTGAGGGTTGCAGAGGTACAAAATACACTCTGGGTGGATTTCAATGTCCTTCACCAAAAGTAGCTCAGCAGCAGCACTACTGATCGAGCTGGTCAGGTCCTAGAGGAAATAGCTGCTCGACTGGGTTTGCTGCACAAGAGTGAACCAACAAGAGGGAAAAACAGACTTGACATCATCCGTACCAATCTGCTGCCTGCAGATGCATCTGTCCATGACAGTATTAGTAAGAGTGACCACCGCATAGTCCTGTGGAGATGAAGTCCTGCCTTCACATTGAGAATACCCTCTATTATATTGTGTGGCACCATCATCATGCTCAATGAGATAGACTTTGAACAGGTGGCACGATGGCTCAGTGCTTTCCCTCACAGCACCAGGGACCTGGGTTCAATTCCAGCCTCAGCTTCTGATGTGACAAGCAATGTGTGGTGTTTGCATATTCTCCCCGTGCTGGTTTCCGCCTGGTGCTCCAGTTTCCTTCCACAGTCCAAAGATGTGCTAGTTAAGTGATTGGCCGTGCAAAATTCCCACAGTGTCCAGAGATGTGTAAACTAAGTGGATTAGCCATGCGAAATGCAGTGTTACAGGGGTAGGGTAGGGGATGGGTCTGCATATGCTGTTTGCAGGGTCAGTGTGGACCCGATGGTCTGGAGGGTCTGTTTTCACACTGTAGGGATTCTAATGAAAAATAAAGATCCAGCAACTGAAGTCCTGGGCATCCATGAGGTATTGTGGGCCATCAACAGCAGCAGAACTGTACTCTAGTACAATCCGCAACCTCATGGCCTGGCATATCCCCCACTCAACCATTACCATCAAGCCAGGGGATCAACCCTGGTTCAATGTCTTCAAGCTACCAAATAGCATAGATAGCAAGTTGTAGACAGAGCTGAGCTCTAAGCTCTGCAGTCCTACCACATCCAGCCATGAATGGTGATGGACAGTTAAAAACTTGCTGGAGGAACAGGCTGCACAAATATCCTTCTCCTCAATGATGGAAGAGCCCAGTACATCAGTGCAAAGGATAAGGCTGAAGCTTTCACAGAAATCTTCAGCCAGAAGTGTCGAATGGATGATCCATCTTGGCCTCCTCCAGTGGTCCCCAGCATTACAGGTGCCAGTCTTCAGCCAATTCAATTTACTCCACAAGAAAGGATTGCAGGTATCAGATACCACAAAAGACACGGGTTCTGACAACATTCTGGCGATAGTACTGAAGACTTGTGTTCGACAACTTTCTATTCCCCTAGCCAAGCTCTTCTAGTACAATCACAACACTGGAATCTTCCTGATAATCTAGAAAATTGCCCAGGTGTGTCCTGTGCACATAAAGCAGAACCTGGCCAATTACCACCCTATCAGACTACTCTTGATCAACAGTAAAGTGATGGAAGGTGTCATCAACAGTGCTATCAAGCAATACCCGCTCAGCAATAGCCTGCTCAGTGCAGCCCAGTTTGGGTTCTGCCAGGGCCACTCAGCTCTTGACCTCATTATAACCTTGGTTCAAACATAGATACAAGAACTGAATTCCAGCAGTGAGGTGAGAGTGACAGCCCTTGACATCAAGGAGCCTTAGCAAAACTGGAATCAATGGGTAATGGGGACAAAGTCTCCACTGGTCAGAGTGATATCTGTCACACTGGAAGATGATTGTTAGACATCGTCATCTCTGCAGGAATTCTTCAGTCTTAGGCCCAACCATCTTCAGCTGCTTCATCAATGACCTTCATTCCTTCATAAGGTCAGAAGTGGGAATGTTTGCCAATGATTACATAATGTTCAGCATCCTTTGCAACTACTCAGATACTGAATTAGTCCATGTTTAAATGCAACAAGATCTGGACAATATCCAGGCTTTGGTTGACAAGTGGCAAATAACTTTCATTCCACACAAATGCCAAGCAATGGTCATCTCCAGTTAGAGAGACATTTAATGGTGTTATCATCACTGAATCTCCCATCATTAACACCCCTGAGTTTACCATCAACCAGAAACTTAACTGGACTTGCCACATAAACACAAGAGAAAGTCAGCGGCTAGAAATACTGAGACAAGTAACTCACCTCCTGATTTCCCAAAACCTGCCCATCAAGAGTGTGATGGAATATTCCCCACTTGCCTTGTTAGGTGTAGCTTCAACAGCACTCAAGAAGCTTGGCATCATCCATGCCAAAGCAGCCCACTTGATTGGCACCACATCCACAGGCCCTCCACCGCTGACGCTCAGTAGCAGCAGTGTGTACTATATATAAGATGCATTTCAGAAATTCACCAAAGATCCTCAGACAGCACTTTCCAAACCCACAATCACTTCTATCTAGAAGGACAAGGGCAGCAGATACTTAGGAACACCATGGCTACATGTTCCCTGCAAACCACTCACCATCCTAACTTGGAAATATATTACCTTTCCTCCATTCTCACTGGGTCAAAATTCTGGAACTCCCTCTCTAGGGGCATTGTGAGTAAATCTACTGCACATGGATTCAGCGGTTCAGGAAGGCATCTGACCATCATCTTCTCAAAGGCAACTCGGGATGGGCAATAAAATGTTGGCCAACCAGCAATGACCAGGAATGAATTTTTAAAAAACTGAGTGAGTGCATGTATTGATGGAGTAGAGTTTGTGTCAGACAATGAAAGAACAGGTGTACGTGTGAAGGAAGGAAATAATATGCATATGCGGTGGAGTGAGATAGTGCATCAGTGAGGGAGTGAGAAGGTGTGTGTGTTTGAGGGAATGAGAGTGTGCATCTGTGAGGGAGTGAGAGAATGCAAGTTGTTGGAGGGGGGGAAGTGAGAGACTGGATGTTTGTGAAAACTGAGAATTGCGTGGAAGGGGTAAGAGAAAATGTGTGTGAATCCTGAGACTCAGTGAACCAGACACACAATTAAACTCGCCTCCCCGTCACTTACCCAAAACTTTATCCAAAAAGCAAGCTGGGAGCAAAGGATCACCTAGGCTGAAAGACTCACACTTCTGACTCCCACTTTCGTATGAATTTCACCAAAGCCAGCTCAGAGTGTGAGCCATCAAACCCGAACACAAGGTCAGAATTAGTTAAACCTAACTTAGCTCAAACCCAATACCCACCTTCTTCTCTTGTGATCAGAACTTGTGGCTTGATGGATCTCTTTCTAGGAGAAAGTGAGGACTGCAGATGCTGGAGATCAGAGTCAAGAGTATGGTGCTGGAAAAGCACAGCAGGTCAGGCAGCATCCGAGGAGCAGGAGAATCGACGGTTCGGGCAAAAGCCCTTCATCAGGACCTCTTTCTAGTTCTGTTCTTAACTGACCAAAAATTGTCTTATTAGTTAGCTCCACTGCTTGGCACTTTCGGATGGCCATTTTTATTAATTGCTCATTTTGAAAATGATGAATTCTTTGTTTTGGATTTTTTAAATAAAAAATCATGTTTACTGCATTGAGAATAGGATTTGGGAAGTCATGTTGCAGCTGTGCATGACATTGGTTAGGACACTATTGGAGTACTGCGTGCAATTCTGGTCTCCCTGCTGGGGGAGGGATGTTGTGACACTGCAACACATTTCCAGGACATCAAGGCAGAGCATCCTCCTAGCCCATCTCCCCATCCAGCAGCCTCTGCACTAATTCCAGGACTGCTTGGCCTGACTCCTAGAGAAACTGACCAGACTGGAACAAAAATGTCAATTTCAGGGGCACTTACTCCCAAACTGGCTTTGTGGAACTGGAAAATTCAGCCTCTTAATATCCTACAGCACTAGAAGGGATCATTCAGCTTATAGTGCCTGGACAAACCTCTTGACCATTGTATCAGTAACTTGTATTTATGTAACACCTTTATTATATTAAAATGCCCCCTTGTGTTTCAAACGAGCATTATCCAAGCACATTTTACACTGGACCACATCTAGAGATTATTGGAACATAGATAAGGAATGGGTTAGTCAAAGATGTAAGTTAGGAGGAGCATCTTAAAGGAAGAGAGTGGGAGAGAGGTTGAAGGAGGAAACTCTTGAGTTTAGGGCTGGCCATCTCTGGTGTTTAATTTGAGATCTCTAGATTCGGGAGGAGAAACTCTGTACATACTATAACCTAATATTGTTCAGGGAAAATTGCTTGTGGTTGGTATCCAGTTTATTCACAATTATCAATGGCACACATGGACGCTATACCATCGCCAATAGTCACACCTGCAGAATCTGAAATGAGAGCAGCCAGGATGTGGGGCTTAAAAACACTCAGCACATCTTAACAGAGAGAGCCTGACAAAAACTAGGACTAGCACTTGGCCAGGAATCAACAGGCAGAACACAAAGATCGTCTGCTTCAAGCTAATGCCTTCTCCTTAATATGTTCTTTATTTGTTTCATTCATTGGTGTTGACTTCATTGTGCACAAAATGTGGTGAAGGCAACAGTGTAAGCTCCAATGAATCGGCATCGTGGCATCAATAGTGGGTACATTCTGAAGCCTGTCGTGACTTGCAGACATCACCAGCCCCATCAGTGCATGCACCAATGGCCTTTTTATTGGCCATTTTGTTGTTTGGAGTGTTTATTCCAAAAGGTAAATCTTAACTCATCTTAGATCTCAGCATCATGTACCTCAATAATTGAGAAGGCTGTTGGCTTTCTAGCCTTTGGGCTGAGTGAGTGAAATTATAAGGACAAGATGCATAAATTTGCCATGTGTTCCCTTGAGTTTAAACGGCTGGCACTTAGGTTACAAGCAGTGGGTCTTCCCCAGAACCAAGGACACTAGAGGCAGAAATCCTGGGTCTCCCTGCCACCTAACCTCACCAGTGGCTATCAGTCAATCAGAGCCATCCATCTGCTGCCCTTACCTTTCCAGGTGCTAATGTTTTGTGAGTTTAGGAAGTGCTGACAAGGCAGCCTTGATAAGTTTTGGCAGTGCATCTTGTGAATGGTATTGTCACGGTGCATCACAGGTAGAGGGAATAAATGTTGAAGGCGGTGGACAGACTTTTATCGATATACTGCTGTGTCCAGGACGGTGTCAACTCTTTTTAATGTTAGACATTTCGATGGACATCCTTGAACTTCTTCCTATTCATCCCAATCCACGGAATTCCCTCATTTAAATCCCGATATGCTCCAGTTATGTGAGAAGCTAGATCCAAGTAAAGCTGGCCCATGATAATTTGTTTCTTTTTCCCCATTTACAAAATCCTAAGCACATGCCAGAGGCCTTATCAGTCTTACGTGAAATAATTGTTTCTGTTACTCAGTATGTTCTGTTTTATTTAGATTAGATGAGCAGAACTTACAAATAGACAACTTTTATCTTATCTAAAGTCAACCTTAGCTTTTCTTGGCAAAGCAGATCTATATTTATCAAGGCTACATTGTTAGTGAATGGAGGCCAAGAACAGAGTCAGTCTGTGGCAAAGCATGAGCAAGGTATGATCTGATACATAATGATAACTTGGATTTATACTGTACTTCTAACACTGTAAAAAGTGCTGAGGCATTTCACAGGAAAATTATAACAATTATTTCGCAGGAAAATTGTCTCACAAACTTGATTGTGTTTTTTGAAGAAGTAACAAAGAGGATTGATGAGGGCAGAGCAATAGATTTGATCTATATGTACCTCAGTAAGGCATTTGACAAGGTCCCCCATAGGAGACTGGTTAGCAAGGTTAGATCTAAACGGAATACAGGGAGAACTCGCCATTTGGATACAGAACTGGCTTACAGAATAGGTTTACGGTGAGAGGGGAAAGATATAAAAGAGACTTAAGAGGCAACTTTTTCACACAGATGGTAGTGCGTGTATGGAATGAGCCGCCAGAGGAAGTGGTGGAGGCTAGTACAATTGCAACATTTAAAAGGCATCTGGATGGGTATATGAATAGGAAGGGTTTGGAGGGGTATGGTCCAGGTGCTGGCAGGTGGGACTAGATTGGGTTGGGATATCTGGTCGGCATGGACGAGTTGGACTGAAGGATCTGATTCCGTGCTGTACATCTCTATGACGCTATTAGAATCAATTTGACAGTGAACCTCATGAGGAGACATGATCACAGGTGACCAGAAGCTTAGACAAAGAAGTAGGTTTTAAGGAGCATCTTAAAGAAGGAGACTATAGGAATATAGTACAGAAGGACTTGAGGGCGGGAAAACCAAAGCTCAGGGCCTAAGCAGCTGAAGGCACAGCCAATAGTGTTGGAGTGATTCAAATCAAAGATGTATAAATGCCCAGAAATGAAATTGCCCTTGTAGTGGTTTGCTATGTCTGGGTGGCAAGCAACCATTTCAGTTAAGAGTTGACCATGATGATGTTAGACTGGAGTCACAAAGTAGTTCCAAAATAAGCTAGGACAGTGGCTTTCCTCCTGAAGACACAAGCTGGGATGCTATAATTGTAGGGGATGTAGCTCAGCAGTAGGTGCATGCTGTGCATGTCTGAGGCCCAGGTTTGATCCCTGGCATCTCCACAGTTGGAGCTGTTTTAAGTTTAGTATGGAGAGAATGGCCCCTTCTTTGCCATATAAATTCTGTGGTTTCTATGGTTCTAACAATCCAGTATCTTCATGGTCACTTTTATCGATATCCCATGTTTACGTGCACATTTGTTTTTAAATTCCAGCAGCAGTCTTACTATTTGAGTTAAATAAATTATTTTTCTGTAAGTGGTTCTTCTTTGTTAGTTATTTCTTTCTAAAAAGGAAGCTCTTCAATTTGTTTTTTTTTGACATCTTAGGGCACCCAGTTTCTTCACAGCTTTATTTAGTAAAGGCACACGGATAGCACATTAGTAGTAACCAGGAAGGTTCAAGAAGTGAGGCAGTTCGTTTACATGGAGAGATGGGAGAGGTTGCAGTTTCCTCATGAGAGCAGAGACGGTTATGCAATAAGTTAATATAAATGTTCAAAATTATGAGGAATATTGATGAAGTAAGTGAGAAGAAAGTTTTCCCTCTGGCAAGTTGGTTGGTACCCTGGGCAGATAGATTTAAAGTAATTGGCAAAATAATGAAAGGGGAAATATGCAGACATTTCATCATTCATTGGTTTTACATTGTTACATTATATTATGATCTGAAACACAATACCTGAAAGGATGATAGAATCATAATCCATAACAACTTTAAAAGGACAATTGGATATACATGTGAAGAGGCTGGTCTGTTGGAAAATGGAGGGTGGGGAGTGGCACGGTGGCTCAGTGATTAGCACTGCTGCCTCACAGTACCAAGGTCCCAGGTTCGGTGCTAGACTTGGGTAACTGTCTGTGTGGAGTTTTCACATTCCCCTCGTGTCTGTGTGGGTTTCCTCCCACAGTCCAAAGATGTACAGGTTAGGTGAATTGACCATGCTAAATTGCCCATAGTGCTCGGTGCATTAGACAGAAGGAAATGGGTCTGGGTGGGTTACTCTTTGGAGGATCATGTTGGGCCGAAGGGCCTGTTTCCGCACTGTAGGGAATCTAATCTAATCAGATGGTAATAAATAGGATTGCTCCTCCAAAGAACCAGTGAAGGCATGATGGGTCAAATATCTTCATTTTGTGCTTCAGACTGCTCATCAATCTATAATTGTTGCTGAACTAGTAACGCAGAGGTCCATCCTAAAAGTCAAATACAATCTCACTGAGTTCTAGTGTCATTTTGGCACAGAAGGAGGCCCATTGGCCTTTCAAGTCCACCTTGACACAATACTGAAATTTGTTAGATTTCTTTTCTAATCAATATGTTCAATAATTTTATTATACACCTCTGGAGCAAGCAGGACTTGAATCTGGGCCTCCTGGCCCAAAGGTAAGGATGCTACTACTGTGCCACAAGAACGCTTTTTAAATTAACTTGTTTGATCAATTTTATGACAAACTTCTCAAGCAAGTGGGATTTGAATCTGCACCTGCTGGCCTAGAGATAGGGACAGTATCACTCACCAGATGCTGCACACATCAATCTGCGATCTCCCTGCTCATTTACCACATTCGCTGTGAACATTTACTTTGTTTTGAAAGAACTGATCCCCTCGGTTTCCAGGTTCCTCATAGACAACATGCACCAGGCATACTACCTACTGTAAAAAAAAAGTGCTTTCTAATATCCCCTGTATCTGTTCAAACTCTTAATACTTGTACTCTTAGCCCTGGCATCACCAACTAATAAGAACCACTTTTCCTTGTCTGCTTTATCTAAAGTTAACGTTTCAAGTCTGGTGATTCTTCATCAGAGGTTTTTCTGGCATCACTGGATTTGAAACATTAACGCCGATTTCTCTCCAAAGATGCTGCCAGACGTGCTGAATCTCTCCAGCGCACAGTTCTTTGTTTTATTTACCTAAACTTGTCATTATCTTGTCTCAAATCTGCACTCACACAACAGTCTCTGTGATGCCCAACAGCCTAGAGATATATCTGAAGCATTTCATCTCACTTACATTGAATGGACCAGTAATTCCTTGTTCACACATGGTTCTGATGAATTTAACAAGGCTACCCTAATAAAGTGAAAGTCTCTGTTAATCCCACAGCCCACTGCTTGCCACTATTATTACTGTGGCTGTTGCTTTATTGTTATAGACTGATGTCATGATCTCCAGACCCTTGTTTGTATTGTAATACAATAATAGAATATCAGCTGCAGATGCTGCATTTAAACGGAAACATTTGCTGTGGTACAATATAGTCATGGATAGGATTAAATAGTATCCACAGTACAGAAGAGAACGAGACCATTTGGCCTCACTGTTCTGTGCTGGTGTCTCTAATCCACATAAGCTTCCTCACCAATGTAAGACTCTTCATCAGAGCTCAAGCAAACTGTAGAGGGAGCAGCATTTACACAATAGTGGAGTGGGGATGGGGGAGGCAAGTTGGAGTGCTTTTACTCTGTCAACATCCATTCTCCCCGAGCTCTCCAACACCCCCCACTGCTGCTATTGCATAAATGTTGCTTCCTCTACACTTCACTTCAGCTCTGAAAAAGAGTCACCTAGACTAGAAACATTAGCTTTTACTGTCTCTCTCCACAGATGCTGCCTGACCTGCTGTGATCTCCAGCATTTTTTGTTTTCACTAACTTCCTCACCAATGTTCCTCCAATTCTTTCTGTGCAGACTGCCAAGTTCTGTGTGCAATATATTTCAGCGGACGCTGAATTCACATAGTGGAGGATGACTGAGAGTGCACACACAGTTTGCCACAATTGTGCAGACACGCCGCTTTCAAGGAACATTGCTCCTCACACCTCTCTTTTCTCACTCTACGACCATATCCTTCTATTATTTTCTGACCTATACATTTATCTGGCTTCCCCTGGAATATGTCAATGCCAGTTGTCTGAACTATTCCAAGTGATAGAGAGTTAAGCATTCCTTGAGGAAAGTTTTTTTTCTTGAATTCCCTCTTAGATATATTAATGATTACCTCATGCCAATGGCAGCGTGAGGCTCTCCAACACCTTCTCTAAGGCTATGCTATCAAACCGTTTTGCAGTGAGAACATCAGAAAGATAGGAAAGGGAAGATAGGTAAACAGAGGTCTACTACAATTGTTCAAGCCTTTACTAGATTTTGTTCTTGAGCTTATTCTTGTACACCAATGGTACCATATCGTTCAGCCAAGTTAACATTTTTCATCCCATTGCCTAGCCTCAGGAGGAGGCTCTAAGTAGCCCTTTGCCCTCAACAATGTGTATTTTAAGAACATTCCTTTATCAGGTTATCAAAACAAATCTCAAGGACCAAATTAAGCAAAAATCCTCAAAGAATTAGTTATCATGAAGTTGCACAAGTGGAATTTGTTTAGTCTACACTGGTCATGTTAATCCTTGAATCTGATCAGTTGTATGTACCTCTCCTACCCAGTTACAACTGACTTCAATCTTTATTAAATTTTAAATACCAGAAACAGTTAGTTAAGTTTAAGAACTATAACGTGTGCGCACTACTTATGTCATTTGAGGTGTAATTTCAAACTTTTGTCATCTGTCATATATCTGAGCAGCCAATTGAGAAATTACAAGTTTAAGCTGGAAAAACATATTGGTAGCACAAACTGTCGAAAATGTGTTGCTGGAAAAGTGCAGCAGGTCAGGCAGCATCCAAGGAACAGGAGAATTGACGTTTCGGGCATCAGCCCTTCTTCTCCTGTTCCTTGGATGCTGCCTGACCTGCTGCGCTTTTCCAGCAACACATTTTCAGCTCTGATACTCCAGCATCTGCAGTCCTCACTTGCTCCTCCAGCACAAACTGTTGATCAAGTTTTGCAAAAGTCATAAAATTTCATAAGAACTGACAGCACAGAAATAGATAAATCAGCCCATCTCAACCATGTGCCACATAAACCTCCTCTTTCTCATCTAACTCGAGCAGCAAATCCTTCTAGTTCATTCTTGCGTACGTGAATATGGTAATGTCCGTGTTATCCAACACGCACTGGAAAGTCAAAAAAGATTGTTAAGGGATTCCCTGGAAGCACTGCCTTTAACTGCACTTGCTCTTCTCATTGAGTTATCACTAGCATGATTTAGCTGCACTCTTGACCCAATAGTCTCACTGAAGTTAGCTTTTCAGAAACCAAGTTAAAACGTCTACCGAATAACTTGGTAAACTGCGCTGTGCAGGAACAGTTGTACTGGACAAGTCACTGCTTGGAGATCAAGAATGTGGTCTTTTGTCATATGGACTGCAAAACCAAACACTGGCAGATAACAATTGGGTAAAATGCTGTCACTAAATCCCTTTTTTGACCCTGGGCCTAAGCGTCGATTTGGTGATCAGTGATGCGTGATGAACCACCAGTGAGATCGACCAAAAAGAGGCACTTAGCTTAACAACAAGGAGTACTTTATTGCATGACAACAATGGTACAAGTCACATTGGCTAGTTATGGGCATAATTAAGATTACGTGGGTCAGGGATGTTGCATCCCTCCCCTCATCCTACCTCTCCCTCACCTTTGACCATCTGCATTGTCCTTTACAAGCTTTGCATATAAATTAATCATTTGGACAACACAGGCAAATTCATGGGGGTGGATAATAGATGAAAAATATATCATGGGTGATTTGTTGTTGGAAAAAAATGTTTAGTTGTGTTTAAGCGCACTTTTGGATAATAAAAAAACTCATTGGGATCTTGAGCTAAACTCCTCATTCTCCATCAAAGACTATATGGCTTCATCAGATTGACTGGAATGTAATTTTGGCTCAAACAATGACCTTTTTTGGAGCCATTACCCAATATAACTCATTTTACTGGATGCCTCCTCTCATTCTTTTCTACATCACAGGTATATAGAACTAAAACATTGCTGAAGAGCGGCAAGAAATTGAAGTTTTCATCTTCCACTCATCAGAATTGAAATATATGAGAACCAAAGTTGGTTTTCTTTCGTTTCAGTTATGCTGGGTGAAATTTATCAATCGAGAGTGGGGTGCTGAAAAGCACAGCAGATCAGGCAGCATCCGAGGAGGAGGAGAATCAATGTTTCAGGCAAGAGCCCTTCATCAGGAATGACATTCTTGAGGCCAGGGGGCTGAGAGATAAATGAGTGGGGGGGAGGGTGGGGCTGGGGGAAAGTGGCTGAGGCAGACTGAGGGGGGGTAAAGGTGATAGGTCAGAGAGGAGGGTGGAGTGGATAGGTGGGAAGGAAGATGAACAGGTGGGAGAGGTCATGAGGGGGGTGCCGAGTTGGAAGGTTGAAACTGGAATAAGGTGGGGGAGGGGAAATGAGGAAACTGGTGAAATCCACATTGATGCTGTGTGGTTGGAGGGTCCTGAGGTGGAAGTTGAGACGTTCGTCCTCCAGGCGTCGGGTGGTTAGGGTGTAGCAATGGAGGAGGCCCAGGACCTGCATGCCCTTGGCAGAGTGGGAAGGGGAGTTGAAGTATTCGGCCATGGAGTGGTAGGGTTGGTTGGTGCGGGTGTCCCAGAGATGTTCTCTGAAACAATCCAAAAGTTGGTGTCCTGTCTCCCCAATGTAGACGAGACCGCATTGGGAGCAATGGATATAGCGAATGACATGTGGAAGTGCAGGTAAAACTCTGATGGATGTGGAAGTCTCCTTTGGAGCCTTGAACAGAGGTGAGGGGGGAGGTGAGGGTGCAGGTTTTGCAACTCCTGCCGTGGCAGTGGAAGATGCTGGGACAGGATGGTGGGTTGTTGGGGGTCAAGGATGTGACTAGAGAGTCATGGAGAGAATGGTCTTTACAGAAAACATGAGGTTTCCGTGGAGGGAATGGTCTTTATGGAAACATCAAACCAGCAGACAAGGGAGCTCAGTGGTCATTTGGTGCACTGACCTCTATTCCGCTGAAGCCAGGCGCCAACTCCAAGACACCTTCTCCTACTGCCCCCTTGACCATGACCTCACCTCCCAGACAGTGCACAACCTCATCACTTCAGGGGATCTCCCAAACTCAGCTTCCAACGTCATAACTCAGGAACCCCGCACTGCCCGGTTCTACCTCCTACCCAAGATTCACAAGCCTGACTCCCCCCAGTCGACCCTTTGCCTTGGCCTGATCCTGTCCCACCGAACTCATCTCTACTGTCATATACCCCCTCTCCAGGAACTACCCACAAACATTTGGGACACCACCCACGCCCTCCACCTCCTCTAAGACTTTCGTTTCCCTGGCCCCAAATGTCTCATCTCCACCATGGACATACTGTCCATTTATACCTCCATCTGCCATGACCAGGGGCTCCAAACCCTCCAATTCTTCCTCTCCCAGTGTCCCCACCAGTATCCCTCCACTGACACTCTCATTCGTTTGGCTGAACTGGTCCTCACCCTCAACAATTTGTCCTTTGAATACTTCCACTTCCTCCAGACCAAAGAGGTAGCCATGGGCATCGGCATGGGCCCCAGCTATGCCTCTCTCTTTGTCAGTTACGTGGAAGAGTCCATCTTTCGCAGTTACACCAGCACCATACCCCACCTTTTTCTCTGCTACATTGATGACTGCATCAGCACCACCTCATACTCCCACAAGGAGGTTGAGCAATTCATCAACTTCACCAACACATCCACCCCGACCTTAAGTTCCCTGGACCATCTCAGACACCTCTGTCCCCTTCCTGGACCTCTCCATCTCCAAGGGTGACTGACTCAACACGGAAATCTTCGACACACCCACCAAATCCCACAGCTACCTGGACTACACGTCCTCCCACCCTGCCTCCTGTAAAAACGCTATTCCTTATTCCTAATTCCTCTGCCTCCACTGCATCTGCTCTCAGAAGGACCAATTGCACCACAGAACACACCAGATAGCCTCCTTCTTCAAAGACCACAATTTCCCCTCCCACAGTCAATGATGCCCTCCAGCGCATCCCATCCACTACCCACACCTCTGCCCTTGAACCCCACCCCTCCAACTACAACAAGGACCCCCTGGTCCTCATCTTCCACCCCACAAACCTCCGTATACATCACATCATCTTCTGTCATTTCCGCCACCTACAAATGGACCCCACCATCAGAGATATATTTCCCTCCCCACCCCTATCCGCTTTCCATAAAGACCATTCCCTCCTAGACTCCCTTGTCAGGTCGCCCCCACCAACCCATCCTCCCCTCCTGGCACCTTCCCCTGCCACTGCAGGAATTGCAGAACCTGCGCCCACACCTCCCCCCTTACCTCTGTCCAAGACCCCAAAGGATCCTTCCACATCCATCAGAGTTTTACCTGCACTTCCACACATGTCATTTACTGTATCCTTTGCTCCTGATGCGGTGTCCTCTACATTGGGGAGACAGGATGCCTACTTACAGAGTGCTTCAGAGAACATCTCCAGGACACCTGCACCAACAAACCCTACCTCCCCATGGACAAATGCTTCAACTCCCCCTCTCAGTTCACCAAGGACATGCAGGTCCTGGGCCTCCTCCATCACCACACCTTAACCACCCAATGCCTGGAGGATGAACACTTCATCTTCCGCCTTGGGACCCTCCAACCACACGGCATCAATGTGAATTTCACCAGTTTCCTCATTTCCCCGCCCCTGCCTTATTCCAGATCCAACCTTCCAACTCAGCACCACCCTCATGGCCTGTCCCACCTGTCCAAGTTCCTTCCCACATATCTGCTCCAACCTCCTCTCCGACCTATCACATTACCCTGACCTCCATCTACCTATCGCAGTCTTAGCTACCTTCCCCCCCCACCCACCCCCCTCATTGATCTTTTCCCCCACCTCCCCCGGTTCAAAAACCTCATTCCTGAAGAAGGGCTCTTAAATGAAATGTTGATTCTCCTGCTCCTCTGATGCTGCTTGACCTGCTGTGCTTTTCCAGCACCGCACTCTCGACTCTGATCTCCAGCATCTGCAGTCCTCACTTTCTCCTGAAATGTAGCAATGTTTATGTTCTCTATCGCCAAACAATTATTTATGTATTTTACTGCTAAGTTGGCCCAATAATGTCCCCGAAGCTATGTTTTCAAAGAGTCCACTAGTGTTTCCCAGCTTTTAGAGCCAGACTTTAGCACACCTGTCCTTAATGAAAGAAGACATAGCTCACCAAGGCTGGAAATTCCAGTTAATGGAGCCTTGTAGTTGGGACACCAGTGAACACAAATTTTACTTGATCTACCTTTTTCTTAAATGTATCTAGACTGGTCACCTAAATACACTGGACCACATCCGGAGTATTGTGTGTAGTGCTGGTCTCATTAATTAAGAGAGGATGTAAATGTATTGGAAGCAGTTCAAAGAAGGTTTACTAGACTTATAGGCAGGTCCCATGTGGAAAGGTTGGACAGGCTAGGCTAGTGTATGCTGGGGTTTAATAGACTAAGAGGCCACTTGGTTGAAAGAAAGGTTGAGAGGAAAATGGGCCAGAAGTTGGCAAATGGAACTAGATTAAGTTAGGATATCTGGTCAGCATGGACAAACTGGACCAAAGGGTCTGTTTCTGTGTTGTACATCTTTATGAGTCTATATAAGATCCTGAGGGGCTTTGTGGAAAAGATGTTTCCTGTTGTGGGAGAATTTAGAACTGGGTGTCACTGTTTCAAAGTAAGCTGTCACCCATTTAAGACTGAGAAATTCAGGAGAATTTCCTTTTTCTCAATGTGTTTTGAGACTTTGAAAACTTTCTTCTCAAAAAAATGGTGGAAGTAAAATTGTTGAATGGTTTGAAGGTAAAACTAGATTGACTCTTGACCCACAAGGGAATCAAAGGAAGATGGAGCAATTGAGTCCAGCCATGGTCTTGTTGAATGGAATAGCAGACATCAAGGGTCAGAGCAGTCTATTCTTGCTCCTAATTGAATGTTCATATGTACCATATGTGGTAACAAATCCCACCATCTAACTAAAACAAATCAAAGAATCCTAGAAGCCAGAAATCTGAAACTCAAACAGAAATTGGTGGAAAAACTCAGCAAGTCTGGCAGCTTCTGTGGAGAGAAAACAGAGTTGACGTTTAAGTCCAGTGTCCTTTAGAATTGAGGGCAGCTAGGAAAAAGGCGTATTTGTCTTGATGGCAAGGGGTGAGGGGACAAGGAGTGAATGGAAAGGTGGAGAAAGAGAGAGAGGACAAAAGTTAGGTAGACAAAGGGAGTTTTGATAGGAAGTCAAGCAAGAAAAGATAAGTGATACTGAGGGATAATGATTGGGTGAAAATATATTTGGTATTGGACAACTTACAGAATGGCACCTGTGGAGAGCAAAACTAAAGAGTTAAATAGCATATGGTGGTGGTGAAAACATGAAAATTGCAGCAACAACTTGCTTTTATACTGCACCTTTAATAAATTAAAACATCCCAGGGCACTCCACAGTCTCAAAAATGTTTGACACTGAGACACATTGGGGAGATATTAGGACAGGTGACTAAAGATGGCTCAAAGAAACAGACTTGAAGGAAAATCTGAAAGCAGATGAGAATGGCAGATAGGCAGAGAAGTTTCGGGAGAGAGTTCCAAGATTTAAAGTCTAAACAAATAAAGGAAGACCCACCAACTAATGGTGAAATGACTAATTATCCAGAAATGTCTTGATGTCCTTTGAGGAATAGTAGGGTAATTAAGCAGAATTATCCCACAGGAGATTAAAGAGCCGCATAGAGTAAATCCTGAAAGTTAATATCTAGAACTTGTTGGCACAAAATAAAATAACATTTAAGACAACTGTTCATTAGATGCTAAACATCTGTTTGAATATACCCTACTGAACTTCCACAGCATTAACAACTCTGAAGTCCAGTGCAAAAGAATTACTGACTGAAAACTCAAACAGGCCAAGAATCAGGAGATGCAAATCCAGGTTCAATTTCAATGCCAGTTGTTGTTGCATCAATCAGCCAGAAGGGGACAATCATACATTTAAAAAGTCTGGATTGAATAATTTGTAGAGAACACAAGGTGGCACCAAACATCCTTCTTTCTTTTGTTGAAGTAGAGCTGCTTTATTTCTGATGAAGGGCTTTTGCCCGAAACATCGATTTCGCTGCTCCTTGGATGCTGCCTGAACTGCTGTGCTCTTCCAGCACCACTAATCCAGAACTTT
This sequence comes from Chiloscyllium punctatum, assembly GCF_047496795.1. NCBI lineage: Eukaryota > Metazoa > Chordata > Chondrichthyes > Orectolobiformes > Hemiscylliidae > Chiloscyllium > Chiloscyllium punctatum. Next base: position 18,888,945 of record NC_092765.1, read on the forward strand.
ATTTTGCTTTGTTTTATGAAGGCTTTCACCTTTTGAGTCTGTGTCGACTCAACTCTTTGAGGGTCGTTACGCACCACTACACATTTTGAGCTGGCGGAATATGGCCTCTGTCTCGCACTGAGGCAGATATAGCTGTATAACTGCAGTCTTCACACCATTGCATGTCACTGGCCGTATTATCCTGAGGTTAGCTCAGCTGGTTGGACAGCTGGTTTGTAATACAGAGTGAAGCCAGCAAACCAGGTTTGATTCCTGTATTGGCTGAGGTTCACCATAAAAGTGCCAACTTCGTGACTTTGAGGTCTGGTGACTCTCAGATTAAACCACCACCAGTTGTCTCCGTCTAATGAGTGAATGGGATTATGATGTTTTTCTTATCCTGAGAAAGAGAAGGCCATCACATCACTAATACTTTGTGAACCTCAAGATTAGGACTTTTAATACCAGGGAGGAGAACATTTTCCATTTCAGGCACTCAGAGTTTGCATCGTACATTCTCATGTCAGTACAGAAGGGACAGATATAGAGGAAATCTGGCATTCCCCACCAATGACCCTGGAGTTGCCAAAACTATAAGGTATCCATAGAGCTTCCAGGCATTGGAGGTGAATCACCAGGATACTGCAGTGAATAACCCTGGGGAAAAGAAATCATGGGGGCTTTAAAAAATTCAGTTTTTAAATGTCATAAAGTCATAGAGATGCACAGTACGGAAACAAACTCTTCAATCCAATTTATCCATGCTGACAAGATATCCTAAATTAATCCAGTCCCATTTGTTAGCATTTGGCCCATATCCTTCTAAGCCCATCCTATTCATATATCCATCCAGATGCCTTTTAAATGTTGTAATTGTATCAGCCTCCACCACCTCTTCTGGCAGCTCATTCCATATACTCACCACCCTCTGTGTGAAAAGCTCCCCCTTAGGTCCCTTTTAAATCTATCCCCTCTCACCTTAAACCTATACCCTCTAGTTTTGCTTTCCACTACGTTGGGGAAATGTATTCTCTTAACCCATTTTGTTCAGCACTAAAACTATTGGGCATGGGGAAAATGGAGAACAATTCAATTTATTAATGAAGATACAGAAGTTAGTCACATTTAGCTTGGGATGTTAACTTTATTCCTCTCTCCAATAGATGCTGCCAGAACTGCTAAGTGTTACTTTTTATTTTTATGATTAGTTGAAGATCCTGTTTGTTTTTCAGCAAGTCATGGGAAGGTGGAACATAGAGTCACAGAGTCATAGATAAAAGCAAATTACTGTGGATGCTGGAATCTGAAACCAAAAGAGAAAATGCTGGAAAATCTCAGCACGTCTGGCAGCTTTGACAAAGGGTCAGTTCGACTCGAAACATCAGTTCTTTTCTCTCCTTACAGATGCTGCCAGACCTGCTGAGATTTTCCAGCATTTTCACTTTTGGTCATAGAGTCATAGAGATGTACAGCATGGAAACAGACCCTTTGGTCTAACTGGTCCATGCTGACCAGATATCCTAAATAAATCTAGTTCCATTTGCCAGCACTTGGCCTGTATCCCTCTAAACTCTTCCTATTCATATACCCATCCAGATGTTTTTTAAATGTTGTAATTGTACCAGCCTCCACCACTTCCTCTGGCAGCTCATTCTATACACGCACCAACCTCTGCATGAAAAAGTTGCCCCTTAGGTCCCTTTTAAATCTTTTTCCTCTCACCCTAAACCTATGCCCTCTAGTTCTGGACTCTCCCACCCCTGGGATAAGATTTTGTCTATGTACTCTAACCATGCCCCTCATGATTTTATAAACCTCTGTAAGGTCACCCCTCAGCCTCTGACATTCCAGAAAAAATAGCCCCAGCCTATTCAGCCTGTTCCTGTAGCTCAAACCCTCCAACCCCAGCAACATCCTTGTCAATCATAATCTGAAGGGTCAGCTGGATCATTTGGAAGCAGAAGGTCATGGAATGGCACACTGCAAATATGCCCCCTGCCCCTTTCAACATGAATTGGGTCACAGCCCCAAGTGTGCAACATCTTTCCAATCCCTACACTGGCCAATTCTGTGCTTTTCTGACAGAGATTGTCAATTTCCAGCCAAGTCAAAGAAACTTATTTTCTATGTGACCATGTCAGTTTCAGGAGTCTGAAATTGTTTCAGCTCATTTCAATGATAGATGTTTATTTTACAAATCAATTCCTCATTAAGCAAGACATTTAGAGATTCATGAAGGTTTCCTTCTCTCCACTGAATCTGTATCTCCCATTTAAACATGTATCGTTTAATTAAAATAATATTTCAGGTTAACGTTTTTGTAATAATCTTGTAGCTTCTAATATGATCATTTATCAGCCATTTTCTGTGCAATCATTAGGGTTAAATTTTGTGACTTTTCCTGCCAGCCCTGGTCCCCATCACAGCATGTGGCATTGAATGGCTTACTTGTCAGTGGAGTAACTGAGCAATTGCTGCCCACTGAAGACCCTCAGAATACTGTACCTGAGACATAACTAGTGGAAGATGAGGCCCACGTTAAGGGCTGAGTCAAACAGGTTTCCCAGAGTGTTGGTGGGCAGCATTGGTCCTCTTTAAAGGAGCCCCTGCTCCCATCGGATGCTTAATTACCCCCTCTCAAAAACCAACCCTTACCTGTTTCAAAAACACCACCCACACCTCCACCAAACACCTTGGCCCCCAGTGATACTCCTAAACACTTACACAAGTCATCATTCCTGGATTTGCTGACAGCTTTCTGAGGTGGGATTTCTGATAGCCTCATTCTGAAATCTTACCTCCAACCTATTTGCAGACTATCAAATGGCTAAGGTCAGCCAGTGTACCCCTGGTGGGCTCCATCACCAGGATGTTGAAGGTGGGGATAAGGGGAATTTGAAATTCAGTGATGCACCCTACCCCAATTTACTGTCTCGGGTCAATCAGAAAGAATCCATGTTGCTACTCAAAGAATAGCAAGGGATTTTCTCCCTGATGTGCTGACCAAGGTCCATCTGACATCTAAGTTAAGATATTTGATCACCATCGCATCACTCTCTGGGGCCTTAAAGTGTACAAATTGGCTGCTGTGTTAACACAAAATGACTTAATTGGCCATTACACACCTTAGAAGCTCTTGATGTTGTGATAGTTGTGATGCAGAATGAAAGAAGTCCTTTCCATTGTTTCCCTTTCATTCTCATTCATTCACAGATGTATATTGAGCCCTACAGCTTTGACTTCAGTTAACAACCTTTCATGTAGCACTATAACAGAGGTCTTTTCATAATTTGGAATTTGGGTTTTGTGGCAGAATTCTTGGACAAATCTTTGAAGGGAAGGAATGTACAGTGCAATGGGGAAAAAATGGCTGAAGGAAAAGGGTCAATGGGGCAAGAGTGGCTGAAGGAAAAGGGGCAAATGAACTCAAAGAACAGAATTGTACATACCATAAGGATAATACTCATGTGCCAGATAAAGACTGGTGAGGCTGAATAACCTAGTTCCATGTTGTTACTTCTGTGTAATTCTGTGTAATATGAGGGGAAAAACCATTATCTGACCCATCTTGATTTCTGGTTTCCCTTTCATTCCACTTTCACTCCATTTGCTCCAGATACTTGTTAAGAATGAAATCTCACTTCTGCATTTTGACAAGCAGACACCATGTACATAATTGAATTATTATCCATTCTTTATCCGGAAAAAACAACTGTACAGCAACCAATTTTTGAATGATTCCAGTGTTGCATTTGCACTGTCCAATTCCCAGCATCGATGTAGAAACTGAGCCAAAACAAATTTCAAATGCAAATGCTGACTAAACATGGGAGGGAGATATGATGCATACCTTTGTGACATGATGAGTCAACACATTCTCACAGTAATTGATTCCAAGATTTGCTCCACCATTTGACTATCCTTGTTGCTGATCAAGGTTTCAACAAGTAGCAGAAAGAAAATATTTGGACACACAGCTCCTGCCTTGACAGATCCAATTGATTTTGGATACTGCAAAAGGTGCTCTCTGTGACTGTAATTTCAATTATCTGCTGCATGTCACCAATGGGACATGGCACTGAATCCAATATTAAAATATTCTTGACTATTTTTCTGTGCTGCTTAAGCCAAAAGGGTTCAAATTCCTCAATGAATTTGCTCTACTCCCAAAAGCCAAGGCCTTCTGAGGAATGTTGATGTTGGGCTAACCAATAACCAATGGGTGTTGTGCAGGTAAGCATAGATCAATGGTGTTGAGCAGCATGGGACGTGATCTAATTGAAGCATGCTGAGGAGGCAGGCTAGGGTGGATACTATCGTGTGGATACTGAGTGAATGCTTCCTCTTCTGCGGGAATTCCAGAACGAAGGAGCAACGTCTCAGCATAAGGGATTCCCACCTAAGACAGAGATGAGCAATTTCTTCTCTCAGTAGGTCTTCAATCTTTGGAATTCTCTATGCAAAAGAGCACTGGATCATTGAATACATTCATGAGTGAGTTAGATAGATGAGTTTTATGTGAAAGTGAATCAAGTGTCATTGGAGGGGTGGGGGGGGGCAGGAAAGTGGAGTTAAATCCACAAATGTCAGCCCTGATCTTATTGAAAGGCAGAGCAGGCTTGTGAGGCTAAGTAGTCTGATCATGCTCCTATTTCATGCAAACTGGATCCAGCAGAAAGGTATGAACACAATCAGCTCCCATTAACAGCCCTTTCCCCAGTGCAGCTTCAATGAGCAGGTTGATGATCCATCGAGCTACCCATTTCTGATCAAGCTGGAAGGAGTCAGATTTAAGATGGGTTAAGGCCAGAAATCTGATTTTTAAAACTGTAACCATCAGCCACCTCACTGACCTAATCTTTACTTGTTTTTGATTAACATTTCCCCTTAAAGTTAAACAACTGAAAATTGAGCAGTCTCCCTCCAAAAACAGTTTCCGCTTTACTCAGGTTCCAAATCAAACCAGTCTAACACAGGTACCCTTGTGAAAATACTGCAAAGTGCAAATGCCTTTCTAAGGGCATTTTGTAAAACAGTGAGGACAGAGCGAATCCGCTCATACTTTTTGCTCCTAACATGACCAATTAGAGGCTAAGGAGCAAAACTAGACCAAATTATCTTCTCTAACCTATTTTCAGTCAGACAGAACTTGTATGCAATGCATTGAGAGAGATGAATGGAATAGGAATGCTTCACTTTCAAATAAAGGAGCTGTTTCGTCAGACGAGAGGCTTTGAAAATGTAAAAACAAATGGCCACTAGTTTGTGAGTGGGCATCTCAAGGTCATTGTGTCAGGGTGCCCATTGAAAGAGGACTGTGGTTGGCTATAATGCCCCACAGTCAAATGTCCCACTGGCACTCTCTACCACTCTCTTTTTCTAATTATCTTCAAGCAAAAGAGGATCACTGAGCTGTTTGACAGAAGTTGCTTGTTACTGGTGTTAGCTTGTAATTCTGTGACACTGGATTCGTGCTCCTTGATTCATCAAGGCCAAGCCTTTGATTCTCAAAGTTATTCCAAGTCACAGGTGTTGAGGTTATTTTTAAATCCACCTATTCGAACATTTTCTGACACAACTCTGAGGCAGGTGGGATCTGAACCCAGACAAAGGAAGACCGCCACTGTGCCAGAAGACCCTCAGACAGGAGCGGAGATATACCGACTGGTTTGATCATCAGAAGCTAGCCATCCAGCCAACTGAACTAACTGACTCCCTTGCCATGAATGCCCCTCCTTCTCAACCTTACCCCTCAGCTGAGGTGTGATGATCCTCAGGTTCAACTCACCACCAGATGTCTCTCTGTCTCTAATGAGATCGCCCTCTGAGATTACGGTAACTTTATCATTTTGAATCCCAGGTAAGAACAAAGGAGGACAGAGAGGAGTGAAAACAGTCCAATAGGTAAAATCTTGAATTAATAATCAGTGTCCAACGTGGGCGACATGGTGGTTCAGTGGTTAGCACTGCTGCCTCACAGCACCACGGGCCAAGGTCTTGGGCGACTGTCTGTGTGTCTTTGCATATTCTCCTCGTGTCTGCGTGGGCTTCCTCTGGGTGTTCCAGTTTCCTCCCACAGTCCAAAGTTGTGCGGGTCAGGTGAATTGGCCATGTTAAATTGTCCATAATGTTAGCTGCATTAGTCAGAGGGAAATGGATCTGGGTGGGTTACTCTGCGGAGGGTCGGTGTGTCTTGTTGGGCCAAAGGGCCTGTTTCCACACTGTACTGAATCTAATCTAGTCTAATCAAACTAGAGAGCTGTAATGTTCCCAAGGTTTGTGCTGAAGTTTTGTTTGGAGAGTGACAGGGTCTGGACTGTTTGAAAGGATCTGCTGAATAAGAAATGTTATTAAGTGAGGCATTTGCTATCAGTGTGTGAGGAACAGGTGAGAGTAGGATTGAATTTGATTGCGATCTCCCGACAAAGCAGTAGTTTATTGCTTCTGACATTTAAGGTAAAGAGGTATTCCCAATTCCTCCTCCACCCTATCTGCTCCCAGGAGGACCAGTTCCACCACAGAACACACCAGATGGCCTCCTTCTTTAGAGACCGCAATTTCCCTACCCACGTGGTTAAAGATGCCCTCCAACGCATCTCGTCCACATCCCGCACCTCCGCCCTCAGACCCTACCCCTCCAACCGTAACAAGGACAAAACGCCCTGGTGCTCACCTTCCACCCTACCAACCTTCACATAAACCAAATCATCCACCGACATTTCTGCCACCTCCAAAAAGACCCCATGACCAGGGATATATTTCCCTCCCCACCCCTTTCCGCTTTCCGCAAAGACCGTTCCCTCCGTAACTACCTGGTCAGGTCCACGCCCCCCTACAACCCACCCTCCCATCCTGGCACCTTCCCCTGCCACCGCAGGAACTGTAAAACCTGCGCCCACACCTCCTCCCTCACCTCCATCCAAGGCCCTAAAGGAGACTTCCACATCCATCAAGGTTTTACCTGCACATCCACTAATATCATTTATTGCATCCGTTGCTCCCGATGTGGTCTCCTCTACATTGGGGAGACTGGGCGCCTCCTAGCAGAGCGCTTTAGGGAACGTCTCCGGGACACCCACACCAATCAACCACACCGCCCTGTGGCCCAACATTTCAACTCCCCCTCCCATTCTGCCGAGGACATGGAGGTCCTGGGTCTCCTTCACCGCCGCTCCCTCACCCCCAGACGCCTGGAGGAAGAAAGCCTCATCTTCTGCCTCGGAAAACTTCAACCCCAGGGCATCAATGTGGACTTCAACAGTTTCCTCATTTCCCCTTCCGCCACCTCACCCTAGTTCCAAACTTCCAGCTCAGCACTGTCCCCATGACTTGTCCTACCTGCCTATCTTCTTTTCCACCTATCCACTCCACCCTCCTCCCTGACCTATCACCTTCATCCCCTCCCCCACTCACCTATTGTACTCCATGCTACTTTCTCCCCACCCCCACCCTCCTCTAGCTTATCTCTCCACGCTTCAGGCTCTCTGCCTTTATTCCTGATGAAGGGCTTTTGCCCGAAACGTCGATTTTGCTGCTCCTTGGATGCTGCCTGAACTGCTGTGCTCTTCCAGCACCACTAATCCAAAGAATTGAGTAGCTTTACTCAACCGAACACCATAACCTTGTCCCTGTCATCTGAAATCTATCTATCTCCGATCATTGAGTCATTGAGATCTGAAGCACAGAAGAATGCATTTCAGCCTATCACATTTGTGCCAGTCAAAAACAAGCTGTTCTAATCTCATTTTCTACGACTAGGCCCACATCCTTATATGCCTTGGCATCACAAGTGCACACATAACATTTCATCTTGAATACAGGCTTTCTGACAGTGTAGCCTCCTTCAACACCAGCAATGGATTGTCAACCTGTTTCAGTTGCTCAGGTTTCTGGGGTGGAACTTGAAAATATAGTTTGTTTGTACCAATGATAAGATTACCTATTGAGCTGTTTAGGTTTGACCAACAGACTCTGCTGGTTTTATCTCCAGTCTCCAATCACCAGTTCACAAACAAGTAAACACAGAGAATTTTACAGGGATGTGAGAGGGTGGGGAGATAGAGCTACAAGGAAGGTGTTTAGGAACTTGTAAATTATCAAGAAGCCCAAGGTGTTCAGGGTCATTTCAACCCTATCAGTATTAATGGCAGAGCTTTGTGTAACTTAGCGATCCTGGGATCAGCCCAATATCTATTGATATTCTTAAGTTAACTGATGGATGAAGTTATGAATTTATTAATAGAAAGCTAGGAGAATAATCCTCTAAAATCAGTGGAGCACGAGGTTCTATGATCATGACAGATTAGAGATCAGAGTGCTTTATTATTGAAGGTAATCAGAGGGTCATTGTTATGGGGATGGGGAATCTGATGAGATTGGAGCCAACAATCAGCAGCAGTCACTTTGTAGCAGAAGGGAACAGATATCCTTTTCAGTAGAAATATCAAAAAGCTGCATTGTAATCAATGAGAATGTCTGACATACAGTTCAAGTTCCCAAACATTGTATCGGTTACAAATTTGCATATAATTAGATTTCTGGCTCAAATTCCCACATTGTGATTTGCATAGTTCTGCCTCCAAATCAAAATGTTTTCCTGATTTGATCAACATCCAGGAGATTTATTTCTGGTCTAATAGGCCATTCTGTTCCTCTGAAGGCATCACAGTCAAGTTCTGCTCCAGAGTTTGGCTTTATAATCTAGGTTGATATTCCCATTGCTAGCACTGAGTAAGTAGTTCACTACTGGCAGCCCCAACCTTTTAATAAGATGTTAATGCTGAGTCCTGCCTGACCTCTCAGAGGCACAGGAAAGATTGCACAACTTTGTTTTGAAGATTAGCAGGGAAGTGCCCTAACTAATACTAACCCTTAATCGACATAACCTAAAAAAAATACAACTTGGTCATTTATCATGCTTTTGTTCATGAGATATAGATGTGCATAAATCAACTGCAACATTTCAGGAGCTGAGTAATGAGTTCAGGAGCAGACTTGTACATCTGAGGGATTTTAGCCATTTCCCTGAACACATCTAACAGTAATACTGACACAAGGGCATGATTCCCATTGTTCACAATGCTGTTTACTCACAAGGAGTTAATGTAGTGCTAGAGGACCACTCTCTCATTATAAAGAAACAACTGATAGTGAATTGAACATGAAGGCCAGTGCACCTCAGGATAAGTGTTTATTCACCTATGGGATGTGAGCAACACTGGCTGGACCAGCATTTATTACCCATTCCTAGTTGCCTTTGAAAAGGTGGTGGTGTACAAAAATTCACAATATCACCAGCAAGACAGTTCCAGGAGTTTTGACCCAGTGACAAGTCAGGATGGTGAGTGGCTTGGAGGGAACTTGCAGCTGGTGGTGTTCCCATGTATCTGCTGCCCTTGTCCTTCTAGATGGTAGTGGACATGTGTTTGGAATGTGCTACCTGAGGATCTTTCGTGAATTTCTGCAGTGCGTCTTGGAGATAGTACACACTGCTGCTACTGTGCATCAGTGTTGGAGAGAGTGAATCTTTATGAAAATGGTGTCAATCAAGTGGGTTGTTTTGTTCTGGACAGTGTCATGTTTCTTGAGCGTTGTTGGAGTTATACCCATCCACGCATGAGTATTCTAACACACTCCTGACTGGTGTCTTGTAGATGATGGACAAGCTTTAGAGAGTCAGGAGGTGAGTTACTCACAGCAATATTCCTAGCTTCTGACTTAATCCTGTATCCATTGTATTTACATGGCCAGACCAGTTCAGTACCTGGTCAATCATAAACTGCAGGATGTTGATAGTTGGGGGATTAGGTGATGACAAAACCATTGAAAGTCAAAAGATAGTGCTTAGATTGTCTCTTCCTGGTGATAGTCATTGTCTGGATTTTGTCTAGTGTGAATGTTACTTGCCACTTAGTGGGGAGGTAATGGCATAGAGGTATTATCACTGAACTGTTACTTCAGAGATCCAGCCCATGTTCTGGGGACCTGCGTTCAAATCCTGCCATGGTAGATGGTGGAATTTGAATTAAACAAAGCAAATCTGGAATTAAGGGTCTAATGATGACCATGAATCTGCTGTCGATTATTGGAAAACCCATCAGGTTCAATAATTTCTTTTAGGGAAGGAAACTGCCATCCTTACCTGGTCTGGCCTATATGTGACTCCAGACCCACAGCAATATGGTTGACTCATAACTGCCCATGGGCAATTAGGGACGGGCAATAAATGCTGGCCTAGCCAGCGCCCACCTCATCCAATGAATGAATAAAAAAAAGCTTGTCAACCCAAGCCTGGATATTAGGGCATAGGCTGCTCCAGTATCTGAGGAGTTGTGCATGGTACTGAACATTGTGCAATTATTGTCAAACATTCCTACTCTGGCCTTATGATTGAGCGAGGGTCATTGATGAAACAGCTGAAGATAATTAGGCCTAGGACACTACCTGAGGAACTTCTTCAATCTATCCTCATACTAATTGCTTAACTAATTGCTTTCTCAACCTGTCCTGCCAACATCAGTAATCTGTGTGCAAAAACATCCAGGTCACTCTGCTCCTGCAACGATTTTAGAATTGTATCATCTATTTTATATTGTCTTTCATTTCACTTCCTACTAAAATAGATCACCTCACACTTCTCTGCATTGAATCCCAAATGACACTTATACACCCATTCCAACAACTTGCCTATGTTCTTTTGGAATACTATATTGTCTACTTCCAAGTTTATGATTCTTCCAAAACTCATGTCATCTGCAAACTTTGAAATGGACCCCTGCGCGCCAAGATCTAAATCATAGATATGTATCACAAAAAGCAGGATTTAAAGTCCCTGACGAAGTCTACTGCAAGGCTTTCCTCCAGCCTAAAAAATATCTATTGACCACTTCTCTCTGTTTCCTATCACTCAGCCAATTTGTGCCCATGTTGCTACTGTCCCTTATATTCCATGACCGATTAAGTGTGTTGAGTGGAACTGTATTGAAGACTTTCTGAAAGTCCATGTTCACCACATCAAAAGCATTACCCTCATTGAGCTTTTCTGTTACCTCTTCAAAACTTCAGCAAGTTAGCTGAAATTATTTGCCCATGAGAAGTCAATGCTTTCTCTTTCTAATCAACCTACATTTTCTCCTTGTAACGATTTATTCTATTAGTGAGTTTTGAGAAGATGTGTAGCTCAGGTTGAGGTTCTGGATGTAGGTTTGCTCGCTGAGCTGAAAGGTTTGTTTCAGGCATTTCATCACTATACTAGGTAACATCAACATATCCAGAGAATCACTGATGATGTTACCTAGCATGGTGATGAAACGTCTGAAAACAAATCTTTCGGCTCAGCGAGCAAACCTACATACATCAATTCTATCTCAAGTAATTGCTTCTTGAAGCTTCCTCTCCACTGAAGTTAAACTGACTGATCTGTAATCCTTACAACCTTTCTGGAACCAGGCTGTAATGTTTGCAATTTCCCGTCTCCAGGGGCACTTCCCTCGAATCTAGGAAAGACCAAAAGGTTATGGTCAGCACCCTGCCATCTTCACTCTCACTTCTTCAAAATCCTTGGATGAACCTCATCAGATCCCAGTGCCTTGCCAATAGTTTATTCAACACTTCCTCCTTATCAATCTTGAACCAATCTAGTGACAGAGTTTCTTCCTCAGTTACTATGGGTTGGGTAGCATCTTCCTCTTTGGAAAGACAAGCCCTCAACCATGCCCACTCCCTCAATGTGTAAATCCCCTTTTGTTTTCTACCAGAATGTCTATAGAAGACTTTGGGGCACCCCTTTATGTTGGTTGTCAGTCTTTTCTCACAATTCTTCTTTATTTTTTCATTTCCCCTCTAAACCTTGTGTATTTCTCTTGGTTGTCGGTTGTATTTTCCACCTGACACCTACCATAAGCACATATTTTTCTCCTTTATCATAATCTCCTATGTCATCCAGGGAGCTCTGGACTTGTTTGTCATACCTTTCCCCTTTGAGGCAATATACCTCAAATATACCCGAACCATCTCCTCTTTGAAAGTAGCCCATTGTTAACTTTGTCTTGTTCCCACCAACCTCTCAATTCAATCAATCAAACTCTCTCCACTAAATTATTCCTCTTATTCTGGATCAATGCTTGTCATTCTCTACCATTGTCCTGACTCTTAAACAGCATGATCACTGTCTCCTAAATGTTTCCCCACTGACACTTAATCCACTTGAACCACCTCATTTCCAAGAAACAGGTCCAACGATACATCCTTCCTTGTTGAATTGGACATACACTGCTACAGGAAGTACTCCTGAATGCAATCCAAGAATACTTGCCCTTCACTGCCCCTTAAACTACCAGTATCTCAGCATATTTTGGTGTAATTGAAATCCACCCCCTTTATAACAATGATAATGTTGGCATCTCTCTGTAATTTCCTTGTAGATTTGTTCTTTTACATCTTTCCATCTAGCTGGTGGATTAGTGATCACATCTAGCAATGTAATTGTCCCTCTTACGTTCGTTAGCTTTAGCCAAATTGAGTCTGTTCTTGAACCCTCAGAGACATCCTCCACCATATAAATGTTGTTGTTGTGAGTTAGCTAGCCCTCGAAAGATTGAAATTTTTGCAAGTCTATTTATGTTAGCAGTCAGCCCTTCAATATCCTAAGGGGATCCTGAGATTGGCAGCCAGACCACCCACTTGTTTTAAGGAGCAAACTTCTGCAATGATGAGTCACAATATTTAGTGGACGTAGACCCCCAATAGCAATTTTGAGATGCAAATGTACAAAGGACTGCACAGTTCTCGTTTCACTCACTCGCAGCAGCAATTGTATTCTTCCCTCCTCAATTAATGTATTAGATTCCCTATAGTATGGAAACAGGCTCTTTGGCCCAATAAGTCCACACCGACCCTCCAAAGAGCAACCCACCCGGACCCCTTTCCCTATATTTACTCCTGACTAATGCAGCTAACAGTATGGACAATTTAGCATGGCCAGTTCACCTTACCTGCTCATCTTAGGACTGAGGGAGGAAACCCACACAGACACGAGGAGAATGTGCAAACTTCACACAGACAGTCTTCTGACTCTGGAATCGAACCTGGGTTCCTGGCACTATGAGGCAGCAGTGCTAACCAATGAGCCACCGTGTTGCAACACCTGCCTCTCCCCATTTGATTTATTCCCTTCCTCTAATAAATATTGATATTTCCCACACCCTATCACTATTAATGGCAGTCTACTCAATCTCTCCTTCAATGATCCCAAGGCCTTTCTTTCTTCCCCTTACTCCAGAGTATGTCAAATGGCTGTAGCCCACTTCACCACACTCCTGACATAACTCCTCACAAAGCTGCTGCTTTAATCAACTCTCATTTCTAGATATTTCTTTTGCTGTGATTTCTCTGTACAGATATGGTTAATTTCATTCTCATTTCAACCTTTGCCTCCATCCCTCGATCTTGTTCAGCAGGTTCCGCGGGGTAAAGCTAGTTCAAGTCAGGACAAAAAAACAGGTGTACAGTAAACCAGCAGCTGATATTTCATTACTGTACACCCAATCTTCATTTTATTGAATTGCACAGAACAATTTCTGCTATTCAGCATCACTTTTACCTGAATCAAAATTTTAAAATTGTATAATATTTCCTAAGTCAATAGTAAACAAAAATTGGTACATTGACCATAAACCTATTTCACTCTCCAGGACTGCGCCAGCTACTATGTCTCTTGCTGGCTTTGAACCCAGTTTGGATTCATCCTACCATATCCCATGGAGACTGTGTAATGGTGTTACACAGAAAGATCTGAAAGATCTTATCTATAGTTCCATAGAACTACGGCAAGAATAGAACAATAGTTTTATGCAAATCACTTCAGGGAAGCAAGCCAAAGCCTGGTATAACATACTCGGTTTATAATGATGTATAGATAAGCTAATGAAACAGGAAGTTGCATGATTGATGAAATTTAATGGAGACACATGTGCAATGATTAGTATTGAAAAGAAAAATGAGCAAGGGCATTATAAACTAAAGATTGCAATTATAAAGGGAGTGCAAAATCAAGAAGAGCTGAACATTACTTACAGAAATCTTTGAAATTGACAAGTTGAAAAGGCAATCGAAAAGGCATTAAAATCTTTGGATTTATCAATTCAGATTCAAGTTCAAAACTAAGCAAGTTATGTTAATAATTTGTAAGTAACCGGTTAGCCCTCCTCTGATTATTGTGTCAATTTCTAGGCAGCATATTTTAGGAGCAATACTATGGCCTTAGTAAAGGTACAGAGTTTACAGACATATGAACAACCAAATGGACAAGGAAGAAGAATAGGTTACTCGGTCCTTTGAGCCTGCTAAGATGAGCTGGAAGCATTCCAGAGATTAATTATTTCATTTTTGTGAGACTAAAGAAGCTATAATTACTCTTCTGAAAGTAAGAATGGTAAAGAGTAGATTTAATAGTAATTTTCAAAATTATATGAGATTTTGACAGAGCTCATAGGGAAAAACAGTTCCATTCACAAGGTAGTCAGTAAGTAATAAAAGAAAACATGCTTCAAAAATATGTATTCCACAGCTTCTGAAAGTCCTATAAGATTTGCAGCTGAAGAAGTATTTTTAAAGAGGAATCACCAATGTAATGTGGTGAAAGACACAGCCAATCTGTACACGACATGACCCCCAAACAGTACTGTATTAAGTGATCATTTGTTTTCTCATGATGTAGGTTGGGATGCTCTTTACAAATGATCCTGAGCCTGATCCTTTTTTGTTAACTTTTCTCTTTATCTTGGACTCATTTCGCAATGCTTATCTGTACATATGTGTTGCATTATTATTTTGTTTTGCATTTAGTAACTAATAAACTCACTTGTATTAATTCAAGAAAGCCTGGTCCGATTGGTTCCTTTTAAAGCATAAATTCATGTGGTATAGGAGAAAGATATTCACAACGGAGGGAACATTGTACATTGAGGTTGTTTGAACCAACCGAGGGGGAAGATGAAGAAGGGAAGCCAGTTATCCCTTCTCATCCAGGAGTGTGACAATTTGGGATATCTCATATGGTAACATAATACTATCAGATTTCAGCATAGTGTGCTTCAAGTGGTCCCTGGGATAAGATGAAACACGAAACTGTTGTACCCTTGGGTGATATGCTATGATACAATGATGATATCATGAGCATGTCTCTTAAATGAATACTGACATATTGATCATGAGATATAATACAACAAAGGATGAACATTGGACAGAATTCAGTGGAGAACTCCCCTGCTTTGCTTCAAATAATATTATGGTATATTTTATAACCACTTAAGAGGGTAGATGTGGCCCTTCTTCTTACATTGTGTTTCATGGAATATGGGCTTATTTTCTCATCCAAATTTCCCTTGTGAAGTTACCAGTGAGCAGCTGCAGTCTGTGTGGAGAAGTACTCCCAGAGTTGTGTTCGGGAGGAAATTCCCAGATTTTGACTCTGCAACAATGGTGATATATTTCCAAGTCAGGCTAGTGAGGGAGGTTGTGATGTTCCCAGATCCCCATGTATCTTGTTTTTAGGTACCAGAAACCACAGGTTTGGGATTTGTTAATCATTGAAATCCAACCTGAAGATGGTCAACAATGAAGTCACATTGAGCCAATGGTGGAAGGAATGAATGTTTATGGTTGTGGAAGGGGTGCTGATTAAATGGCTGTGGATGGTGTTGAGCATCTTGTGTGTTGTTGGGGCTGCATTCGTCCAAGCAAGTGAAGAATACTCCTTCACATGCCTGACAAGTGTAGGTGATGGACAGGCATTGGAGAGTTAGGATCTGAAACTCTCTGTCAGAGTGGCACTCTCTCAGCAGTGCACTGTAATGTCAAATTTGTTCATCTCTCAAAGAGTATGTGCAGACACAACAGACCAAATAATCTCTCACTGAGTTGTAAATTTCCACCAATTTTATGACTCATTTCTGCATTTTCAGATCTCTGGAGGAAATAAGTGAAAGTTCTAAAAAGTAGCAAAATTCTGCAATTACTTATATCCTTAGTTTTGTTTTTAATATTTTTATATTATGTATTTTTTTTTCAAATTGTCCTAAAAATGACCTGTCTGAAGTGGAAGTATTAAAGAGCATACATGCTGCTCTTGTTTTTCTATCTGTCAGTCCAGCCTGACAGAGTTAACAAGGAACAAAATAGAGATGAGCGAATAGTTGCTCCACTAGATGTGCTCAGAAAATGTCACTATTAATTTAAGTGAATAAATGTGTTGAGTTGTCAAGTGAAGTGAAATGAATATGGAGGTGACTTCACTATCTCTGATTGCTTCCAACTCCTGATTCCTGCCTCATCAATGGGAGAGAAAGCTGTTGTCAGGCAGATTAGGCGATCAGCAGACAGTGGTGGAAACTAAAACAAAGGGTAAATGTGAACGGGAAAATGCAGCACTGACTAATTATTGACACACAGGGTATGGCAGTGTTTGAATAAGTGAACAGAAACACAAACTGTTCCCAGGAAAGGCGGTGAGATCCTTGTTATTTGACCCACAGCATCCTGCTGTCACTTTTCACTGGTTCTTTCTGTTCCATTTTCAAAATTGTAAACAGTTCACATTGAAGGAAGAATTGTTTCCAGTGGCAGAAAAGTCAGTACGCTGAAGACATAAATGGTAAATGATTGACAGAAGAACATGGGACAGCATGTAGAAACACGCTTTTGCACAACAATTTGAGATAATCAGATAATATGAAAAGGTTATGGAAACACAGTCAATTATAACATTTAGAAGAGATTTGAGAAATACCTAAAAACAAAATTAGAGTGCTATAAGGAAAGAATATGGAAGCTGGATATCTTGGATTGAAGTCATGGGCCAGCACTGTAGAATGGGCTGAATAACCTCAATTTGTGCTGTTTCAATAAATGATTTTGTGACGATTCTGGATTTGGTGAAAATGATGGCTTGGAAAGCTCTGCTTCCTTACTGTCGGATAATTCTCTTGATGTAAAAACTTGTTTTTCTACAAATAGTGATGAAAAATCAATAAGCACTCCATTGCTATAAATTACTGAGGTTGTGAAGGTCTGTATATAAATGCAAGTTCCTATTTATCCTGCTCATCAAGTGTTAATGTGTTGCTGATTCCTGGGCGTGTTTCTGGGGTCCAAATGGTTCTTACCACAGACAGAAAGAATGGTTGAGGCTGATATACCAAGGAATACATGAACTTGTGTTTCAAATAAAATGCCAGGTTTGCACTCATCAGAAACCTGTATTACTGATCCCACCAAGTTTAACATGTTCAGTCACGAGAGGGCATAGCTTTAGAGTGAGGGGCAGGAAATTCAGAGGGGGTCTGGCAAAAACCTTTTTCACTCAGGAGGCGGTGGGAATCTGGAATGCATTTCTGGGAAGTTAGTGGAAGCCAGAAACATTACAAACCTTAAAAAATATTTGGATGTGTCCCTCAAATATCATAACATTCAAGGATATGGGATAAATACAGGAAATTGGGATTAGCGTGCCTTTACTGGTAGTTATGTTGGTATAGATTCGATGGGACGAAGGGTTTTTTTGCTCACATATGAATCTATGAATCTATAAATGGAAGGTTTACTCAGTTGCCTGCAACCTTAAGGAGCTATTCAGTAATGACCATCCAACTGAAAAGTCTGGCATGTCCACAGGTTGTAATGAGGCAGAGAGGAGGGTACATGGACCTCTCCAGGACAGTTAGGGCTTGGCAATAAATGCTGGCCTAGCCACTGAGGCCTACATCCCCTGAACAAATAAACAAAAATCCCAGTCTTACAAAGGAATCCACGTTAACATTAAAAAATTATTGTGAAACTTTCTGGGTCTGGGCCCGTTTGCCTCCCTTGATTACTGGCTTCATGCACTTCTCATTCCTTGTTCCTGTCTGACACTATTTCCAAGCACTTGTATCTCCTCGAGTCACCCAAACATTAGTCTTTCTGGCTCTGTGTGGTTACAACTCATTTAATTACAATAAGGCTGAGGAAGCAGTCACCCGCCATTGCTTATTTTGTGGATTGCGCCTGCTGCTTTTGTGTGTTCGTGTTTCAGCACACCCTTTGACTATTGACTATTTCTGTGGTGACTTGTTACCTACCTCTTGATTCTCCTGCTCCTCGGATGCTGCCTGACCTGCTGTGCTTTTCCAGCACTACTCTAATCTAGAGTATGGTTTCCAGCATCTACAGTCCTCACTTTTGCCCCTACCTCTTATGTCTCCACAAAGCAATCTGGAACATTCCAATTCTGGCACCACACTGCAACGTCACAACATCTCTGAGCTACAGACACTGACAACACCATTCTCCAGCCTAGCAACAATTGCATCCCACACCTTCCTCTTGCTGAAATGTCCTTCTTTCTCTAATCTCTTTTAGTATACACTGATTATTTCTTATCCCTGATATTTCAAACTGCATCTAAACTCTTTTCAACTCTCCCCAGATCTCTACTCCCCTATCATTTCCCAATAATCTTCATAAAGTCTACTCAATCCTCAAGCTAGTCATCTTCCATGGTTCTCTCTACTTGAGGAATTGATATTTGAACAAGACCGCTATCTTTCTCATACACCTCAGCTCTCCTTTAATCTCACAATCCTTTCCCTTATATTAGCTTCCTCAATAACTTCTCCCCATCTCCTCATTCCTGATGCTGCACTTAGTACAACACTTCAGATACTGTAGCTTTGCCAGAATTCTTGTTTCTGGTGCTTTTTGCTCAGCAAATCAATTACTGAGATCCACCTCTGTCATTCTCAACTTCCTCAATGCCTTCACATTTTATATTGCTATTGACGGTGGTGACTTATCAAGCATCACCCCCATTTCCAGTTTCTGAAATGCAGAGGAGGTGGTTCTGGGGATGGAATAGAGGAATGGGGCCAGATGGGGTTGTGGGGGCAGGGATTCACCTTGCATTGAGTTGAAAGATCTTATAGCAAAAAATAAGCCAGTAAATCCAACTGCTCTTTGCTGGGATTTCTGCTTTCCATGAACTCCCCCATCCCCTCTTGATTTCGCTCTATTAACATAGCTCTCTATTTGTTTCTGCCTCTGCACTTACCTTGGTTCCTCTGAAATGTATTCACATTAAGTACTCCATGACTTATAGCATTGCACATTCCAATGATATTCTGTGTGAAGGGTTTTCCTGAATTCCGTATTGGATTTATTAGTAACTGCCAAATATTTATGTACCTAGTTTTTGCATAACTGGAAACATCAATTCAATAATCACCCGATTTAGTCATTTCAGAATTTTACTGAGCACCGTTAAATTACCTCTCAGTCTCTCATTTATACAAATAAATGCTGTAATCTGTTCAATCTCCCCTGATAGTTATAACCTCTCAGTTCTGGGAACATCAATGTAGATTTTTTTATAAATCTTCTGCACTGCCTTGAGGACAGTTGGTGCACAATCAGTCTGCCACAATTGTTAGGTGGCACAGATTTTGTCTGGAGAGAATTTGGTGGCAGGTGGAGTTTGATGTGGGGTAGTGTGAGGATCCAGGATCGTTGGAACAGAGGGATTCTAAATGTTAAGAAACTGTAAGCAAAGCAGGAGTGGAGAGAATCGTGGACCCATGTATATAACTCATGCTAAACAAGTAGACAAATACAAAAAAAGTTAACAATGATGGGAATGTTGGTCCTTATATTTGAGATAGAATGTGATTCAATTGGCGCCAAGGTTTGTAAAGATGTGGTCAAACTACACTAGAACACTTCTAGTTACCTTATAGAATGTATCAGCTGTGAAAAGGATGCATTACAGATTTATCAGCTATCACATGATATCAAGAAATTACCAAAGGCACTGTGCACTGCAAAGGCTACGGGCCCTGACAACAATAGTTTTCCAGCAATGGTACTGAAGTCCTCAGAATTTGATGTGCCCTAGCCAAGCTGTTCCAGTAAAGCTATGACACTGTTATCTATCCGGCAATGTGGAAAATTGTCTAATTACACCTTATTCACAAAAAAGAGACAAATCAAACTGAGTCAACTACCCCCACCTGTATACTCTGAATCATTAACAAAGATGATTAGCAATGCTTACAAGCAACACTTAGTAAAAATGGACACTGAGTTTGCATTTCAGCTGGTCTACTCAGATCCTGACCTCATTAAAGTCTTGGTCCCTACATGAACAAAGAGCTAAACTCCAGGTGTGAGGTAAGCGTAACTGCCATCAAGGCAACATTTGACTGAGTTTGAGATCAAGGAGACATGAGCAAAATTCGAGTCAATGGGAATCAGAGAGAAAACTCACCACTGTTTCTAATCACATACAGCACACATGAAGATTGTTGGAGTACAATCATCTCAGTCTCAGATTGTCATTGCAGGAGTTCCCCAGGGTTGAGTGCCTGGTCCAACCATCTTCAGCTGCTTCATTAATGACTTGTCTCCATTAATAGGTCAGAAGTAAAATAAGCACTACCGCACTTAGGCGGTAGTGTGGGGATAGAAAAGAAAAAAAAGAAAAAAAAAAAAATAGGTCAGAAGTCTGGGCTTTTCCTGAAGACTTTTGCTGGCCACAGAACAGGTCAGAGGCAAGAAATTCTGCAGCAAGTGACTAACTTCCTGATTCCCCAAATCATTTCCACCATCCAAAAGGCCCAAGTGAGGAGTATAATGAAATATTTGTCCTCTTGCACGGATGAGTGTGACTATAAGAGCAGCAAATGAGTGAGAATAATACTTACCTGTAAGTTCAGATGCATCTTGACTCAGAACTACATTGCCAGCCTTTCAGAATGCCTGGGTTAAAATCCTGTCACGCCCTTCCTAATGGCACTGTAGGTGTGTCTACCGCACATGCACAAAAAGTGGTTCAAAAAGACACCTTCTCAAGAGCAATCAGGAATGGGAAAAAAATGCTGCTGTCACCAATCTTACATTCAATGAATCAATAAGAACGTAGAACATAAGAACTAGGAGCAGGAGTGGCCCAACATTTCAACTTCCCCCTCCCACTCTGCCGAGGACATGGAGGTCCTGGGCCTCCTTCACCGCCGCTCCCTGGAGGAAGAATGCCTCATCTTCTGCCTTGGAACACTTCAACCCCAGGGCATCAATGTGGACTTCAACAGTTTCCTCATTTCCCCTTCCCCCACCTCACCCTAGTTCCAAACTTCCAGCTCAGCACTGTCCCCATGACTTGTCCTACCTGCCTATCTTCTTTTCCACCTATCCACTCCACCCTCTCCTCCCTGACCTATCACCTTCATCCCCTCCCCCACTCACCTATTGTACTCTACGCTACTTTCTCCCCACCCCCACCCTCCTCTAGCTTATCTCTCCACGCTTCAGGCTCACTGCCTTTATTCCTGATGAAGGGCTTTTGCCCGAAATGTCGATTTCGAAGCTTCTCAGATGCTGCCTGAACTGTTGTGCTTTTCCAGCACCACTAATCCAGAATCTGGTTTCCAGCATCTGTCGTCATTGTTTTTACCTCGGAGCAGGAGTAGGCCATCCGGCCCTTTGAGCCTGCTCCGCCACTCAATAACATCATGGCTGATGTTTTTATGGACTCAGATACAATTACCCACATTCTCACCATATCCCTTAATTCCTTTATTTTTCAAAAAAACATCTACCTTAGTTTTAAAAATGTTTACTGAAGTAGCATCAACTACTTCACTGGGCAAGGAATTCCATAGATTAACAACACTCTGGGTGAAGAAGTTCCATCTCAATTCAGTCCTAAATCTGCTCCCCCTAATCTTGAGGCTGTGCCCTCTTGTCCTAGCTTCACCCACCAGTGGAAACATCCTCTTTACTTCTATCTTATCCATTCCCTTCATAATTTTATATGTTTCGATAAGTTCCTGCCTCATTCTTCTGAATTCCAATGAATATAATCCCACTCTACTCAGTCTCTCCTTATAAGTCAACCCCCTCCACTCCAGAATCTACCTAGTGAACTCCTCTGCACCCCCTCTAGTGCCAGTGCATCCTTTCTTAAGTAAGGAGGCCAAAACTGCACACAGTACTCCAGGTGTGGCCTTACCAGCACCCTTTACAGCTGTGACATTACCTCTCTGCTTTTAAACTCAATCCCTTTAGCAATGAAGGACAACATTCCATTTGCCTTCCTAATTACCTGTTGTACCTGCAAACCAACCTTCTGTGATTCATGCACAAGGACACCCAGGTCCCTCTGTTAAGCAGTATGCTGCAAATTTTTACCATGCAAGCAATAATCGTTTTTACAGTTACTCCTACCAAAATGGATGACTTCACATTTATTAACATTGTATTCTATCTGCCGGACCTTTGCCCACTCACTCAACGTATCTATGTTCCTCTGCAAAGTTTCACAGTCCTCTGCACACTTTGCTCTGCCACTCATCTTAATGTCATCAGCAAATTTTGACACCGTACACGTGGTCCCCAATTCCAAATCTTCTATATAAATTGTAAATAATTGCGATCCCAACACCAATCCCTGAGGCACACCACCAGTCACTGATTGCCAGCCAGAATAGAACTTATTTATCCTCACGCTTTGCTTCCTGTTAGTCAACAAATCCTCTATCCATGCTTATAATTTACCCATAATGCTATGTATCCTTATCTTATGCAGCAGCCTCTTGTGCTGAGAATTATAAACAATGCATCAAATTGTGAGGTTGAACTATGGATACCAGGCCTGCATTTTCTTAATATAATAGACTATAGCGTGATCTAACTGAGGTCTTTGAGATGGTTGAAACTTTTTTTAGATAGATAGAGAGAAATGGTTTCCCCTGAAGACAAGTGCAGAACAAAGGTGCGGTAAGGGTTAAGTTAGTGTCAGGTTGCTGAGTTGATGTCAGGTAGCACTTCTGCACCAAAAGTGTGCTGAAAACCTGGAATGCTACTTTTTAAATCATCTTAGGATCAATAAAAATCAGCAATTAACAGATTATAGTTATGAGAAGTTATTAAGGGTGACCATGACAGGTAAATGGGGTAATGATAAAAATTCAGCACAATCAAACTGAATGGCTGAAAGACTCCAGTACCCGGGTTGCCTAAACCTATTCCTAATCTCTTAGTACCTCTGCCACCCCTTCTCTCTAAAACATTCTCAAGGTTTATGTTTGCTCCCTTTCTGACTCAGAGTCCATTTCCTCATTTGTCACGAGTATGCGATAGTCTTTAGCTCTTCTGTTCTCATCATATACTGTCAAGGGAGTCAGAGATTTACCTGTTGCATAGTTGAACTGCAATTATTCCACTTTCACACTGAATTGTATTCCCAGCCTGTCATGTAGCAGGATCACAGGACACTAAGGTAATAGCATTTTTCGAAAAAGTTCAATTTTGTGAGTCTTATTAATTTTTGAACAGATGGAGTGAGGTTGCAAATTCTTCATCTTAGTGTGGGCAAAATCGCAACTGAATGGCTATAACCTGGAAAAGTACACTTCTCTGATGGGCAACCTTTTCAGTTATTTATAGGCACACAGCCAGGAGAAAAATATTTTAATTTGACATGCAAATTTGTGAGATCCTTTACATTTCCATCTTCTACTTCCAGTGTACTTAGCATTCTCATTCATTTCTTAACATAAATTATCATAAAGACCACATGGAGAACATAAGTGCTTGGAGAATCGGTTGACTGTAACTCAGTTTAAAGGATGTGTAATATTGACATGAATAATGATGCACTGGACCACGTAGAAAAAAGTAGTCCCAACCGGATCTTAAATTTAGTTTTTGTTTGTCTTGAATCCACTGGGTGGGTTTGCAATGACAGTCATGTTGTAATCATGTAGGAGGAGCTTATATTCAAAACAGAACCTGATATAAGCTCTGAATTTATCAGTTCTCACAAGATATTTGGCTTTTCCAATGAAGACTGAGTAAGATCGCTCCTGCTAGTTGCCAGTGAAGATGAGAGCAGCTAGTGCACACTATGTTGATGCTGGTACTTTCTTCCTAAATGCCTCTGAGCCCCTTGACCAGCGAAGGGATTGTGGGACCCAGATTACCATCAGCCGAATTCCCCGACCCATGAACGCCTTCATGGTGTGGGCCAAAGATGAGAGGAAGAGGCTGTCTTTGCAGAATCCCAACCTTCAGAACACAGAGCTCAGCAAACTGTTGGGTAAGGATTGACAGAGTCGGGAATGGTTCCAATGCTCTGGATTTTACACATTTAAATAGCCTCTCAAAGAAAGTTACCATATTGTTAAGATGTTCTATAATGTCAGTTTTTGAAATTCGTAGATTACTGGTTATGGCTATGTTATTTCCTTTACAGCATGTTATACGTACATTGAAAGACAAATTACATTTCTTTCTTTCTCCTTCTGCGTGCTGCAACACATTATCCAACTGTGGAAAATTATGATTCTATGTGTCAGAATAAGCTATTTCCACATATGAATGTGTGTAAGTGCACCTGTTTCTCTGTGTTTTTCATGTAAGTGAATACATACCCTTGCATAGCTGCAGATACAATTTTATACACGTGCATATACAAATACATTTATACATAGGTATACATAGGAGCTTATGATTATGAAAGTATTAATGTGTAAAGAAAGAAAAAGAGTTTGCATTTCCATAGCACCCTTCAAAAACTTTCCAGGCAGTGAATTACTTAGAGACATACTGTCATTGTTGTAATGTAGGAAATTTACAGTCAGCAAGCTATCAGAAATAGCAAGTGGATAACCAGATAATCAGTTTTAGTTATGCGCGTTAACGTATAATTATTGATCGGGATAGTAGGAAGAAGTCCTCTGTCAAAATAGCATCATCAAATCTCCTAGAACCACCCAAAAGGACAAGTGTAGTTTCAGTTTATTGACCACCTTAAAAGATGACAGTTACAATAGAATAATTTCCTTTGTGCCACCTGCTGTACCACTGATGACATCTTTTATAATCCAGGATCATATCTGGACTTAGGAAATGTGGGTGTAATATTTCAGTATTGGTAGAATTCACACTGCCTTCTCTTTCACTGAAATAACTTTGCTCTTGTTGCCCTCAAACAACTTTCCATGCAAAGCATTCTCTCCATCAGTGAATGCAGTGAGGAGCCTTAGCTCTACAGAAAAAGGCTGGAGACTTCTATTCTGGATAGACGTCTTGCTCACTTGCTGAAGAGGTAGCAAGGCAGCTGCCCTGATCCTCAGATACAAGGCTCACCGCATCATCTTGCAATCAGGCAGTTTATACAGCAGATATAGGCCTCCAAAATTAAGTCCCTGGAGACATAAGTCTCTACCCAGCTAGAGCTGCCAGCCAAGCAGAGGTCAACAGGCCTCCTATTTGATAAGCCCCCATGAAATGTAATGGCTATGCCTGGAGTACACCGAACATCCTGAGGACTAAGCTCTTAGATCGGTGTTTTTGTGTATAATTGCAGTCCAGGTGAGCTGAAGTCCTTTAGTGCTCATTGATTATTCATTGAAGGGCCTCAACGGATGGTAGAGTGGCAAAATAAAGCTCGGGCCACCCCCTTTCAAATTTAATCCAGGAAAAGATAGGAAGACAGTGACATTTAGCACAAAAGCTTATAAATCACCTAGTTTAGCGAAAAGTGTTAGGGGATATGGGCCTGATGTGTAGAGTTAGACTGCATCAGACTTATTCTCACAGAATGATGGTAAAGGCTCAAGGAGTTAAATGGTCTTCTCCTTTTGCAAGGTAACACCCAAGACAGCTTACGTTTGTGTTACCAGTGATATCTTTAAGCAGTTAAAGATTAAGATGGCCCAATTCAGGCAATGCCCACTGAGTAAAAGCAAACCGGGAGATTAAAACATTAAATTTTGTCAGTTGCACTCATTTCTTCTGGAAAAAATGTTTTCATATCAGAACATGTTTGATTTACTAAGTAATGGAGGAGAAAGTGAGGACTGCAGATGCTGGAGGCCAGAGTTGAAAAATGTGGCGCTGGAAAATTATAGCAGGCCAGGCAGCATCCGAGGAGCAGGAGAATCGACGTTTCGGGCATAAGCCCTTCTTCAGGAATGAGGCTGGTGTGCCAAACAGGCTGAGATAAAAGGTAGGGGGGAGGGAATTTGGGAGAGGGGCGCTGGGAATACGATAGGTGGAAGGAGGTTAAGGTGAGGGTGATAGGTCGGAGAGGGGGTGGGGGCGGATAGGTCGGGAAGAAGATTGCAGGTCAAGAAGGCGGTGCTGAATCCGGGGGTTGGGACTGAGTTAAGGTGGGGGGAGGGGAAATGAGGAAGCTGGAGAAATCTACATTCATCTGTGTGGTTGGAGGGTTCCTAGGCAGAAGATGATTCGCTCTTCCTCCAGGCGTCGTGTGGTCAGGGTATGGCAATGGAGGAGGCCAAGGACGGGCATGTCCTTGGCGGAGTGGGAGGGGGAGTTAAAGTGTTCAGCCATGGGACGGTTGGGTTGGTTGGTGCAGGTGTCCCAGTATTCCCTGAAATGTTCCGCAAGTAGGCGGCCTGTCTCCCCAATTGAGAGGACACCACATCGGGTGCAGCGTGTGCAGTAGATGATATGTGTGGAAGTGCAGGTGAATTTGCGATGGATATGGAAGGATCCATTGGGGCCTTGGAGGGAGGTGAGGGGGGAGGTGTGGGCGCAAGTTTTGCACTTCTTGCGGTTGCAGGGAAAGGTGTCGGGAGTGAAGGTAAGGTTGGTGGGGGTTGTGGACCTGACGAGGGAGTTGCGGAGGGAGTGGTCTCTCCGGAATGCTGTTAGGGGTGGGGAGGGAAATATATCCCTGGTGGTGGGGTCTGTTTGGAGGTGGCAGAAATGATGGAGGATGATACAATGTATCTGGAGGTTGGTGGGGTGGAAGGTGAGGACCAGTGGGGTTCTGTCCTGGTGGCGATTGGAGGGGTGGGGTTCAAGGACAGGGGAGCGGGAAGTGGAGGAGATCCAGTGGAGAGCGTCGTCGACCACGTCGGAGGGGAAATTGCGGTCTTTGAAGAAGGAGGCCATTTGGGTTGTTCGGTAGTGGAATTGGTCCTCCTGGGAGCAGATGCAGCGGAGGCGAAGGAATTGGGAATATTGGGGATGCCGTTTTTACAGTGGGCAGGGTGGGAGGAGGTGTAATCTAGGTAGCTGTGGGAGTCGGTCGGTTTGTAGTAGATGTCTGTATTGAGTCGGTCACCCGAGATATAAATGGAGAGGTCTAGGAATGGGAGGGAGGAATCTGAGACGGTCCAGGTAAATTTGAGGTCGGGGTGGAAGGTGTTAGTAAAGTGGATGAACTGGGAGAACGTGAGGACTGCAGATGCTGGAGATAAGAGCCAAAAATTGTGTTGCTGGAAAAGCACAGCAGGTCAGGCAGCATCCAGGGAGCAGGAGAATCGACGTTTCGGGCGTAAGCCCTTCTTCAGGAATGAGGAGGGCGTGCCAAGCAGGCTAAGATAAAAGGTAGGGAGGAGGGACTTGAGGGAGGGGCGTTGGGGATGCGATAGGTGGAAGGAGGTTAAGGTGAGGGTGATAGGCCGGAGAAGGGGTGGGGACGGAGACGTCGGGAAGAAGATTGCCCATCAAGAAGGCGGTGCTGAGTCTGAGAGTTGGGACTGAGATAAGGTGGGGGGAGGGGAAATGAGGAAGCTAGAGAAATCTGCATTCATCCCTTGTTTTTGGAGGGTTCCTAGGCAGACGATGAGGTGCTCTTCCTCAAGGTGTCGTGTTGCCATGGTCTGGCGATGGTGGAGGCCAAGGACCTGCATGTCCTTGGTGGAGTGGGAGGGGGAGTTAAAGTGTTCAGCCACGGGGCGGTTGGGTTGGTTGGTGCAGGTGTCCCAGAAGTGTTCTCTGAAACGTTCCGCCAAGTAGGTGGCCTGTCTCCACAATGTAGAGGAGGCCACATCAGGTGCAGCGGATACAGTAAATGATGTGTGTGGAGGTGCAGGTGAATTTGTGACGGATATGGAAGGATCTTTTGGGTCCTTGGAGGGAAGTGAGGGGGGAGGTGTGGGCGCAAGTTTTGCATTTCTTGCAGTTGCAGGGGAAGGTGTAGGGAGTGGAGGTTGGGTTGATGGGGAATGTGAACCTAACGAGGGAGTTGCGGAGGGAATGGTGTTTCTGGAACGCTGATAGGGGAGGGGAGGGAAATATATCCTTGGTGGTGGGGTGTGTTTGGAGGTGGTGGAAATGAGACGAAGGATGATATGATGTATCTGGAGGTTGGTGGGGTGGTAAGTGAGGACCAGTGGGGTTCTGTCCTGGTGGCAATTGGAGGGGCGGGGTTCAAGGGTGGAGGAGCGGGACGTGGAGGAGATGCGGTGTATAGCATCATCAACCATGTCTGAGGGGAAATTGCGGTCTTTGAAGAAGGAGGCCATCTGGGTTGTTCGGAATTGGAATTGGTCCTCCTGGGAGCAGATGCGGCGGAGGTGAAGGAATTGGGAATATGGGATGGCGTTTTTACAGGGAGCAGGCTGGGAGGAGGTGTAATCTAGGTGGTTGTGGGAGTCGGTCGGTTTATAGTAAATGTCTGTGTTGAGTCGGTCACCCGAGATAGAAATGGAGAGGTCTATGAAGGGGAGGGAGGAGTCTGAGACGGTCCAGGTAAATTTGAGGTCGGGGTGGAAGGTGTAGTAAAGTGGATGAACTGTTCAACCTCCTCATGGGAGCACAAAGTAGCACCGATACAGTCATCGATGTAGCGGAGGAAAAGGTGCCAGTGGTGCCAGTGAAGCTGCGGAAGATGGACTGTTCCACATATCCTACGAAGAGGCAGGCATAGCTGGGGCCCATGCGGGTGCCCATGGCTACTCCTTTGGTTTGGAGGTAGTGGGAGGATTGGAAGGAGAGGTTGTTCAGGGTGAGGACCAGTTCAGTCAGTCGAAGGAGGGTGTCAGTGGAAGGGTACTGGTTGGTTCGGCGGGAAAGGGAGAAGTGGAGCGCTTTGAGGCCTTCGTGATGGGGGTTGGAGGTGTATAGGGACGGGATGTCCATAGTGAAGATAAGGCGTTGGGGGCCATGGAAGCAAAAATCATGGAGGAGGTGGAAGGCGTGGGTGGTCTCCCAAATGTAGGTGGGATGTTCTTGGGACTAAGGGGGACAGGACAGTGTCGAGGTATGCAGAGATGAGTTTGGTGGGGCAGGAGCAGGCTGAAACAATGGGTCAGCCGGGGCAGTCAGGTCTGTGGATTTTGGGCAGGAGGGAGAAACGGGCGGAGCGGGGTTGTGGGACTATGAGGTGAGAGGCAGTGGATGGGAGATCCCCTGAGGTGATGAGGTTATGGATGGTCTGGGAGATGATGGTTTGGTGGTGGGAGGTTGGGTCATGGTCAAGGGGGCAGTAGGAGGAGGTGTCCGCGAGTTGGCGTCTAGCTTCAGCGGTGTAAAGATCGGTGCACCAAACTACCACTGTGCCTCCCTTGTCTGCCAGTTTGATGGTGAGGTTGGGGTTGGAGCAGTGGGAGTGGAGGGCTGCACTTCCCGCACCTCCACCCTTGAACCCCACCCCTCCAATTGCCACCAGGACAGAACCCCACTGGTCCTCACCTTCCACCCCACCAACCTCCGGATACATCGTATCATTCTCCGTCATTTCCGCCACCTCCAAACAGACCCCACCACCAGGGATATATTTCCCTCTCCTCCCCTATCAGCATTCCGGAGAGACCACTCCCTCCGTAACTCCCTCATCAGGTCCACACCCCCCTACCTACCCAACCTCCACTCCTGGCACCTTCCCCTGCAACTGCAAGAAAAGCAAAACTTGGCGCCCACACCTCCCCCCTCACCTCCCTCCAAGGCCCCAGTGGATCCTTCCATATCCATCACAAATTTACCTGCACCTCCACACACATCATTTATTGTGTCCATTGCACCCGACATGGTGTCATCTACATTGGGGAGACAGGACGCCTACTTGCGGAGCGTTTCAGGGAACACCTCTGGGACACCCGCACCAACCAACCCAACTGTCCCGTGGCTGAACACTTTAACTCCCCCTCCCACTCCGCCAAGGACATGCAGGTCCTTGGCCTCCTCCATCGCCAGACCCTGACCACATGACGCCTGGAGGAAGAGCACCTCATCTTCCGCCTAGGAACCCTCAACCTTATCTCAGTACCAACCAATGGATTCAGCACCGCCCTCTTGACCTGCAATCTTCTTCCTGACCTATCCACCCCCACCCCATCTCCGGCCTATCACCCTCACCCTCACCTCCTTCCACCTATCGTATTCCCAGCACCTCTCCCCCAAATTCCCTCCCCCCTACCTTTTATCTCAGCCCGCATGGCACACCAGCCTCATTCCTGAAGAACGGCTTATGCCCAAAATGTCGATTCTCCTGCTCCTCGAATGCTGCCTGGCCTGTTGTGTTTTTCCAGCACCACATTTTTCAACTTTACTAAGTAATAGTCAGTGTACTTCAATGAGTCAAATATATGGTGACGTTTGTAGAATTAACAATTCACGTTGTTGACATCTAGTATGGCTACTACCCTTTCCGCAGATGCTCCCTGTGGATTTTCACCACTTCAGGTCTGTAATAAATCTCAGCAAAAAGAGCTATCAAAAGAAAAGCTTTGCCAAAGAGAAGTTTTAAAGAGAAGAGAAAGATAGAGCAGTTGAAGAAGGGAATTCCAGAGCTCAGGGCCAGAGTTGAAGGCACGACAACTAATCATGGAGCACATAAAATCAGGAATACACAAAAAAGTTGAATTGAAGAAGTGCAGGGAATATGGAGGCTTAGGAGGATGTGGCATAGTTAGGGAGAGGTGAATCCGAGGATGGATTTGAACCCAAGGATGAGAACTTTAACCCCAAGAAGACAGTGGAGGTGAGCGAGCACAGGGTGATGGGTGAAAGTTAGGATACAAGTAAATTAATTTTTGATGAGTTCAGGTTTATTCGGGTTCAGGGATCATTTTCCAGGCTGATGTTAATAAATTGCTTACTGTGCTGCAGAAGTGGCTGTACATCCTGGTCAACACTTGTTCCTTGTTCATATAGGTCAGCACAGTGTAAGGCTGGTCAGGAGAGAATTGAAATAGTCTTGTCTAAAGTTAACAAAGACGTGGATGAAGATTTCACATGAAGGTGAGCTAGGTATTCGAAAACAAAGGGCAATGCGCTAATAGGATACCCTAATTGAAATTTGAGCAGGATATGTCTCCAATTAAAGACATTCAGGTACTAGTTGAGATCTGATGGAGATTATGTGAACTTAACAATTGGTTCATAGAGCTAATGAATCCTGCTGAATTTATCCAGAAAGAGGCCATCATTTATTGAGCACCTTTCATGAGTTCACAATGCCCCAAAGTGCTCTATAGCCAGTATGTTTGCTGTAATTATAGAGTCATAGAGTCATAGAGATGTACAACATGGAAACACTACACTTAAAAAGTATTGACAAAATGCAGTCAAGAGCATGAGATTTAGAATAGGATGTTGGGTAGTAGTAGAACAAGATCCAATTATATCCTCCAATGAGGAATTGGCTAAATACTTGAAGCAGAATAAAATGAGGGATATACAGAGAAAGCAGAGGAGTGGGACAAATTGAATAACACTTCAAAAGAATCAGTACATATTGTTGAATTTGACTTTGCTTGTCAAGAATAGCCATGTTTTGTGCTATATTATTCTAAAGTTCTATGATTCTATCTGCTTAAATGCTGTATAATCAGAATTATTTCTTTCTAATTTTTTTACCCCATCTCCAACCAGTCTCAATGATCCTCCTTCTTTCCTTTACCAGGGCGGTGTTGGAAATCACTTACTGTTGTGCAGAAGCGGCCATACATCCTGGAAGCGGAGAGGTTGCGGGTTGAACACATGTTGGAGTATCCCAACTACAAATACAGGCCACGACGAAAAAGCCAAACCCGTGGCCCCTACAGGAATGGCATTTCTGCTCCTAGGGATGGCACTGACCAGCTGGAATCCGCAGGCCTTCAAGACAAGGAACTGCCCACCAGCACCCAGACAATGGATCATATCAGCAGCCCAAACCTCCCCCCAAAGATAAATTCACCCTCCAGCATGCCGGAAACCTTCTCTTTTGGGAAACAGCCTCCAGTCTCCAGAGAGCAACTTACTCACCTACTTCACACATCAGAAACAGGGAATATGTCGACAGGGATGGAATGGGCGAGGTCTCATCCAGTTTATAGTCATCCCGAAACCAAATGGAGTCCAAATGGTAGCCAATTCCACCAGCCAAGCCCACTGCTCCCTCCCCATGATACAGGACTGTGTTCTCACAACACGGGAGTAGGAACTTCTCCATTGGTTGGAAGTTTAGCCCAGTGCTGTGGTCAGCTATGTCAAGCTCCGCAAACAGTGAACAGCTCAGAAGACCTAGATAGTTTGTGCTATGCTGAACTACTGGCTGATGTGGATCGCAATGAGTTTGACCAGTACCTCAGCAATGACTCCTGGTCCGATCCACTTGGCCATCTATTGAATGAGAAGGTCTTTGGGAGCAATGACACCGGTGAAACTGATCTTGTGTCTGTGTTGGCTGACATGAACACAGCCTGTTATAATACCATTTCCAGATTCATTTGACACTCTTTCATAATGGCACTCCCAGTACAGCAAGTGATAGAGGGCTGCACAGTCGAAGTGCTACCTTTCAGAAGAGTCATGAAACTGATGTCTTACGTATCTCTGATATCCTGGTCCAATATTTGAGACTTAATCTATACCACTCAAAACAGATTATCTGACCATTATTACATTGCTAATGCGGGAGCTTGCCATGTGTATGCTAGCGTTTCCTACATTACAACAGTGACTTTAGAGATACAGCATTATATTAGTTCTAAAATACTTTGGGATGTCAAAAAGTCGCTGTCTAGAATCACGTCTTTCTATCAGACTTTCTTTACCTTTCATTCTTTCTCAGCCAATGAATAGAGCGAATGGAAATGAGAGGATTATAAGTCCTTTATTGCAGAAAAAATAGATCTAACTTTTTCATGTATGTCATAGTAATATGTTGATTTTGATAATCAATCAACAAATTTATTTGAAGTACTAGTTTCAAATTTATATTTAAAAAATTTAGTTTTAAGTCTCTTGTGTCATAAAGATCAAATTTGGCAGAGTTTCCGCACGCAGAGTCAATCTGGCAGGAGCTGACAAGTATGTCTTGGGAGTGCAGGGAGTTCCAATATGAAGCAGAATAAAATGTGAGAAAAATATTGGAGAATAATGTTTTGTACAAAAGTAGAGGATTCACTGTAGAGGCCAATTCTCTGGTATATTTAATGGCTCAGGCCACATTCCTTGCTTTTGTTAGTGTGGTAATTTTCCAACCTGACCTCTAAACATTGGAAACTGAGAGGGTGAAGGGGGAGAAGGATGGTGCTGGGATCCGTTGGAAAGTATTAGAGGGATCTGCTATTTCAATAAATAGGAAGTGGGGAAAGATAAGTCAGATAACACCCCAAGGGGTTGGTAAATTATAATGAAAAGTTTAGCTTTTCTTGACAAGCTGCACAAAATCTGGAGTCAGTTTTATCAACAAAAGGTACGCTGAGGTGGAGAGCAGGGCGCTATGAGTCAGGGCTGTGACTCTTTGATTGGTGAAAGCAAGTGAGCACTGATTTTCCTCTTGTGTACTCCAGGGCTGCATTGCTGCAGCTGGGGGTGAGTAATAATGGAGGAGAGTGACAAAAAAGTCACATTGATGGCCAGTTTGCCACCTCCATTTGCAACCTAGGTCATTTTCCAAAGGGCAAGAGGATGTGAGAGCTTGAGAATTTAGTTGTGCAATCAGGAAATCAAACTAATAAGAGGCTCAATAGGACCCTGCCTTTACATTTCTTCAGATCTTCATGGTTTCTGGAGATTGTAAGGTGTTTTGAATGTGGAGCAGCTGAAGAATAGCAAAAACAGGATAGGCTTAGGTTTGAATGGAAAAATGTCAAGTGGAGCCAAATCGATTTAGAGTCGAAGGGGAGGTATGACTTTCACACAGTAAGGCTAAATAGCCTTTTCCCAGGTAACAAGTTCCTACTCTGTCCCAGATCCTAGGGCCAAAATCTCTCAGGGAAAGCAGACTGTTTGCACCTTCCCTTTTCCCCCACGACATAACCACTCACCCTTTCAGCAGGAAAGTTAATAGGCAACCAAATGACTGAGAAGATTGACCTGCAGCTCTGACCTGGCCCAAATTGGTGCCCCACTGTAGGAAGAAGTCCAACAGTCTGGAGCAGACAGCCAAACAGATTGGAATACAGCCTCAGCAGTTCCTGCAGCACCAAGAGCTCCTGAGTGAGTCCTGCTGGTCCCAATGTATCCCACAACAAGGCAATATGGTGGTAATCTACAGGGAGGGTTTGTCCACTACAGGATGGGAGTCAGGGGACTGGAAACATGGACTGGGTGGTTTAGACAGCAGGTAAGTAAAAAGGAAGAGAAGGATTATCATACTGAATGGGGTACTATCTCTGGGAAGAATCATGTGGTTGGTCATACCATCTCTACCTCTGAGCCAGAAGCTTTGGGCTCAAATAATACCATAAGATAAAGGAGCAGAATTAGGCTATTCAGCCAATTGAGTCTGCTCTGCCTTCCAATCATGACTAATATGTTCCTCAACCCCA
Organism: Chiloscyllium punctatum; assembly: GCF_047496795.1. NCBI lineage: Eukaryota > Metazoa > Chordata > Chondrichthyes > Orectolobiformes > Hemiscylliidae > Chiloscyllium > Chiloscyllium punctatum. Next base: position 18,923,474 of record NC_092765.1, read on the forward strand.
TTCACCTGGCTTTTTCCCGTAACCTTGACCTCTTCCTAATCAAGTACTTATCTGTCTCTGTCTTAAATACACTCAGTGACTTGGCCTCCACAGCCCTCTATGGCAATGAGTTCCACAACCATCCTCTGGTTGAAGGAAGTCCCCCTCATCTCAGTTCTAAAGTGTCATGCTTTCATTCTGAGGCTGTGCCCATGTATCCTAGTCTTTCCTCCTAGTGGAAATATCTTCTCCACATCCACTCTATAGGCCTCTCAGCATTCTGTAACTTTCAATCACACCCCCCCTCATCCTTCAAAACTCCATCTTGTACAAACCTAGAATCCTTGACTGCTCCTCATATGTCAAACCCTTCATTTCCAGGATCATTCCTGTAAACCTATGGCAGGCAGTAAGAGTGGGAGAGTTACCTGGTCAGCCAGAGCCATCTGATGCTATAGTGCAATAACCTCCCATGTTAAAATACTCCACATACTGGTTCTTGCCAGAAGTAAACATCATTCTTGTTTCAAATGGATACTGCAATGCGCTATCTTCATCTTAAGGTCAGGTTTTCCTGTCATGTGTTGGGGTGTGCACCCTCCGAAGATTACAACCTCCCCAAACAATCTTTGACCTTGAAAAACATTTTAAAGAATAGACTGCCCACTCCCACCCAATACGCCTGCAAAACATTTTTAAAAATTTTTTTAAACTTTCCCCCCACACTACCGCCTACATGCGGCAGTGCTTTTTTTTCCTCCAGGTTTTATTTTCTTTTTTTTTGTGCAGCGAAATATTTTATAGTGTGGGCAGCCAATTATCAGGGCCAAATGCCTTTGTTACAAACTCTATTGACCCTGAATTACTTATTTAAACATGGCGGCTAGGCTGGTAATTTCAGTGTTTGCCCAGTGCTTACCCTGCAGTGGGGTAAGCTCAGGGGTGTGTGGGAAGGTGGTGAGCTGGGCACACACCCTAATTTATGTGTCTCCCATTCCCAGCAAAATGCACCAGACCTAGTTCTCTTTGACCTTGAAATTTCACTGAGTGATACTCTCACACACGTCATCACTTGTGTAAAACACATGGGTTTATTATTGGCCTAAAGTTTAATTGAAATGAATTAAAGCCTCAACAAAATAAAATACTGGTTCCACAATGAAGTTTACCCTCCTGCTTCCAATCATACAATTTACAGGCCATTTAAATCAAGGATAGATTTGAAAGCACGTGACAGCAATTGTTTTGGCTGTGCTGAAGTGATAGAACTGGATGCAAAAAAGATATATATTGTGAATAGTTCAAGGCTACACTGAGCCTAAGCCAACTGGAACATTAATCAGAAAACTGGAAGAATTGATGCACCCAATGTTCAACTTCCAATTTGCGAGTGATTCTTGGAACAAAAACTCTGGAACCCATCTGAAGAATTGAAGACTAATTTAATATTTGCAGGGCAAAGGCTTAGCTAGGCAAACAGGATGAAAGGAACAAGGAAAGAAACTTCTCTAAGATCAGTTAAAGAGCTCAGGACTGCACACAGCAGGAGAGGTTGGGTTGGCGAATTCAGGTCATTGTCCTTCCTGTGGAGTGAATTTACAATTTCCAAGATTATGTTGGGAGCAAGGAACACTGACCCTTTACCACATCCAACAGAAAATTGTCACAGCGCTCCCTGCAATTTTCTTCCATTAATGTTGCTCATTACACGCAGCACAGACTCAACAGTAAGGCAGCTATTTCTGTATCATTGAACTGACACACATACAGTTAGACACAAGCAACTCTCTATAGATGTTGGCTGAATTGGAAAGGGAATCAGTGGTGTTACAAAGGTATATCTTGAAACAAGGGGGAAAGCCATGAAATTGATAGGTTTAAGAATGTGGAAAAATGGTTTCTTTGACGATCTATCAAGGTTACCTTTGACCAAAAATGGATTTCTCACTGCCTCTATTTTAATTTCCAGAAACTTTTTTCCTGATTATGCAAATAAAAAGACAGTTTGCATAGAAGATGTGGTCAGTGATTATTTCTTGAGAATGTTTGCCTTTTTTTTGTTAAGGTTCCTTGGTATGCTGAAATCTTAGTCCAGTTCTCATGTGCTTAAGCTGCAGTGACACTCTGAGGCAGTGCTGTGGGAGCTGTACATACATTTCCTCCTTCGGATTAGATCAAAGTGAGGCCCTGTCTCCCCAGGATAACACTCTAAATCTAATGTGTTATTCTAAAAAGAACAGAGAGCTCTCCTGACATCCTGAGCACAATTCCTCCCTTAATAAAAACATCACTGAACACAGTTTACTTTGTAAATGATCATAAAGCTATATGCCATGGAATTTCAAAGTGACTTATTGTATGCAAAGCAATTTGAGAAGCTTCTGAGAGAAATGTTATGATGCAAAGACATATCTTTCCATGTATTTTCTTTGCTCCATTTTCCTGGGTCTTTGCCCATCACCTGTCACCCTTGTCCCAATAAGTGGATGGACAATACTGATAGGTGGCTATGATCACAAGGGGACAAGTTATTTGGGCATCAGTTTTCTTAAATGTACCCAGAATTGAAGAATCTAAGCCCAAACTATTGAGTGAAATCTTGAAATCCTGATCAGGTTGTAGCCTCAATTAAACTTCCCAGTATACCTACTATAACCAAATACTCCCACATTAATCAATATACTAACTCAGCCTGACAATATTCTGTTGTGAGTAAATTACCCCAAGTTACCTTTTATTCAGCTACTTATTAAGAAATTTCACAGACAATAAAATTACAGAAACAATGATTTAAACCTTATTGTATGTAGCAACCAAAATAAGAGCCTTCAAGTAAGCAAGTTAACCACCACAACTCAACTTGACTATTACCTGACTAATGGTAGAATCTAGCCAGGATTCCAACCAATAGTGTCAGTCTTTGGATGTGTCCAGGGTTCAATCCTTATGCAGTGCTGTTCTTTGAAGTTCTGCTGCTGAATTGTTCTGAGGTTGAATTTTTATACATTTTTCTCTCTGTCAAGCTTGTGGTATGATATTATTGACGATTCTTTAGATTCCCTCATGCCCATCATTGATTACACTTCTGGAGATCTCACGTCTGTAGCTTGCCTTCTTATCAGAAGTAAATTCCCTGCTCCTTGTTGTATTTGGTGTTAGTTGTCTGTTTGAAACAGTCTGTTCTGCAATTAACCCCTTTACTTCAGGACATTTCTCCTGCAGGCAATCTTAAATGCCCACTTATCATGAGGCAGTAGGTTATCAAGCAGTGATGCCTCCTCTCTCCCAGGAAGCACCTTCCTTATGTTGTTTCAAATGCTTCTTCCCAGGGCTGGTTAATGAACAAGTTGCTTTTAATCCTTTTTCATCTCAGGAAATAAGTTATTTCAAAAAAGAGTTATAGCTGATTCTTTCAATACATGATGTTATTAAAATTCTGAAGTGTACATTATCACAATCAATGATTCTGAATCCCCACTCTGGGGAAGGAAGTTCCACAGATTTGCAGTACTCTGGGAAAACAGTTTTTTCCTTAATTTCTGTTTCAAATGGGAGATCGCTTAATTTTAAAGTGACTGCAATAGACAGGGTTAAGGGAATCCATAAACAGAGGTTCAGGTTTGAGCTTTGTGTTATATAGTTGTGAATGGCAGTGGACAATTGAAGAACTCACTGTAGGAGGAGTCTTTGGTCTAATTTAAAAATACGTGTAAAGACAGAAAATAGGTGCAAGAGTAGAACATTCAGCCCTTCGAGCCTACACCACCAATCAATATGATCATGGCTGATCATGCAATCTCAGTATCCCATTCCCACTTTCTCTCCGTACCCCTTGATCCCTTTAGCTGCAAGGGCCATATCCAGCTCCCTCTTGAATATGTCTATCAAGCTGACCCCAACAGCTTTCAGTGGTAGAGAATTCCACAAGTTCACAACTCTGAGAGAAGAAATTTTTCCTCATCTCAGACTTGAGTGGCTTACCCCTTATTCCTAGACTGTGACCCCCTAGGTCTGGATTTCCCCAACATCAGGAACATTCTTCCTGCAACGAGCCTGTCCCATCCCATCAGGATTTTATGTGTTTCTCTGAAATCCCCTCTCATTCTCGTAAATTCCAGAGAGCACAAGCCCAGTCGATCCAGTCTTTGTTCATATATCAGGTCTGGTTTAAAATTGCTGATCAATGCAGTTCTTAAAAAAGATCCAACAAAAAGCCTCCTTACTCGGTCCCTGCTCCACTGTGTCCAAATCCACTTGATGAAATTGGTTTTTGTCTCTACTGAAAACTCCTCCTTAAACTTGCAGTGAAATTACAGAAGTTAGTGAAGCATCACCGCTCAAAACTGGGACATTAAGTAGCTGCTCCAACAGACTCCCACTGTAACTCCAGCCTGAGTCAGCCATAATGACTGTATGTACACCTGAGCTGTACATAAGTTAAGTGCGTTTTTCTGGAGCCATATATCCTCCACTGAAGTCCTGCTAGCGGACTGGTGATATAAAGGAAGTGCAGAATCTAGGGTAGGGACCCAATGTCAATGACTCCTACTGTTAGGACCATAGACAGTACCTATACTCAGCGCAGGCATCAGGGCTGTAAGGGGCTTGAGCCAGGTGAACCTGTGAATTTGGGCCCAGGCATTTGCAAGTACAGGAACAAACAGCATTCTGGATGTAATTTGAACCAGTCACTTTGAAAAGCTTCTCTCTTCCTCTACTTCTTCCTTTTCTCTCTTTCACTCTTTTGATCTTTCTTCCTTTCATCCTATTTTTTTCTCCATTTGTTCTAATTGTCTCTCTCTTTATCTGTTTATTCCTGCCTTCCTTCTTTCATTACTTCCTTATCCCTCAGCTGGTACAATCTAAGACTTATTACCTCATGCTGCCAACATCTGGTCTTAATGATCCAGGAGTAATCCAGGATGTGGAAGCTCAGAGATAATGGACAACAAACATTAGAGAAACGTACATTCTATACAAACCAGGGATGCCCCACATTTTCCCTTCTTTTACTGTCTTGTTTTCCTTTCCACCAACATTAAAGAAGAACCTTTGGTCATATGTTGATGTGAATAAATTATACTCTATGGGTGCCTCTGTGCACTGTGCAATCTACATAGACCTTTACAGCAGTCACAATGTGACTTTGCATCATTCTGTACTATATATAGGCCCTAGAATCAAAAGTTAGTCATCTATGAAAATAACGTCATCAGGCTAATGATTATTAACTGAAACAGTAGAGTGAGCAATGTGCCAAAGTAGTTTTGTTTTATCTTGGCAGATATTGGAAATTAATTAAAAGCAAATTCAAGAACTATCTCTTGTACATTTCCTATTTTATTCAATACAAAGCAATATCACTTATTTATTTAATCATGAATCTAAACGATGTTGCCACCGTGAGTTCTTTCACATGCATCTGAGAGGGCAGATTAGGCCTCATTTTAATTTCTCTCCTGATAGGCAGCCAGGGAAATGTTTTAGAGATTGCAGTAAAATAGAGAAGTGATTAACTTTTTCAGTACAGACTGGGCATTGAACCAGCAGATTAAAGGAGTTTGATGTGAAAAAACCACTGAAAAGCTGGATGCTTCATTACTGGACAAGTCTGTGCCTAATTACGGCTAGAGAGGTGGGGGGTACTTGTATGCAGTGGCAGCACACTGCCTGGGGGTCACTTCAACCCAGGTTCACAGTCCCACATTGACTAGAAAATATTTGTACATAAGAGCAATGAGCTTTGTGGGATTGTCCCTGCCTCAGGGCCAGGAGGCTTGGATTTAAGTCCTACCTACTTCAGATGTTACAAAAGGGCACCAGGGAACAAATTTTGTTGTGCTCACCCACTCTGAGCGTTGTTTTAATTCTGCCATGTTTGACAGATCTGCTCAGGAAACCAGATACGGATTTATTCAAGGTCATTTCACAAAACAAAGTTTTTTTATTTATTGAAAGGTAAACATTAAAATCCTACTGTTGAAAAATGTTAATTACCTAAGGCAACACCTTTTGGTTCTTGTTGACAAGTGTTGAAATTTCTGGCTGTGCCATTGGCTGGTTTCCATATCCTCCTGGTGAATACTACAGTTGCAACCTCGGGCCAGGAAACCTCGGCACTTAGATTATATGTCAGGAAATCTGATTTTCTGCTCTGCTTTTCAAAAGAGTTATCATATTTTATTTTTTCACACCATCACTGGCTTGGCCAGCAATTGTTCACCACCATTAGCTACTCATGAGAAGGTGGTAATGAGCATCTACTACAGTGAATGTGGTGTGAGGACACACGCGGTGTTCTTAAAGAGAAAGCTCCAGGATCTGACATCAGTGACAATGAAAGAACAGTAATATAACTCTAAGTCACCGATGTATGTGTTTCTACTGCTCTTGTCCTTTTAGATGGTAGAGGAATGTGTTGTTCAGGAAGCCTTTGTAAGTGGCTAGAGCACACTTAGAATAGTATACACTGCTGTCATTGTATGTTGGTTTGGAGGAAGCGAATACTGAAGGTGGCAACATGGTACCAGTCAAGTAAGCTGTTTTGTCCTAGATAGTGACAAGCTCCTTCAGAGATTTGGGAGTTAAATTTATCCAGGCAAGTTGGGAGTATTCCATCACACTCCTGAGTTGTGCTTTGTTGATTAAGAACAGATTTTGAGGTGAATGAAGAATTCTCAGTCTCTGACCTACCCTACTTATATGGCTAGTTCAATTTCATTTCTGATCACTTTTAACCCCAGGATGTTGATAGTGGGGGATTCAGTGATGGTAATGCCATTGAATGTCAAAGGATGATGATTAGATTCTCTCTTCTTAGCGATGGTCATTGCCTGGCACTTGTATAGCGCAAATGTTACTGGCCACTTGTCAGTCCAGACCTGAATGTTGTCAAGGTCTTGCTGCCTAAGAACATGGACTGCTGCAGTGTTTAAGGCATCACATTGTTTAAAAAAAATCATTCGTGGGATGTGGCATTGCTGGCTACTCCAGCATTTAGTGTCCATCCTAACTGTCTGCAGAGTAGTTAAGAATTAAACCACATTGTTGTGGGTTTGGAGTCACATGCAGGCCATAAGACCATAAGACCATAAGGCATAGGAGTGGAAGCAAGGCTATTCAATCCATCGAGTCCACTCCATCAGTTAATCATGGCTGATGGCCATTTCAGTTCCACTTACCCACACTCTCCCCATAGCCCTTAATTCCTTGAGAGATCAAGAATTTATCAAACTCTGCGTGAAGACACCCCAGGTCCCGGCCTCCGCTGCACTCCATGGCAATGAGTTCCACAGGCCCACCACTCTCTGGTGGACGAAATGTCTCCTCATTTCCATTCTAAATTGACCCACTGTAATCTTAAGGCTGTGCCCACGGGTCCTAGTCTCCCCACCTAATGGAAACTACTTCCCAGCATCCACCCTTTCTAAGCCATGCAGTATTTTGTAAGTTTCTATTAGATCTCCCCTCAGCCGATCATCATATGTTAGGCCTAACATTCCAGGGATCATCCATGTGAATCTCTGCTGGACACGGTCCAGTGCCAGTATGTCCTTCCTGAGGTGTGGGGCCCAAAATTGGACACAGTATTCTAAGTGGGGCCTAACTAGAGCTTTACAAAGTCTCAGAAGCATGTCGCTGCTTTTATATTCCAACCCTCTTGAGATAAATGACAACATTACATTTGCTTTCTTAATCACAAACTCAACTTGCAAATCAACCTTTAGAGAACCCTGGACTAGCACACCCAGATCCTTTTGTACTTTGGCTTTATGAATTTTCTCACTGTTTAGAAACTAGTCCATGCCTGTATTCTTTTTTCCAAGGTGCAAGACCTCACACTTGCTCACATTGAACTTCATCAGCCATTTCCTGGACCACTTTCCTAAACTTTCTAAATCTTTCTGCATTCTCCCCACTCCCTCAGAGTCCGCCTAACTTCGTATCATTGGCGAACTTCACCAGAATGCCCCCCAGTCCTTTCATCCTGATCATTAATATATAAAGTGAACACCTGCAGCCCCAAGACTGAACCCTGCAGGATACCACTTGTCACTAGCTGCCATTCTGAAAAAGAACCATTTATCCCAACTCTCTGCCTTCTGTCAGATAGTCAATCCCCAATCCATGCCAGTAGCTCACCTTGAACACCATGGGCCCTCCCATTACTCAGCAGCCTCCCGTGAGGTACCTTGTCTTTGGAAGTCTAGATAGATAACATAACATACCAGATAAAAACATAACAGGCCAGACCAGATAAGGATGGCAGATTTCCTTCCCTAAAGGGCATTAATGAACAAGATGTGTATTTTCAGCAACC